>NC_041389.1:377395023-377491871 GCF_002162155.2 Triticum dicoccoides | reverse complement strand
CGCCGCCGTCACTTGCGCTCGGCTGCGGCCGCGCGTGCCCGCGGCAGCCCACAGCCGCTCGCCTGCGCCGAGCTTCCGCATCCGCTGCGCCCGTCCACGCCCCAAGCTTGCCGCCCGCGCCGCTGCACTCCTCTCCCGTGGCGGCAGGACCTCAACGACGGCGAGGCGAGGCCGGCCGGCGGGAGTGCCACCGCGCCATGTGCTCCTCGTCGCCCGCGGGTGCCTCGTGGTGGTGTGTGTGTGTGGTGGGCCAGGAAGAGAAAAAGGAGGAGAGAGAGGGGTGGGTGGGTGGATGGGCCACTTTTGTGCCAATGACAGGCGGGCCAGGGTCACATGCGAAAGGACACGCCCGGACGAGGAGGAGACAGAGAGCGTCCGCTTGTGTCCGTTTCAGACACAAATCCAGCCCAACTTTGCTCCGGGGACGAGGTGAGACGGACCAGAAATGGACACTTTTTACAGATAGGGTAGTGCGCTGGGTCGTCTTATTTGTCCGCCTAACCTCAAACGGACAGACCCAGACGTTTTGGGGTCGCGCGGTGGAGATGGCCTAATAGAGCCAGCACGATGTGAATGCAACAGAGTTTGGACTCTCATATAAAGGCGCCCCACCACTACAATCCATCTACTCCTAAGTCTCCGCGCAACACTGCTCACTCCAATCCAAGACCAAGTGACCAGAAGCCACAAGCACCTATGGAGGCAATGGACGCGAGCGGCAGTCGGCTGTGCCAAATCATCCAAGGCGCTGGCATGCGGCCCCGCACCACGCAGCGTTTCCAGACGGTGCTGGAAACCACCGGCATCGTAGCCCTCACCGATGCTGGCTTCACCTCTCGCATGGACGACATGATGGTCAACTCCATCCTCAAGTTCACCACCATCAAGAAGTGCGCGGACGACCTTGCTGTACTGCTCTAGCCCGCATGCCCAGGCTCCTCATTGCCTGCCACCCTCATCGGCCTGGATGGTGATGAACTCTTTCAAGCCCTGGTGGCCCTGCAGGTGCCGGAGGTCGCGACGAAGAATGTGCACCTCGAGGCTGTGCTCGCCGCGCAGCGCCTCACCATGCAAGAAACCATCGATCTGCACATCCATGTCTACGAGGAAATTGTCTACATAGGCCACTACAAGGCAAGCGAGGACAGAAAGACGTTGGCCTTCTTCCAGCGGATGGAATCTTTGGATACCATTGTTCAGAAGCACGTCGACCTGGCCACGAAAGCCGCTGCTACTTAGGCGCCGTTCGGTGGGCCGGCGCCCTGATTCGAGGAGGTGGATGTCGTTGATGGCTGCATCTCTTCTTCTTGCCTCCTGTAACCAGCACTTCATCGCCTCGTGGCCTTAATGTTTTATTAGTATAGTACTCCCTCCGTTCCCAAATATAAGCCTTTCTAAAGATTCTAGCAAGTGACTACTACATACGGAGCAAAATGAGTGAATCTACACTCTAAACTATGTCTACATACATCCGTATGCTGTATTCCATTTGAAATAGTATCTAAAAAGGCTTGTATTTAGGAACGGAGGGAGTATATGGCATTTTTATTCCAGTCGTAATGTTTTCACTGTGAGGCGGGGCCGCAGTTGAGCAAACCCACCCCGCCCACCGGGTGTCGGCCGAGTTTAGAATTACTAGAAGAGAGAAACAAGGGAGGAGAGCTAGCTGTAGCATGGATGCTATTGTCAGATGGGACTCGTTTTGATAGAATAGGAGTACTGATCACTCGTACCTTTTTTTAGGGAAAAAATAGTCATATGTCTAGTACCAGTAGTTGGGTGCGTGCGACCTATAGCTGTCATCACTTTAAGTCTCCTTTTCGAAACACAGCTACGTTTCACAGTACATATTTTTTCATGCATTTATCCTCCTATATGTACTCCTAGGCTATTTCCACGTGCTCCCTTTCACCGACATGTGGGACATAGAGCATCTGGGTCGTAGTGCATGCACGACTCGGAGCATATGCCAGGGTACTTTACATTTCAGACCTCACGAATTACATGCAAACCCCCCACAGAAGAATAAATAAATAAATGAATTACTACATGAAACCGGATTATTTTCATAGAAACCGGAGCACGTTCATTAAATTTTGGACATAACACGTTTATAAAAAATGACCGGACCTAAACCAGTCTAAGGGCATCTTTGATTTTTCCCGCAAAAAAGGGCCTCTCTGATTTGCAGGATACTGAAAACACAGGAATGGGGAAAGTATGATGGTGATGAACCAAGACAAGGAGAACTCTAACTCGGTTAGAGGTTAGAGTTAGATTCTAACGTTGAACTAACTCTAAACCAAAGAGGTGTATGGATGGTAGGCTTAGATTGACAATAAATGCTCTTTCTCAATCATTTGACTACTTTGGACCCTATTTCCTATCGGATTTGGTGTGGTCGGCTCTTGTGTGGCCTCCTCCCGCTCACAATTGACATAAACGAACCATCTTTACAAATCAAGCATGCAAAACATGATAAATTTTACTTTGTCCATGCAAATAAGATATCCCACTTAAACATACAAGTCGTCAATCAAGCTTCACAAAAAAAACTCCATGAAACAAAGCATGAGCTAACTCATCACAGAAGTCATTCATGATAGGGAGGGAGCCCGGAGGCCCTCACGCACCGAGGGAGGAGCTCATCATCGTCGCTCTGGAGGAAGGCTCTGTAGAGCCCAAGCCCCGGGAACCCCTCCGACGCTGGCGCTTGCGAGTTGAGGTCGACACCGGCATTGGTAGCAGGGCCGCTTGCCGCCGACTGGGAACTTAATCTTTGGGCCTCTAGAAATAATGCAAGCCTGAAACTAAAATACCTAGAAAGGTGAACTGAATCTTTCGGCCGCTAGAAATAATGCAAGCCTGAAACTGAAATACCTAGAAAGGTGAACTGAATCTTTGGGCCTCTAGAAATAATGCAAGCCTGAAACTGAAATACCTAGAAAGGTGAACTGAATCTTTGGGCCTCTAGAAAGATTTATTAATTACCTCCTCAATCAGCATCAAGCAATTCCATGCGTGCACCACAAATCTATACCAAGTTTGACCAGGATCTACTTTTCCAAATCAGAATTATTGCTAGAGCAATCAAGATCAATGATATGCTTGTGAGTCAGAGAAGGAACGAACAAACTCACCCCTCTCGCGACCTCCCTGGTAGAGCGCCGCCGCCGCGCATGACTGAGGGAGAAAAACAACCAGTGAAGGGGGAGCAGGGTGACCTTCGAAGGCTGGAGGGAGAGGGCGGCCGGAGTAGGGCGGCGGAGGCCGGAAGGAGAGGGCGGCCGGAGGAGAGAGAGAGAGGGCGAGCGGCAGAGCGGCGCTTGGGCGGGCGGCCCTATGGGGAACAGAGATGAGTCATGCGAGGGGGAGGGGGGAGGGAGCGATCTGGTGCGGGCAGGGGAGATTTTTTAGTTCTCTTTTAGTGGGCCCGAGGATAACTAACCCAATTAAAACCTCTCCACCGGGCTATGTTTTTAGCTGGGTTAGAGCAAACTAGCTCAAACTAACCCCTCCTATTTCGATAATTTGAGGCTATTTCAACCCAAACTAGCTCTAACTCAGGGATCCAAACAAAGAGGAGTAGTATTGTACATGCTACAGTCTGGACCATAGCACATTGTTTTTTATGGCCATATCACCACATTGTTTGTACTGCTGGTCACTGGGCTACCGTGGTTCACACTGCTGGTTCACTGGGCTGCCGTGGTTCGCACTCCTCCGACCTGAGTAGTAGTAGTAGTATATACTTGCATCATTCTTTGCTCCTTCTTACTACGTACTACTTTGCCAACATGTGGGAGAGCCAGCATCCGGGTCGACATGTCATGCACCAGATTAGAGTGCGGAACAGAAGGGGGGCATCACCCCGGTCGTAGCGCCAATAATTCATGACTATAGTGAGTAGTCATATCACAAGTCTTTCCAGCAGTAACGCGTCGTCAAATCGCACAACCCGACCTTTCCAGCAGTAAGTTTGAGAATCCGCCACTCCCTCAACCTCCTCGCCTCTCTGTCAAACTGCCTACCCGAAAACTGCCGAACGTACTGCCCGGGAAAAGCCCCGCCCTCAACTTTTCACTACGCGAAAATAATTTTGGCTTGTTCGTTCTATATAAATACTTACTGTATGTTTATTCACCCGTGGGGTTGTTCAACGAATGGAGGGCCGGGGAGCATACGTGAACAATACTAGTACTACTAGTAGTAAGTAGGATTCATACAGTTAGTCACCTTAAATAGAGAGTTTCTTTTCTTTAATGCCACGTACACAAATTGAAACGCTTGTCGTGGAGAGAAAAAGATAATCACTCCACTATATATGTACGCAGGGGCCTAAGAGCTTGCTTTACTAGGGTTGCACTCTTCATTCTCTCATCCTCTCCAGATCTAAACAAGACAGCGGTAGTGAAATTTTCTCTCTTCTCACCGCTGTCACAGATCTGGCCGGATCCCTTCGGCCGGTGTGTGTAGAGGACTAAAAGTTGCACCATTCATGCGGTCATCGCCGCCGAGGGAGGAAACCCACAGCTGCCGGCGGGGATCGATCCTCTGCTCGTGCCGTTCTCACCAACACAGCGCCGGCTCGGGAGGTCCTTCGACCTTTCTTCCTCCCCGCCGTATTGTGCACAGATCGGACCTGCCGTCGCCGACATCCCGACAAACCTCAGGTACAAGTTCTTCGAAAGCGGCCTTGCTCTACTACCCCACCTCCCAACATGTCTACGTGTGCATCTTTTTCTACTTCCATCAGCTCTTCCAAATCCACCTAAATTTTTAGTATTATTAGAGGTAAAGCTACTTCATGCATTCGAATCTAGGACTTGGTTCAAACAACGAAGAAAGGGGGGAAATCGTAGCATGAATCTAGGACTTGATTCAAAGAGGAAATAACAGGGGGAAAGTAGTAGAGACCGGGTACCCAACCAAGGTTGTCAGAATCGCGATTCTGTTATACGATTCTACGACTTTACGATCCAATCTAACCCCTCTAACTCTACGACTTTAGTTCATAGAATCTACGTTTCTACGATCCTGATAGTGAAGATTCTATGATTTGCGACCGTACCATCGGAGCTCCGATCCGATTCAAAATCGCGATTCTGACAACCTTGTACCCATCCGGTCTCTTGGTTGAAAAGGGAAATAATGGGAAAACTCAGTACAAACTGGATAAGGAACAGATCTATTATTGGTTAAAAAAAGGATAGAAAGTGGCGGCTGGTGGACAAGTCAACAAAGTATGTCCAGGATTAGATTTGCTGCCCTCACATAGTAAAAGGTCTCCAGGATTAGATTTGCTGCCCTCACATAGTAAAAGGTCTCTAGGATTAGATTTGCTGCCCTCACATAGGAAAAGTTCTCCAGGATTAGATTTGTTGCCCTCACACAACATGAACAAACTCGACATCACCACTTTATGCCTCCTTGTAGGTACATTGTGCTAATGCGTCCACTATCGCATGTCCTTATACCAACCTTTTGCTGTTGTTAATGTAAGGGCGCATGTAAAATGAAGCGATCACACTGTTACCTTAAGGACATGTCTAACCAGTGTTATTGTTAATCTAATGCCTCCAGTGATATGATGCAATTAAACTGTGTTAACAAATGGTACTCCTGCTATTTTCCCAAGTATGATAAGTAAGTTGCTTCTTTACGCTGCTGAGTGACCTGGTGTCCCCATGGTCCCATGCCCTTAAACCAACTCTTTAGCTACTGTTGATTTACTGTATCTGGTAAACAAGCAATGCCACCATTAAAGTAATCCCATATTTGACGAATGACATAGTTGATCGTAATGCTTCCGGTAGCATGAAGCATTGCTGACATTTTAAAATTTCTACTATCCCTGTGTGATTGCCATGAACATAATTAATATGCTTCTTTTCATTTTGTATGTTTCGTATATTCTTATTGACCAACAACTGTTTACTTTCTATCTTTTTGTGCAGATATGGATATCCATTTCACCTCTTGCTATTGTGACCTTTTGGTGAACTGCACAAAACACTTTCTTTTGGAATGAGTGTCTTGTGCAGTTCAACTAAAATGTCACATGGGCAACATCTCTCAATTTTGGTGGAACTGCACAAAATGGTGACTGGAGTTTCCAAAATCTCCATCAAATTCTGCTGGTAATCTTGTGCAACATTTTATTAGCTTTTGCAAGATGAGCCATCACTGTCACCATAATGGCACTTTATTTTAGTGGAACTGCACAAAAGGATAAGCAAATTATAGTTGCACCTTACATGAGCAGGACAACCAACCTCAATGTTGCTGAATTTTAGTGCAACTACTAAAGAAGAACCTGCCAGCTCACGAGAGCAAGTACTTCTTGCTAGCTAAATGATGCAATCTTTGCTTCATTTCAAGTGAACTGTAGAAAAAGGCGCATGAATTAAATCATGGATCTGCAGGTTGACCTCATCCGAGTGGAGTCGCAGGTTCGCCACATCGAGTCGTGGCGGTATAGGGCCCCTCACACCGGTTGCTTCAACTAGTGCCACTATTATAGTAATCATGATCTTTCTTATCTATGCAAAGATGAATACTCTACTATAGATGTTGTGATGGTCAAGAGCATTCATGAAGTTCTTTGGTTGTACTACACGACTAGCCAAGATGGATTTAATCCCGATATTCACTTTATCAAAAGGCTCTAATGGGTTGGTTCTGAATCTTGCAAGCTGGGAATCAATGAGATGTGGAGGCATCTTTGTTGTACTTATTATTTGAATCTTATTTGTTGGTTCTGAATCTTGGAAGTTGGGAATCAATGAGATGTGTAGGCATCTTTGTTGTACTTATTACTTGAATCTTATTTGTTGATTCTGAATCTTGCAAGCTGGGAAACACGGCATGATGATGCAGAGGACAACAACCATAACAAATTGTTCAAACTTGGTAGTATTTTCTGTGTGAAAGTGCGGCAAATGTGCTGATCATGTGCGTCCTTAGAATAATAATTCTAATTGTTGTGCATGTTGATCCTGTGGCACTGATAGAACAGCCAATACATTGCTTGTTTTAAGAATACATTTTAATTAAAGCTAATTAAATTTAAGTAAAGTGACCAGTAACACTTGTTATTACAGTACCAATATAGACCCACTAGTGAACCGACGTGTGTGGCCGGAATAGGTTTCTTAATGGAGGCGTTTGGATGCACGGAGGGTACATATTCTGCGGGGCGTGCAGCGGGTGAAGGAGGGTAGTAGCTGTTGTCGCCTATACACACTCAGTTTACTGTTGAATCCAGTTCCCCAAGAGCTCAAAAATGAACTACTGCTGCCGCGTACTCACTCGTTCACTTGAAGAGACTCCAATGGGGATCCGAGGGGTGAGCCTACTAGATATGGACTTCAGCAAGGAGTTCACCTTTGAGTTCTCCGTTCAGTCCCATGGTGGCACCAAGTTGAATGTGATGTACACCAACGATCTGGACTCGGTGAAGCTCTGCCTTGCTGAGTTCAAGCAGTACCTACAGGAAGAGAAAGCACAAGGTCACAGGAGTAGACCTTGTGCCCGTCCATTCATCTCCTAATAGGGACCAACGGATCGCGGTCGCCCAGGTATGCATGCGAGACGAGGTTCTCGTATACCACTGTTGTAGGGCCACCAGAGGTTCTAGAGCATTTGCCTGTTTCATCGGCACCGCCGACTACACCTTTGCTCTGATGGAGAGAAGGAAGAACGCGACGATTCGTCCATCTGGTGCAGCAAGCTAGTCGACATCCAGAAGCAATACAAGATCATCGGCAACTGGCAGGAGAAGGACTCCGTGGTTGACCTCGCTGAGACCATCATCAATCCCTGCTACGCCCACATGAAAAAAGACAACGATACCAAGGAGCTCCACCGGCCACCCTACATCCGAACAAGTTAACCCTCATACTCCCCTTCGCCTGCGTCTTCCCTCGCTCTGGTTCGTTCGGTCCACGGTCTTGACGTTGTCCTCCACCTTGGTGCTCTCACCGCGGCGCCACCGTCTGTCGTTCCCAACATGGTCAGCAAAACAAGAGGAATCGGGAGACAACTATTCGTCGAGAGGCTGACGGTCCCGGGCCCACCAGGTCCATGGCCTAGGTTTTGCTGTTTAACATGGGCAGCCCACGACATGTTTCAATGTTTTTGGATCAAGCGGCCTCTGGGCCTCCCAACCTAGCTTGTCTATAACATCAACAACCCAAGTTATGTTTGTTTTTTCAAGACGACGCACAGCTCAGTTCTTTTTTTCTATAAGAATGCAAAACTAAACCTATGTTTTCCCTTTAATAATAGAAACAACATTAGGTTCCGTTAAAACCTGTCGTTTGTCCAACGATTTTATAGAACTTCCCACTTCCTTTATTTTTTATTTTCATTAATCCTATATCTGAATTTTCTTCCTCTTTCTTTTTAGATGTAAACTGAGTTTTCTCTCAGTACTTTTCCCTAGAACCAACTTAACCGTCCCACATTGAGCCTAAAATAATAATAATACCCCATGTCCTATTAACTCATCAAATTAAAATGATATTTTATTTCGTAAATTGAAAGTTCTTACAAAATAATAATAATAATTGTATATATATAACTTGGCAAGTTAACTCCTAGTGATTGCGTACATAAGCTTGCAAAGATTTTACGGACCAATGGAGTAATAGACGTGCAATCATGTGTTTATGTTTTCATAACATTTCTCCGTCCATCCCAACATGATATTTTCACCCAGCCCAACAGGTCGCAGATTTTGAGAAAAATGCAAATGGGCTTTAAATTCTACCATATATATAAATGGGCTGCATAGATGCTACATTATTATTTCACCCAGCCCACCAAATGGACTAAAAACAAATGGACTGGCTGACATGTGGGCCAGTAGGTCGAAGTCTAAGCAAGGCATTGGATTTACATCCAACGGCTGGCATTCTTCTTCAATCTCTTGTCTTCTTCCCCCAGCATTGCCGGGACCGCCTGCTCCAGCCTCCAGCGTCCAGCGGCATTGTTTTACATGCCCCACAGTGAAACGCTACCCCGCCGACGGCCAGGCCAACCCTCCACTCCGCACCTCCTGTTATTCTCAGCTGAGTGTAGGCCCACCACGCACCTGAACCAGTCAAGTTTCCCACTCCTCTCCGTCCGCGACTCCAGTGTCGCGTCTTCCCCATCTCCGGGTCGTTCCAGTCTGGGGCCTCGCCGTCGTCCACCGACTCGCTAGGCTCGGTGGGGCGTGGTCAACAAACGAGAGTCATCGAAAGAGGAACTTACGCGAGAGCCTGCCGGCTGGGACCCACGAGGTCCATGGTTGCACAGAAGGAAAGTTCCTCCTTATTAAGATGTTTCCTCCCCCTGACAGTTGAGACCCACCGGCTGTATCTTCGCATGGAAGGAAGTGCCTCCTTGTTATGCGAAAAAAACTATTCCTCATGATGACAGCTAGGATCCGACAGATTTGGTGGCTCACTTGTGGGCCTACTAAGCTGACGTGTACGCAGGGCTTTGTCAACTTAATCAACAAATGATTCTAGCAGCTGGACTGTTGGATGTTAATCCAATAGCCGTGCTCCTTCTTCAACCTCTGTTCTTGCTCCTGTCTCCCGTGGGTGGTAGTGCTGCCGCGCACCCGAACCAGTCAAGTTTCCCACTCCTCTCCATCTGCGATTCCACTGCCGCGTCTTCCCCATCTCCGTGTCGTTCCAGTCTGGAGCCTCTCGTCGTCCATCGGCCTTGGTGTGCTCGGCACGGTGTGGTCAACGTGGTCAACAAACGAGAGTCATCGGAAGCCTCACACCGCAGCTGAACCAGTGAACCCTCGTACTCCTCCCCGTGCGGACTTCCACTGCCGCGTCTTCCCCGACTCAGCGTCGTCCCCTTCCTAGGCCTTGCATCATCCACCACCCTGGTGCTCTCGGCGCGGCGTAGTCAACGTGGTCAAGGAACGACTTCCATCAGAAGAGTATTGTACGTGGAGAGGCTGACAGCTCAGTCCACGGCGGCCGCAAGGAAGTGCCTCCTTATTACGCGCAAAATAATTATTCCTCCACCTGACAGCAGGGACCCACCGGATGGGCCACCATATTTTGCAAAAAAAACATTTCCCCCCTGACTATTGGGACCCACCAGCTACATCTTCGCACGCAAGGAAGTGCGTCCAGGCAAAAAAAAGATTCGCCCCCTGACTACTGGGACCCACCAGCTACATCTTCGCATGCAAGTAAGTGCCTGACAGTCGGGACCCACCTGGTTGAAGCGTATGTAGTGTTGTCATTCTGGTCGCGAACACGTACGTACATACTGGTTGATGTAGAGGCACGCACGTGGCGTAGTAGAGGCGCGCACGTAGCATGTACACGTACGTACAACGGCCAGGGTGCAAGAAAACAAATACGGCCACATACGTACATACGGGCGGGGTCTCGAATGCCTACTCGCGCATATGTACGGCCAGGGCTCGTGTACATGGCTAGGTCGGAACGGAGAAACTGCATCTTCGTGTTCATGGGAAGCCAACAAAATGCTTTGTGTTCATCGGGAGGCAACGGAATGCATGGGAGCCAACCGGCTTGGACGGAACAGCCGATGGATACGAGGCCTGGCGTACCGCGGAATGAAGGAAACGGCCTTGTGTTTAACCGGCCACGTTCGAAATGGGATCCTGTTCATCGGGAGGGGTCTGGCGTACGCAAAACGGAGGAAACAGACTTCTGTTTGACCTCCTACGGTCGAAACGGGGTCATGTTGATCGGGAGAGGTGTGGCGTACCACAAAATGGAGGAAACGGACTTGTGTTGGAGTGGAGTGTTATGGTCGAAACGGGGGTCCTGTTCATCGGGAGGGGTGTGGCGTACCGCAAAACGGGACTCCACGGGATACTGTTTATCTCCACCATCGACCTCCTCCAGCCTCCACGGGCTACTGTTCATCCACCGTCGACCTCCTCCAGCCTCCACCTGCGACTGTTCATCCAGCCTCCACCGCGCGCTACTCCACCGGCTACTGTTCAACTAGCCCTCTCCACAGGCTCCTGTTCAACCACCCCTCCACGAGCTACTGTTCATCTAGCCCTCCACCGGCTAATATTCAACCAGCCCTCCACGGGGTCGTCCTGTTCATCCAGCCCTCCACGGGGTCCTGTTCATCCATTCCAAACCGACTCGATCAATCGGGGTCCTGTTCATCCAGCGGCAACACCACGGGGAACTGTTCATCCAAACCCCCAACAATGCTCACCGTTCATCCAACCCCCCCAGCAACGCTCACTGTTCATCCATAGGCAGCATCGATCGGCTTTAGTTAGCAGCAGTAGCGAAGGAATCGCTCGATCGCTCGGGTTCAGTAACGCGTAGCCTGCAGTGCAATCGCTCGGGTTCAGTTAGGCGACACCTCACTCGGGTTCAGTTAGAGCCCAATGCCTTGCACCCACGCGCGTACGGTACGAGAGAAACGCGCATCACTCGGCCCTCGACCACCCACCATAACCGGGAACTCCCGAAATTTTCCTCGCCCTCGCTTCTACCATGGTTTTTTCCGTCATGGACGGCCCAAAGAATGTCATGCAGCTGCATCTCCGGCCCGCCCAGGACAAAAAGCCCATTTTCTGTCATGATTTTTTATCGTAGAAGTAGGAGCCCACCACATCAATGATGATACCGTTTTTTCACAATTATCGTCACAGAAGTGTCATAAGTATGACAGAAAAAAATTTGTTCGGCCCAAAATGTCATGGATGTGTCTTTTTTTTGTAGTGACCAAAGCCAGGTCTATGCGTAGGTTATATGCATGAGTAGAACACAAAGAGTTGTGGGCGATAATATTCATACGGATTACCACCAACATCTTACTTTGATTCGGCGGTATTGTTGGATGAAGTGGCCCGGACCAACATTACATGACCACGTTCATGAGACCGGTTCTACCGATGTGCTTTGCACACAGGTGGCTGGCGGGTTTCTGTTTCTCCAACTTTAGTTGAATTGATTTTGACTATGGCCGGTCCTTGTTGAAGGTTAAAAGAGCACACTTGGCAAAAAAATCACTGTGGTTTTGATGCGTAGGTAAGAACGGTTCTTGCTAGAAGCCCGTAGTAGCCACGTAAAACTTGCAACAACAAAGTAGAGGACGTCTAACTTATTTTTGCAGGGCTTGTTGTGATGTGATATGGACATGATGTGATATAAATTGTTGTATGAGATGATCATGTTTTGTAACAAAGTTATCGGCAACTGGCAGGAGCCATATGGTTGTCGCTTTATTGTATGAAATGCAATCGCCATGTAATTGCTTTACTTTATCACTAAGCGGTAGCGATAGTCGTAGAAGCAATAGTTGGAGAGACGACAATGATACTACGATGGAGATCAAGGTGTCAAGCCGGTGAAAATGGAGATCATGACGGTGCTTTGGAGATGGAGATAAAAGGCACAAGATGATGATGGCCATATCATGTCACATATTTTGTTGCATGTGATGTTTATCTTTTATGCATCTTATTTTGCTTAGTACGGCGGTAGCATTATAGGATGATCCCTCACTAAATTTCAAGGTATAAGTGTTCTCCCTGAGTATGCACCGTTGCTACAGTTCATCGTGCCGAGACACCACGTGATGATCGGGTGTGATAAGCTCTACGTTCACATACAACGGGTGCAAGCCAGTTTTGCACATGCAGAATACTCGGGTTAAACTTGACGAGCCTAACATATGCAGATATGGCCTCGGAACACTGAGACCGAAAGGTCAAACGTGAATCATATAGTATATATGATTAACATAGAGATGTTCACCATTGAAAACTACTCCATCTCATGTGATGATCGGACATGGTTTAGTTGATATGGATCACGTGATCATTTAGATGACTAGAGGGATGTCTATCTAAGTGGGAGTTCTTTAGTAATATGATTAATTGAACTTTAATTTATCATGAACTTAGTCCTGATAGTTTTTTGCATATCTATGTTGTAGTAGATCAATGGCATGTGCTACTATTCCCTTGAATTTTAATGCATTCCTAGAGAAAGCTAAGTTGAAAGATGATGGTAGCAACTACAAAGACTGGGTTCGTAACTTGAGGATTATCCTCATTGTTGCACAGAAGAATTACGTCCTGGAAGCACCGCTGGGTATACCACCTCCCCCAGCAACTGCACACATTGTGAATGCCTGGCAGTCGTGTGTTGATGACTACTCGATAGTTCAATGTGCCATGCTTTACGGCTTAGAATCAGGACTTCAAAGATGTTTTGAACGTCATGGAGCATATGCGATGTTCTAAGAGTTGAAGTTAATATTTCAAGCAAATGCCCGAGTTGAGAGATATGAAGTCTCCAACAAGTTCTATAGCTACAAGATGGAGGAGAATAGTTCTATCAGTGAACACATACTCAGAATGTCTGGGTACCATAACCACTTGACTCAGCTAGGAGTTAATCTTCCTGATGATAATGTTATTGACAGAGTTCTTCAATCACTGCCACCAAGCTATAAAGGCTTCGTGATGAACTATAATATGCAAGGGATGGAAAACACAATTCCCGAGCTCTTCGCAATGCTAAAGGCTGCGGAGGTAGAAGTCAAGAAGGAGCATCAAGTGTTGATGGTTAACAAGACCACTAGTTTCAAGAAAAAAGGCAAAGGAAAGATGGGGAACTTCAAGAAGAATAGCAAGCAAGTTGCTACTTCTGGGAAGAAACCCAAGTCTGGACCTAAGCCTGAAACTGAGTGCTTCTACTGCAAAGGGACTAGTCACTGGAAGCGGAACTGCCCGAAGTATTTGGTGGATAAGAAGGATGGCAAAGTCAAAGGTATATTTGATATACATGTTATTGATGTGTACCTTACTAATGCTCGTATTAGCGCCTAGGTATTTGATACTGGTTCTGTTGCTCATATTTGCAACTCGAAACAGGGGCTACGGATTAAACAAAGATTGGCTAAGGATGAGGTCATGATGCGCGTCAGAAATGGTTCCAAGGTCGATGTGATCGCCGTCAGCACGCTACCTCTACATCTACCTTCGGGGTTAGTTTTAGACCTAAATAATTGTTATTTGGCGTTGAGCATGAACATTATATCTGGATCTTGTTTTATGTGAGACAGTTATTCATTTAAATCAAAGAATAATGGTTGTTCTATTTATATGAGTAATATCTTTTATGGTCATGCACCCTTCATGAGTGGTTTATTTTTGTTGAATCTCGATCGTAGTGATACACATGTTCATAACATTGAAGCCAAAAGATTCAGAGTTAGTAATGATAGTGCAACTTATTTGTGGCACTGCCGTTTAGGTCATATTGGTGTAAAGCATATGAAGAAACTCCATGCCGATGGCCTTTTCGAATCACTTGATTATGAATCACTTGATGCTTGTGAACCATGCCTCATGGGCAAGATGACTAAGACTCCATTCTCCGGAACAATGGAGCGAGCCACTGACTTATTGGAAATAATACATACCGATGTATGCGGTCCGATGAGTGTTGAGGCTCGCGGCGGGTATTGTTATTTTCTGACCTTCATAGATGATTTGAGCAGATATGGGTATATCTACTTAATGAAACATAAGTCTAAAACATTTGAAAAGTTCAAAGAATTTCAGAGTGAAGTGGAAAATCATTGTAACAAGAAATTAAAGTTTCTACGATCTGATCGTGGAGGTGAATATTTGAGTTACGAATTTGGTCTTCATTTGAAACAATGTGGAATAGTTTCACAACTCACGCCACCTGGAACACAATAGCGTAATGGTGTGTCCGAACGTCAAAACCGTACTTTATTAGATATGGTGCGATCTATGATGTCTCTTACTGATTTACCGCTATCGTTTTGGTGTTATGCTTTAGAGACAGCTGCATTCATGTTAAATAGGGCACCATCTAAATCCGTTGAGACGACACCATATGAACTGTGGTTTGGCAAGAAACCTAAGCTGTTGTTTATTAAAGTTTGGGGCTGCGATGCTTATGTGAAAAAGCTTGAACTTGATAAGCTCAAACCCAAATCGAAGAAATGCGTCTTCATAGGATACCCAAAGAAAACTATTGGGTACACCTTCTATCACAGATCCGAAGGCAACATATTCGTTGCTAAGAATGGATCCTTTCTAGAGAAGGAATTTCTCTCGAAAGAAGTGAGTGGGAGGAAAGTAGAACTTGATGAGGTAATTGTACCTTCTCCCGAATTGGAAAGTAGTTCATCACAGAAATCAGTTCCAGCGATTCCTACACCAATTAGTGAAGAAGCTAATGATGATAATCATGAAACTTCAGATCAAGTTACTACCGATCCTCGTAGGTCAACTAGAGTACGGTCCGCACCAGAGTGGTGCGGTAATCCTATTATGGAAGTCATGTTAATAAACCATGATGAACCTATGAACTATGAGGAAGCAATGATGAGCCCAAATTCCGCGAAATGGCTTGAGGCCATGCAATCTGAGATGGGATCCATGTATAAGAACGAAGTGTGGACTTTGGTGGACTTTCTCGATGATCGGCAAGCCATAGAAAATAAGTGGATTTTCAAGAAGAAGACTGACGCTGACGGTAATGTTACTGTCTACAAAGCTCGACTTGTTGCGAAAGGTTTTCGACAAGTTCAAGGAGTTGACTATGATGAGACCTTCTCACCCATAGAGATGCTTAAGTCTGTCCGAATCATGTTAGCAATTGCCGCGTTTTATGAGTATGAAATTTGGCAAATGGATGACAAAACTGCATTCCTTAATGGATTTCTTAAAGAAGAGTTGTATATGATGCAACCATAAGGTTTTGTCGATCCAAAAGGTGCTAACAAAGTGTGCAAGCTCCAGAGATCCATTTATGGACTGGTGCAAGCCTCTCGGAGTAGGAATATACGCTTTGATAATGTGATCAAAGCATATGGTTTTATATAGACTTTTGGAGAAGCCTGTATTCACAAGAAAGTGAGTGGGAGCTCTGTAGCATTTCTAATATTATATGTGGATGACATATTGTTGATTGGAAATAATACAGAATTTCTAGATAGCATAAAGGATACTTGAATAAGAATTTCTTAATGAAAGACCTTGGTGAAGCTGCTTATATATTGGGCATCAAGATCTATAGAGATAGATAAGGAAGCTTAATTGGACTTTCACAAAGCACATACCTTGATAAAGTTTTGAAGAAGTACAAAATGGATCAGTCAAAGTTGCCTATGTTACAAGGTGTGAAGTTGAGTCAGACTCAATACCCGACCACTGCAGAAGATAGAGAGAAAATGAAAGTCATTCCCTATGCCTCAGCCATAGGTTCTATCATGTATGCAATGCTGTGTACCAGACCTGATGTGTGCCTTGCTATAAGTTTAGCAGGGAGGTATCAAAGTAATACAGGAGTGGATCACTGGACAGCGGTCAAGAACATCCTGAAATACCTGAAAAGGACTAAGGTTTGTTTCTCGTTTATGGAGGTGACAAAGAGCTTGTCATAAATGGTTACGTCGATGCAAGCTTTGACACTGATCCGGATGACTCTAAGTCACAAACCGGATACATATTTATATTGAATGGTGGAGCTGTCAGTTGGTGCAGTTCCAAGCAGAGCACCGTGGCGGGATATACGTGTGAAACAAAGTACATAGGTGCTTCAGAAGCAGCAAATGAAGGAGTCTAGATGAAGGAGTTCATATCTGATGTAGGTGTAATACCTAGTGCATCGGGTCCAATGAAAATATTTTGTGACAATACTGGAGCAATTGCCTTGGCAAAGGAATCCAGATTTCATAAGAGAACCAAACACATCAAGAGACGCTTCAACTCCATGCGCGATCAAGTCAAGGACAGAGACATAGAGATTTGTAAGATACATATGGATCTGAATGTTGCAAACCCATTGACTAAGACTCTTCCACAAGCAAAACATGATGAACACCAAGACTCCATGGGTGTTAGAATCATTACTATGTAATCTAGATTATTGACTCTAGTGCAAGTGGGAGACTGAAGGAAATATGCCCTAGAGGAAATAATAAAGTTGTTATTTGACATGATAAATGTTTATTATTCATGCTAGAATTGTATCCGGAAACTTAGTACATGTGTGGATACATAGACAAAACAAAGTGTCCCTAGTATGCCTCTACTAGACTAGCTCGTTAATCAAAGATGGTTATGTTTCCTCACCATAGACATGTGTTGTCATTTGATGAACGGGATCATATAATTAGATAACGATGTGATGGACAAGACCCATCTGTTAGCTTAGCATAATGATCGTTAAGTTTTATTGCTATTGCTTTCTTCATGACTTATACATGTTCCTCTCACTATGAGGTTATGCAACTCCCGAATACCGGAAGAACACCTTGTGTGCTATCAAATGTCACAAAGTAATTGGGTGATTATAAAGATGCTCTAAAAGTGTCTCCGAAGGTGTTTGTTGAGTTGGCATAGATCAAGATTAGGATTTGTCACTCCGTGTATCGGAGAGGTATCTCTGGGCCCTCTCGGTAATGCTCATCACTATAAGCCTTGCAAGCAATGTGACTAATGAGTTAGTTATGAGATGATGCATTACGGGACGAGTAAAGAGACTTGCCGGTAAAAAGATTGAACTAGGTATGATGATACCGACGATCGAATCTCGGGCAAGTAACATACCGATGACAAAGGGAACAACGTATATTGTTGTGCGGTTTGACCGATAAAGATCTTCGTAGAATATATAGGAACCAATATGAGCATCCAGGTTCCGCTATTTGTTATTGATCGGAGATGTGTCTCGATCATGTCTACATAGTTCTCGAACCCATAGGGTCTGCACGCTTAATGTTTGATGATGATTTATATTATGATTTATGTGTTTTGGTGACCGAGGTTTGTTCGGAGTTACGGATGAGATCACGGACATGACGAGGAGTCTCAAAATGGTCGAGAGGTAAAGATTGATATATTGCAAGGTTACATTCGGACACCGGTATGGTTTCGGGAAGTTTCGGAGTACCGGGAGTTTACCGGACCCCCCCCGGGAGAGTAACGGCCGACATGGGCCTTAGTGGAGGAGAGAAGGCCGGCCATAGGAGGTGGCGAGCGCCCCCCTTGCCAATCCAAATTGGACAAGGGATGGGGGTGGCGCCCCCCTTTCCTTCTCCTACCCCCTCTCCTTTCCCCCTTTGCTACTCCGGAAAAAAGGAAAAGGTGGGGGGGGGGGGCGAATCCTACTAGGTTTGGAGTCCTAGTAGGACTCCCCCCTCCATGGCGCGCCCCCTGGCTGCCGGCCTCCTTCCCCCCTCCTTTATATACGGGGGCAGGGGGCACCCCGAAAGCACAAGATTGTCTTAGGTGTGTGCGGTGCCCCCTCCATCGTTTACTCCTCCGATAGCATCATTGTAGTGCTTAGGCGAAGCCCTGCATGGATCACATCACCAACACCGTCATCATGCCGTCGTGCTGACGAAACTCTCCCTCAACCTCTACGGGATCAAGAGTTCGAGGGACATTATCGAGCTGAACGTGTGCTGAACTCAGAGGTGTCATACGTTCGGTGCTAGATCGGTTGGATCGTGAAGATGTTCGCCTACATCAACCGCGTTGACCTAACGCTTCCGCTTTCGCTCTATGAGGGTACGTGGACACACTCTTCCCTTCTCGTTGCTATGCATCTCCTAGATAGATCCTGCGTGATCATAGGAAATTTTTGGAAATTGCATGCAACTTTCCCCAACACCAACAAGCTCACACAATAAGATAGCAAATGAAATATGTGGCAAAGCATGCACAAAAACTCTAGCATCTATCAAGCAATTGGCGATGACTAGGTTATCTATATATGAGTATATTGACTTAGGAGTCAAATGAGAACATTTGATCATAGGTTATACTCATTGTTTAAGCACAAGTGGGGTTACCACTTTTACATAAAGAATTGTTGTATCCACACCATTAGAGTTGCTTTAGCTCAATTCTTAGAGTAAAGCCCCCCTAGATGTGATATCCCCTTTTAGAGGGATGAACTAACCTTGGGTTTTGTCGATGATGACTTCATGTAGATGTTGAAGATGTGGATGCTCAATGTTGATGTCAATCATTTGGAGCAATCCATTGGAGTGAGTTGCACTTTCAATACCTACATGGGTTATTCCCACAAGGAACAAACAAGGATATCCATAGACATAGAGTGAAGGACACACATGATGATGTCCATGAATGCATTAGGTTACCTTGTCCCTTGAGTTACTAACAAGAGGGTTTTTGACTCCATGAACTATTACAAGATGTGGAAATTTACTACACTTGTCCTTGCCAATATGAATATGAGTGCAGTATGTTGGCTGAGTCACCCTCAAGAACTCTCTAGTTCTTCTTCTTCGGGATCCACATCATCTTGATGGGAATCCTTGGGGTTGTAGATGTAATTGATGAAGTGGAACTTTAATTAGTTTTGGGAACCCACTTGACCAAGACCTTTGGAGCTTCTTCAAATGCATCAATATCCTCTTGAACCTTGTCCTTGCCTTTTAGCATGTGGTCTTGTGGTGGAAGATCTTCTTGAGCTTGTGTTCCCTTGAAGGAAGTAGGATCATACTTGTCTTGTTGAGGAACAAACTTCGTATTTGGGTATTGATCTTCTTCCCACTCAACTCCATTGGTATTGAACTTTCGTTCAAAATCAACACCTTGATTCTTCCTGTGCCTTCCTTGCTTGCGTACAATTTCCTCAATTTGCCTACTTCCGACGAGACTCTTGTAAACACCTTTCTCTATAATTCCCTTCAATAAACTATTTTCTTGCTCAAGTGTAACTTGGCTAAGAGAATCATTAGTGGTATCAAGAGAACTACTAGAAGCAACAATATTGGATTTCACATGATTATTGTTACTACTAGAAGAAGAATCTTTCTTACTCTTGTTCCTAGATTTTACTTATGGCATGTAAGTAGACAAGAGTAAACGCTTGGCAATGTAAGAAGAACTTTTCTTCCGAAGATCATCATTGATTGCCTTTAAGAACCCATGCTCTTGCTCTAGGTTGAGCTTTTTGAAGTGTAGCTTCTCCTGAGTTTTTAAAAGTTCTCGATGATCTTCTAAAGTAGTTTCATGAGCTAACTTAAGAGTGTTTAGTTCTTTAGTTAGACGCTCAATCTCCTTCTTATCATTCTCATTCGTTTCGTCTTGATTAGCATGATTGATAGCAATTTCATCATAGTTTTCATCACTATCAGTGTCAACAAGTAACTCATCATCACCTAGCAAATCATCTTCATCACTATTGAACTCAATATACTCGGGGTGTGATACCTTGGGGCCTTTAGCCATGAAGCATCTTCCAATTCCTTCATTTGGCGAGTCAAATATGTCGTAGGAGTTGGTTGACACAAGTGCAGGACCGGCAACACCTTCATCTTGAGTATATTCGAAGTCAGAGTGATAACTTCTCTCGGAGTGGTGGTTGGAGTCAGAACCGAATACCCATTCACCAACATGAGCTTCATGTCTTCGTTTTATGTAGCTCCTTGATGACTTGTCCTTCCTTACCGAATCCTTGCTTCTGCGAGAGGGTCTTCGTTCATAACAATCATCTCTACTCCTTCTCTCTCTTGGTGGTGATTCTTCTCTTCTACTTATCCTTTTAGGTGAGTCTTCTCTTCTTTTGTAGGGAGCCGTACACTCACCGGAGTAGTGTCCGGGTCTTCCACAATTGTAGCAATTAGAATCACGACTAGAAGATCTTTTGTCATGGTAGGATCTTGCCTTGGAGCTTCTCTCTTTGCTTCTACTCTTGTAGAATTTGTTGAAGTTCTTCACCATTAAGCTCAATTATTCATTGAAGACTTGTTTTTCACTTGATGTGGCAGGAGCATCACATGAGGCTTTATAAGCACCACTGGACTTGTTGTGAAGCTCTTCCTTATCCTTGAGTGACACCTCATGAGCAACAATTGTTCCAATGACTTCTGTTGGCTTGAGATCTTTATAATTGGGCATCATTTGGATCAATGTGCACATGGTATCATATTGTCCATCCAAGGCTCTTAGGATCTTCTTGATGACGAATCTGTCAGTCATCTCTTCACTTCCAAAGCTGGCAATCTCATTTGTGATGAGAGCAAGCCTAGAGTACATTTCAGCGACACCTTCACCATCCTTCATTTTGAACTTGCCAAGCTGACTTTGAAGCACATCCAACTTGGATTCCTTGACGGACTCGGTGCCATCGTGCGTATCAATCAAAGTATCCCAAATTTCCTTTGCATTCTCAAGACGGCTGATTTTGTTGAATTCTTCGGGGCACAGTCCATTGAAGAGGATATCGCAAGCTTGAGCATTGTATTGCAGCATCTTCAACACTTCCACTGTTGCTTCACGATTTGGTTCTCTCCCATCGAAGAATTCACCTTGCAAACCAATACACAATAGCCCAAACGGCGGGGTTATGTCCAATAATATGCATTTTCATCTTATGCTTCCAACTAGAAAAATTAGTACCATCAAAGTAATGACCTCCACGATGGTAATTTCCCTCGCTAGACGCCATACTATCCTAGGTTGTGAAACCAAGGCTATGATCACCAAAGCTATGGAAAATCAAGGCAAATGGAGACCAAAGCTCTGATACCACTTGTAGCTTCGAAAGTATGTCTAGAGGGGGGGTGATTAGACTACTTGACCAAATAAAAAACTAGTCGTTTCCCAGTTTTAAGTCTTGGCAGATTTTAGCAACATAACACAAGTCAAGAAATCAACCTACACATGCAATTCTAAGAGTATAGTAGCTGAATGTAAATCATTGCATATGAAGGTAAAAGAGAGGAGTTTGGAGGGGAGTAATGCAATGTAGACACCGAGATTTTTGGCGTGGTTCCGATAGGTGGTGCTATCGTACACTCACATTGATGGAGACTTCAACCCACGAAGGGTAACGGTTGCGCGAGTGCACGGAAGGCTCCACCAAGAAGCAACCTTGTCTATCCCACCATGGCCATCGGCCACGAAGGACTTGCCTCACTTGGGTATATCTTCACGAAGTAGGTGATCTCCTTGCCCTTACAAACTCCTTGGTTCAACTCCACAATCTTGACGGAGGCTCCCAAGTGATACCTAACCAATCTAGGAGACACCACTCTCCAAAAGGTAATATATGGTATGTTGATGATGAAATCCTTGCTCTTGCGCTTCAAATGATAGTCTCCCCAACACTCAACTCTCTCACTCAGATTTGGATATGGTGGAAAGATTATTTGACTGGAAATCAACTTGGGGAAGGCTAGAGATCAAGATTCTTGTGGTAGGATTGGAATGTCTTGGTCTCAACACATGAGTAGGTGGTTCTCTCTCAAAAATGAGTAGTGGAAGTGTAGGCACGTTCTGATGGCTCTCTCAAATGCAGAAGGGGTTGTAGGGGTATATATAGCCTCCACACAAAATCTAACCGTTAAACACAATTTACCAAACTCGATGAGATCGAATAGTAAAACTCGGTGGGACCAATCTGGTTCAAAATGTGAGCGTTAGGGTTTTCAGTGGGACCGACAATATCAACTCGGTGGGACCGATGCGCTAGGGTTAGGGAAAAACCTCATCTCGGTGAGACCGATCACATGAACTCGATGAGACCGATTTCAGTAATAAGCAAACAAAGACTTGGTCAGGCAAACTCGGTGAGACCGGTCGTGAAAACGAAACAGAGAGTTTGCATTGCGAACTCGGTGGGACCGGTCACTCATCTCGGTATGACTGAAACGTTACGAAGGGAAACAGAGAGTTTGCAATCCCATCTCGGTGAGACCAAGATCCCTATCGGTGAAACCGAACTGATTAGGGTTTCTGCTATGGCTATGTCAAGTGAACTCGATGGCGCCGGATAGATCAAATTGGTGGGGCCGAGTTTGACTTTAGGTTTAGGACATATGTGAAAATGAGAAAGTGGTTGAGGGCTTTTGGAGCATATCACTAAGCATTCCGAGCAAGCACGCCATTAAGCAACACCTCATCCCCTTTTAATAGTACTCCCTCCATTTACTTATACAAGGCCACTATGGGATATACGTTTTGCATCTATACAAGGCCACCAACAGTAATCGAGGAAAGAATTAATGATATTTCCTCGTACTAGTAACATGTTTAATACTTTCATGCATGCCATCATAATGACACTAGCTACTTCCTCCACTAGTTTCCTTGCATGTATGTGTGCATATTAATGATCTCAATAAACGAAAAAAAGGTTGACTTGCAAAGTATGCATTAAATCTTATCTTGGTACCTGTAATATGACTTTGTGGCCTTGTATACAAAAATGGAGGGAGTATTGGCTTTTCCTATGGACTCAATGTGATCTTGGATCACTAAAATGAAAATGAAGAGTCTTGAACTTTTGCCAGTATGTGCCCTTAGCATTTTGAGGGGTCCACATCTCTAGTCCATGCCATACCAATCATTGAACTTTCTGAAACATTAATCTTGAATGGATATTAGTACAATGAGCTATATGTTGTTATGAATTACCAAAACCATCTGAGGAATAGTTGCAATTTCACCGAGGCTTTGCATTGCTCGCGAGCAGGCTGACCAGGGCGTCGAGGACCATGAGATGCTCTTCGTCCTGGGCGTCGGCTTCAGCTTCCTCCTCCAGCAGTGCCGCGAGTGCCTCCTCGTCGTCCGAGTCCATCGCCGAGCAGACAAATCGCCAAACACCTGGTGGGTGTGGTAGGCGCGCAGCCGCCAATATCCTGCCCTGCGCGGCCGGAGCGCCGGAAAGCTCACCCGGGGACGGGTGGAGGATGGCGCGGCGAAACCCTCTCTCTTTTCCGGTGGGCGAATAGTCTGTCTAGCGGCGGTGGGGGGGGGGGGGTTGGCAAGATGCGTTTTTGCCTGACAGAGGTGGCCCAGAAGTGTTTTCCCCTTCCGCCAGAGCCCCCAGCCGCCCTCCAATGCGCTGGGCTCGGCCTGGGATCGCCGGGCTCAAAAACAAGCCGAGCCGGCGGATTTCAGCATTCTGGTGACGCGACTGGGTGATTTTTTCGACGCCGGCGCTAAAAAAGTTACTCTGAGGCCTGCCGGGGGCGCGAGTGAAGATGCTTTAAGCAGCATCACCGCAATGAAGACGTGACTATTACACGGAGAGTATAAACGAGGTGCCGGAGGATAACAACTGGTTGTAAGTAGGGTCACTATCACTTTACAATGGAGCTCTTTTCAAGTTTTTATAACATATCATCTCCTCGATCAAATACTCGTAGTACTAGCTTTGAATCATTATTAGCATGAGAAGAAATAGTGCTAGTCCGACTAACTCCTTTTGTTAGCACGTCGAGTAAGCAGTACAGCACCCTGCAGCGGCCCTGAAAGCCGGCTCGCAACGGTCAGAGAAACCGGGCGTGGCGTATGTAGTTCGGCTTCGCACTTGTGCTTATCTGCTTCGTACGTAATTCTTTTTTATTTCAAGTAGTACTTTCATTCTTATTAATCCATCTTTCTTCTTCCAGTTCCTTTTGTTTTTCGGGAGTCCGGTTCCTTTTCATCACATCGTGTCAGTTCAGACATAATGGGAGGGATAAACCCCGAATTACAGCTTCCTAATCTTGATGCATTGCCCAATGGCCATGGGTGACCGACTGGTCGGTTACTGGCTCTAGCATAGCACGAGGGGATCGAGAACCTGACATGAGGTGGTGATGTGCCAGCAGTGGACCTTGTCATCGGGCCCACCTCTGAGCCTCAGATGCTTACATGTGGGCCACCACAGCATGGGCACACCACACCAGGCCCCGGGCCGGCGAACCTAGGCGTGTGGACGCGGTGAATCCGGCCGGAAGATCCTCTCACGCCTCCGCCTACGTGTACGAGCAGTACCACGATCTAGCCACATCCTGCATGTCACAAGACTCCTCCTTCGACCCTTCCTTTCACTTCTTTTTGCAGTGCTATCGTAGCTTTATCTATCGGAGCATCTGCAAGACTGCAAATTATGCAGAAAAATAAATGCAGCAAGTGCAAGCTTTGTATAATGTTTAATACATCCTCCGTTCGTAAATATTAGTCCGTGTAGAGATTTCACCATGCACTATATACGAAGCAAAATGAATAAATCTTACACTCAAAGTAAAATGTATCTATATACATCCGTACGTGGTCTATAATATAAGCTCTACAGAGACTTATATTTAGAAAATGATTATATCTAAACGGTACCCTAGCCACAAGTGGCGACCAACTCGGACGCTAGCTGAGTTCTCTATCCGACCCCCGAGCCGCTCCCGCGAGCGTCCTCGAGGGAAACCCTAGCCGCCGCCCCTCGTCCTCCCTCGTCGATCTCTCCCCTCGCCGCCACCGCACAGCGCCGCCGGGCAAAGACCGGCCAGCGTTGGTGGCGGCGAGGATCTTGCCCCTCTCCTCGCGGTTGGCGTCCGGCGCGGGACGGCGCTGCGCGGGACGGCGCTGGGCTGGGCGGGGCCCAGCGGCGCGGCGGAGGGCGTGCTGGGTGGCGGCGCCCCTGCCTGGCGGTGGGACAGCTGCGGCTTGAGGCCTCTCCAACGCGCGGCGGCTGCGGCTTCTCTAGTGGCGGCGCGAGTTATCCTGGCGGCGGCTTGGCGGCGTGGCGCGGCGGAGCTCCGGCGATGACTCGGCGGCGGGCTGGAGGGCTAGGCACCGTCCAGTGGTGATGCCTCCGCGGCGGTTGCGGCTTGGGCCCCTGGACCCCGATCCGATCTAGATCTGGTGGTGCCGGGGTCTGGGCTTGTCGGCCTCT
This sequence comes from Triticum dicoccoides, assembly GCF_002162155.2. NCBI lineage: Eukaryota > Viridiplantae > Streptophyta > Magnoliopsida > Poales > Poaceae > Triticum > Triticum dicoccoides. The sequence goes on along the minus strand of NC_041389.1, from coordinate 377,466,171 downwards.
AGGCACCATGGGGGTGCCGGCGGTGACGCGTGCCCGGCGTGGTGACACTGGTGGACGTGGTGGTCATCTTCTTTCCGAGATGGCCGGCCAGAGGCTTGGTGATCGGATCTCGAGATCCATCATCTTGTCCCGGCTGCGAGTAGGGAAGACATGGTTGCCGGTGAAAACCGAGCCGACGACAGGCGATGGTGGTGTTCTCGCCGTTACCTTGATGAAGGCATCGTCGTGTAACTATTGTCGACCCACTCGTGCTGCTCCAGGGAAAACCCTAGGATCTGGTGTTCCAGATCGGACGATGGCGGCACTGCAGTGTCGTTTCTCTCTTGGGAGCATCGTTTACGGAGCAGCGTTGGATGTCAGAGGCAGGAGGTGGAGCGGCTTCGTCTTGCACGGAGCTTCGGTGGTGATGTCAAGTCATGCCTGATCGACAGGTGCTAAGCTTTGTCATGCCTGGTCGGCAGGTGCTACGCACGACAGATTTTCCAAGGACTTCAAGCTGTGTCGGCTGGTGATACCTGGCAGCATGGCGTTGAGGTGTATCAGTGGCGACCGCGACGTGCTCAGCTGTTTGCGCGCAGGAAGGAGGTGCCGTTTGGCGCCGTGGTGGCGTCGATGATAGCTAGACCGAGCAAGGTTGATGCATCAGTACAGTTCTGAAGATGGAGTGGCGGCGGTTGGTGGCGGCGGCATCTGAGTGCACGCCGGACCGGTGAGACCCATGCCCGGGAGGCGTCCTGGATGGGTTCTTAAATCTTAGACGTTAGGTTTGGCTGCGACGTCTGTTTGGTATTAGGCCCAGGCTATCTGCGCCCCTTCATCAGCTGGATAGAGATGCTTAGACAGCGGCTTTAGTCTTACTGTTATATTATTTTGTAAGGTCTCGTGAAAATAATTAATAAAGTGGCCGTATGCATCATCCAGATGCAGAGGTCGGGGGTCATCATCCTTTTCTAAAAAAAAGAAAACGTAGAGAGCATTTTTTAGCAACATAATAGCATGTCTCTCGTGAGTTGGCCTTTCTTGTTTATTTTTGACAAAAATACGAACGTCAAAATTATACTTACGTACTATACATTACATACATACATACCTATAGTAGAGCAACAAGGACTAGCTGTCAGTGTCACTGGGCATACAAAAAGAGGATATGGTTTGCATTGCTTTCGCTCCTAGTCGTAGGCAGGCAGGCACATCAAGAGCACCCCCACTTGTGAATAGTCTACTCAGGTATAGCAGTTTCAGTCATGCGTGCGTTCTTTTGCTGAAGCGTATACGAAACGCCTCCTGCCCCCATTTATAGTACAAACCTGCCTCTCCTGCTCCTGTACATCTCTACACGTCTTGCTCAATGAAGGCGGTGGATGTAGTACCACACACAGTAACAAACAAGTCAAGACAAATGAAATGATCTCCAAAGGCTCTACGTGTATGGTCCATGCAGCATCATTCATGCGCAATGAGATTCGTTTTCCATAAGGTTTCCATGGTTAAATAAGCAAAGACAAATGATCCACCAAAAATATGCAAGATTGGAATCCCCACTTACTTTTTTCTGATATAAAAGCTACTACCTGCATTTCCCTAATGAAGCTAGGCTTTGCTTTGCTGTGTTCTCATTTTAATTGCAAAACTTAGGGGCTTTTTAAGGTCTATAATTAGCACTCAATGCCTCATGCGCTGCATGGTCCATTATGCATGCCACTACTAACATGGAGCATCAAAAAGTAATGAAAAGCCCTGAAGCATGTATGTATGCAGTACACATGACCCGATTAAAGGTGCATTTGTTGCTTAGTGCACCACTTGATGATTCATCCAGGGGTGCCTTGCATCGGTATGATTAAACTATGATGAGGAATCTGCAAATACGATTAAGACCAGCGCAAATTCCTGATTAACCATAATCAAATCTGACAAAGAGGAAGGATTCATATACTCCTAGTGCTTCTCTTGCTTTCCATCCTTTGCACAGTTTTATTCTAGGGCACCACAAAGATCCAGCGGATCATGCCATGGTCCAAAAAAATTTGGGTTCTAAGCAAAGGTTGGGTTGGGAGGAGGTCAACAACTTTGTTTGTTTTTGTTTTAATTAGCCTTTTCGCCCTAACACCTGCGCCATTTTCTAGTACGACCATAGCTGTGCCCATTTGGCATTGTTTTAGTAGGTAGTCCTAAAGCGTACTGGCACTGCGCCATTTGGAGTATAGCAAATGAGAATGACTTGTCACCGGTACTATTTGATACTACGTATGGGTGTATGTATACATGTCTAGAAAATTAGTTAGTGATAACGACTATACTGCTTTGTCTTGCTGGAGATTAGCGAATTGCATTGACGTGAAACAGTCCATTTATAATACTATCGCGCATTAGTTGCTAATCTGCAAACCAGGAGGTTGACACGTACGTGCAGTACAAGGACTTGCTACCAAACGGCGTACTCATGATGTAGATGGACAAGTATTTCGATCATTTGCGTGTGTCCATTAAACGCACATTTGGTGAATTTTCCAAGTGGCTTAAAGTGTTTAAAGTCTAAAAATATATACATTTTTTTTAGGAAGCAGTGATTTGCTGCACATGTACACATGCACATGGGTGTGCACAGTAAAATCATAAAATAAAAATCTGAAAAATGATTATATTTTCATCCAAGATGCTTGAATGCGTGACGCGCATGCTAAAATTCGTGATGTTTCAACATTCGAGGAGGTTGTAACAAAAAGAAATGATTTTTTTTTCAGAGTACGCAAATTACGTACCATAGTTTATAGAAGAGAGAATTGCAAATACAAGACAACTACAACTCGCTGTGAACAATGAGCGTAGCAAGAACTCCACTCCACCCACGACAAAGCAACTACAACGCAAAAGCGCTTGCCCAAAACCCAAAAAACCTTGCCGCGTCTCGACCGATGCCGGTCACCACCGAAGAAACAACAACTCTCACCGAGTATCCCTTGTCGACGCACCATCCACCCTTTATGCCTAAAGGAGGTGGCAAGTGAATGGCGGGACTTGATCTGACTCGAAAAAGCCACCGTCTTGGAATCACTAGCGACGGTCGTACATTGCGCCGCAGTAGATCGAACATGAACAACGGCCAACACCGGAGGAGCCAAGAAAGGACCTTCAAACCGTCTCGCCATGCGCGATGCTCCCAACAGAGGAATGACGTCGGGGACACCGCCATCGTGCCGATCCTGCAAATCAAGGCTTTCGCCCGGAGACAACTACCAACGCCAAGCGAGGGAGGGTGATGGTTGTACACCTCGGTGACGCCTCCAAGAAGGGAAAAGACACCCCGCGGGTGCCCTCGCCGCCGGCCCGGCAAACACCGGGCAAGATTTTTGTCCGTATCGCCGCACATCTCCACACCTCCCAAGAATTGGGGCAGCAGCGTCCTTGTAGCTTCACCCCGCCGCCACCACAGCACCCTGCCGTCGAAGTCGCACAACCATGGTCCACCGACACTGCACACAACAGGGAGAAACACGGCCCAAATCTCCACCAACAACCCCGGCCAGCAGCCTCCCATCACCCTGGGCAAGGACTAGGCACGCCGCGCCAGGGGACATCCACTCGCTCCAGGGGACATCCATGCAACGGCCTCCTCGCCCTGGCTCAGCTCGAACCCGAGCAGGTCACAGATCTGACCCACCCTCCGCACTCCACTCCGACGGCAGCACCACCGGGAAGACACCACCGCGCACCCCGAAGCAGAGGAAGTCGATCACACGCTGCTCGCCATGAGCTCCTTCCTAGCAGAGCCTCCACAGCGCCGCTGCCTCTACGGTCAGGAACTTGCGCCACCGCCTTCAGGTTGCGCCGCCCAGCTCCATCGGTGTTGCTGCCTCACCACTGGAGCTCGCCGCTCCACCAGAAGCCACGCCGTGCGCCGGCGAAGCCCGCCGCTGCCTCGCGCCGCCAACCATCAACCACCTTCAATAAAAAAAATGGTTTTTAAAGAAACTTTACAAAGTACATTGTTTGGGCTTGAATTTGTCTTTTTTGTGTAGAGCTCATCGGATGTCCAAACATCACCAAAATTTGCACACGCTTCTTGGACACTCGATCATCTTTGATGTCAATTTTTTTTCAGATTTTTTGAATACTTTTACTATTACTCAGAAGTGAATTACCGATTTGTTCTCTCTACTTAGAAAGGGCTAATCCGATTTACGAAACAACTAAATTTTGCTGTGAAAAAGAATTGGGTGGAATCAGTCGCTTCATTTTGACTTGAAGCTAGTGCTTTCTAGAATAAAGTTCGGTTCGATATTATTTTAGTCTGCATTTGTTTTATCCAAGGTGGATTATGCATTAAACTCTAAGAAAATAAGCGTGAAAAGAAAAAAATATCTAAAGGAAATAAATGTAGGGGGAAATGATCCGTGTCACGTGATTTTGGCATTTTGCAAGTGTGTACGCTACACGCCTTGGGTCAAGATTAGCAAGCGGTGTGAGCGCAATCAGAATAATGGAGCTAGCGTACCCGTGCCATTTGATTCGACAAAATTGCATCAGCCGTGCGTCGAATCGATAAGGTTTGGCAAGTGCACCTAGACCGAGCAGCTTATTTTGCCGCGCATTCGTTCGAACGCGCGCTAGCTTTACAGCAACTATAGCATACCTTAGAGCATCTCCAGCCGTGCCCCAACACGGTCTCCCGAGGTGATTTTTTTCGCCGGCACCGAAAAAATGGTCTAGTCGCGTCTTAAGGAGTTCGTTTTTCGTCGGCTTGGGCCGAAATCAGCGCCGGCGGACCCACGCCAAACCCGGCGCGCTGGAGGCGCCCGTGGGCGCTGGGGCGAGTGGTTTTGGCGCAAAAGAGCCGCGGGCCCGCCGAGTCAGCAAGATGGCCGCTTTGTCACCCTCATCGCCTCGTTTTCTGCGGGAATCAATGCCAAGGCTGCCGCGCTGTCGCCGCCGGCCAGCCTTGCCATTGATTCCTCATCACGAGCGGCGCGTCACGGGGCGGCGCGGCGACGCCTCCCCTCCCGCCACGCGTACACACGGACGCGGCTATATAAGCCGGTGGCCTCCCTCGCCTCTGGCCACACCAGCCCTAGCCGCCCATCGACCGCCGCCGAGCTCTCCCTCTCCCGTGCGCAGCCGCCGACGCTTTTTCCCTCCCTCTCCCTCACTCCCAAGCCCGATGATCGCGCGTTTCCCCGGCGACGCGGCGGCGGCCAACGGCTTCGGCCGCCGCTCGCTTCACGAGTGGGAGGCGTGGCTCCTGTTCGAGGCGAACATCCCGGCGCCACCGAACATGCGCACCGGGCCAACGGGGTGGAGACTCAGTAACGGGGGAGTGCCCATTCCCCCGGTGCCCGACGTCGAGGCGCGCCCCGCCTACTTCGTCGCCGAGATCGACCGCGTGCGAGCCTCCCTCACAGAGGAGCAGCTCGCCCTCCCCCAGTACGCCGCCGACAACCACGCGACGTGGGCGGCGTACTTCCAGCGCCGCCAGGAGCAGAGGCTAGCGTCCACCAATGGGGCGCCGGTGGTGGGCGACGTCAAGAACAGCAAGGGGTGTCGCGTGTGGTGGGGCGCCCCCGGCCGCACGCTCCACGGCGGCAATGAACCGCCGCTGGCATACCCTACCACAACGGCGGCCCCGGCCCACCGGCGCGGCGGGCAATGGATGCCCAGGAGGTTCGGTTCCTCCTCGCATCCTCCTCCCGTTCTTCTTCCCACTCCTCCGGCTCACCGGCGTGCTCGGCGTCAAGGCCGAGCCCGCAGCGGAGGCGCCACTCTGCCGGCGCACTCGCAGCACCGGCATCGTCATAAACGAGGGCGGCCGGCGCGCCTCCTCGTCGGCTCCTCCGTGCTTCGTCAAGCCAAAGACGGAGCCGGGGCTCCCCGCCGTGAAAACGGAGCCGGGGCTCCCCGCCGTGAAGGCGGAGCATGACGACGTGGAGCTTGACGAGGAGGCGGCCCTAAAATGGGCGCGCGACGACTATCTCAAGATGGAGATGGAGCGCCAGTGCGCCGCCCTGCAGCGCTAAGAACAGCGCCGCCGGGGCCATGACGAAGGAGGCGTCATCGTCCTCAAAGATATTGACGACGCGCCACCACCACCACCGGTCTGCCATGGCGACGCTTGGTAGGGGTCCAGCAGGGGCGGCCGCGTCAAGGAGGAGAAGGTTGCCGCCGCCGATGACGACGAGGATGGTGGCGACGGCGGCGACTACGCCGCGTTCAACGACTTCTTCGCCCCTTAGTTTCGGCCTTTTTTAGATAAATTTGCTATGTAAATTGTCGAACATGTCTAATATATGCCAAGTTTGCCGAATTTTAGCCGAGTTTGGCCGAACTTTGCCGAATGTTTTTTTAACTTAGATGGCGTGTGGGGGCGGCCCTGGGGTCGGCGACTGGGAACCCACTCGCCCCGAGGCCGATCTTTTGCGTCGGCTTGCCCCCAGACGGCGATTTTACGCGCCCCTGGGGGGCCAATGGCTGGAGATGCTCTTAAACCGGTGACCCTTATAACCGGGATAAGGTCTGAGAAAATCGTAATTTAACAACCGAAATTACTTGGGATTTTTTTACCCCTCAGATTTGAAGGCTCTGTTCGGCTGCAGCCGATTTCGGCCCCTCAAACCGTAAAACCACATGATGCAATTGACCATGATTTCGACCCAAAAAACACAAATTCGAAGAATTCAAACACAGTTTTGATGACATTTGAACACAGTTTTCGCGCCACAACCCAAAAGACATCGCATCATTCATCACTCCATCATCATCACAAGATGAAATCTTCACCACCACTTGCCGAACCACAACCAAACATTGGAACCACATGGCCTCTTGCCTCTTGCGGCTATCCTCCTCTCCAAGATCTCCAACCATGCAATGTCATCTCATTCTTTGGTGACCTCATCCATCTCATTTCGGTTCATCATTATGATCTTGTTCTCTTCGGCAAGAAGCTTGGCCATGTCTTTGTTCTCACCGACCATGGCTCTTCTCTCCTCAATGGCGGCCTTGTGCATGGTCTCCTCTTTAAGTAGTTGCCACTTCTCTTGCTTCTCTTGAGCCTTCTTCTCAGGCAACTCCTTTTTTGCCTCCAATCTCTTGATCACCAATAGCTCATTGGACTTGACCATGTGATCTGGCTTGTCCCGCATACTTGAAGCCTATGCTTCCTTCTTGATATTCTCGTTGGCCTTTTTGTTTTCATTGGGCTTGTTCTTGTTTCTTGGGTCATCGTCATCTTCATCTTCAGCATCATCAATCTTGGTGAGTGCACCTCTCTTCGGTGGGGATTCCTTGTCAATCAACTTCCACTTCTCGCTTTCCTTGAGAAGTTCCCAACAATGCTCTAGTTGAAATGCCTTCTTACCGGAAGCTTCCATATTCTTTGTACCTCTCTTGCGTAATTTTGTCCTACAAAATGAAAATAATGTCAAATTATGCAACCACTTCGACGGCTACAAAGATATGTGCAACTTGAGACATGAAAACAAACTCACATAGTCAGATTCAATGGTGCCACTTGGAGGTGCATTGCGGACTTGTTGCAAGCATGCAGCCCAACGGCTACAAATCAGATTGATCACGTCCCAACGACCTTGGAGAGACCGAAAGGTGCGTGGCATTCTGTTGGGATACTTTGCCATCATGCGGAGGTATTGATCCTCGATCCTTTGCCAATACCTCTTTGCGGTTTGCTCGGTGTCGGTGTATGCATCAATAGACACCGCTTCCCAAGCCTTGATCAAGACTTTATCTTTCAATGGCGTGTAGTTCTTTGATCTTGCGCGTGAGTTTGCTAGCGCTTCATCGAACACCCCCTCCTCAACCTCCTCCACGTAATCTTCTTCCTCACGTGCCCGTGCACGCCACCATCCATCTCATTCTAACCATAATCACCGATAGGGGCTTGATCGATGTCGACGGTGTTGACATCCAACATTTGCACGAAGTCGGCAATTGCATCATGCATACTGGCACTGCAATTTCGCCCGACAACTCATGAACACACGCAATGGACAAAAGTGAAAGAAGTGCAAGCAATGGAAGCATCATACCTCGGGCCATTCCATCAAACACCTTGGGGGCGGCGGCGGCAGCTCCATCGGTGGGCATTCTCGGGGCAGTTCTTGCCGGAGCTATCGGGGGAGGTGTTGGCGGGGTCGCTCTTGTGGTGGTGTTCTTGCGTTTCACACCGGCAACCTTCCCTTTCTTCGCCGGCGCGGGGCGGACCGGATTCACAGCGGCTGGGCCGGTGGGGGCGGCGAGCGGGGGCGCTTTCCTTGTAGGGCCTGTGTGAGCGTCGCCCAGAACAACTACGTTGCCTTGCCGCTTGAGGGGTGGCGCGGTGGAGCCTTGAACGGCGACGGGCGCGACATCGCCGGCGACGAGATCTACTGAAGGGAACGGCTCGTGGATGACATCCATGACGGTCGACGATTGGGAGGCTTCCATGGCAGCAGAGGGAAGCTGTAACACCCCGGTAATCAAGCTACATTTACCTTCCTCTAATTATGCCAAGTCATTATCATTAACTTACTAATAGTCATTAAGATCCAAAATCTATTCCAATTCAAAATTCAAATAGTGAGTAAAAATAAAAGTTCTTCAAATAAATAAACAAAAGTGTTTGTGTTATTGCAAATATTCACTAACTATTTGTCATGTACTCCCTCCGTTCCAAAATATAAGTCTTTTTAGAGATCCCACTATGGACTACATACAGATGTATATAGACATAGTTTAGAGTGTAGATTCACTCATTTTGCTTTGTATGTAGTCCATAGTGGAATCTCTAAAAAGACTTATATTTAGGAACGGAGGGAGTAGAAACTAACATTATTTGAATTGTTAAAATGCCCCTAAACTATTTAAAACTGATCCAACAACATTTATTTGAACCAATTTGACTTACACAAATATTCAAACTATTTCAAATAAATTGCAACTTGGTGGTCTAACTCAACTCACTGCCTAGTAATTATGTGCTAAGTTGCACCTTTAACTAAATTCTTTTAGTAGCTCAAAATAATGCAAAACAGTGCCTAAGAATTAAAGTAGAAAGAAAATTAGAAAATAGAAGGTGGATCACTGTGCACTGAGGCCCAATATGCACAGTGTGGTCCAGCCCACCCCGACATCATCTCCTAGCTCTGTTCATAAGGGAGGGCGTGGCACCCATGCGCCTGCCATGGCCGTGCTCCGGACACGCGGAAGCCATCCCGCGGTCCCCTGGTAGATAAGGAGGCCGCCCGTGCCACTTGGCCGAACCCTAACCCTCAAATGCTCACTCTCTCGCTCGTACCCTTCTCTTCATCGGTGCCCGAACATTGCCCTCGCCATGCCACCACCGCCTGCGTGGCCACTAGCCACCCCGAGCCTCGTGAAGATGTCCACGAGAGCCACCGCCTTCACCTATGTCATCTTTACAAATGGAGCGAGCCTAGGGAGTCGCAACAACAACGCCCGGTTCTTCTTCCTCCCTCGGCCACCACTTGACGTTGTCGCTCTATTCGCCGTCGTTCGGCCTCCCCTACCCACCTGACCTCGCCGTCGCCATCCTTGTGAGCCCTAGTTCCCCCTTGACCCTCGTTGCTTACTTCGTGCCCCGTAGTCATCCCGTCGTCGGGCTCCGCTCGCCCCCCCAGCGCGGACCCCTGCTCTGGCAGCGCCTCGCTCGCCCCTGATACGTCTCCGTCGTATCTACTTTTCCAAACACTTTTGCCCTTGTTTTGGACTCTAACTTGCATGATTTGAATGGACTAACCCGGACTAATGCTGTTTTCAATAGAACTGACATGGTGTTATTTTTGTGCATAAATAAAAGTTCTCGCAATGACCTGAAAATCCACAGAGCAACTCTTTGGAAATAATAAAAAATACTGACAAAAAAATTAGCATCAGGGGGCCCACACTCTGTCCACGAGGGTGGGGGGCGCGCCCCCCTAGGGCACATCCCCTGCCTCATGCCCCCCCTGAAGCTCCACCGACCTCAACTCCAACTCCATATATTCACGTTCGGGGAGAACAAAATTAGAGAGAAGAATTCATCGCGTTTTACGATACGGAGCCGCCGCCAAGCCCTAAACTCTCTCGGGAGGGCTGATCTGGAGTCTGTTCGGGGCTCCGGAGAGGGGAATCTGTCGCCGTCGTCATCATAAACCATCCTCCATCAGCAATTTCATGATTCTCACCGCCGTGCGTGAGTAATTCCATCATAGTTTTGCTATACGGTGATGGGTTGGATGAGATTTACCATGTAATTAAGTTAGTTTTGTTAGGGTTTGATCCCTAGTATCCACTATGTTCTGAGATTGATGTTGCTATGACTTTGCTATGCTTAATGCTAGTCACTAGGGCTTGAGTGCCATGATTTCAGATCTGAACCTATTATGTTTTCATGAATATATATGAGTTCTTGATCCTATCTTGCAAGTCTATAGTCAGCTATTATGTGTTATGATCCGTTAACCCTAAAGTGACAATAATCGAGATACTTATCGGTGATGACCGTAGTTTGAGGAGTTCATGTATTCACTAAGTGTTAATGCTTTGGTCCGGTACTCTATTAAAATGTCACAACCTAGCTAGTCATGCATTAGAGTGTTGCATCATGTTTATTCTTTCATCAGAAACTTGAAATGGGGATGACAGAACCCCCAGTCCCCTCTGAAACCAACTAGGGTTTACTAAAATAATTTTCAATGAACCTGAAATGCCCTTCTAAAATGTCCATCATTTTTGTCTTGGTTCAGAACCTCTGCCAAAAGTGGTGCACATTTTCCTAGGCCATCTTAGGGTTTTTGAATTAATTCATAAATATTTGAATTTGGGCATTTAAAATTATATAAAATATTTAAATGCTCAAATACCTCCAAACTAAAATGTTTCATGTTGGAAATAATCCAGCTATGGACCAGGAGTGATTTGGTGATTTTTGAAGTTGCCTAGGTATTTTATTTAATTCAACAAAGTTGCAGAAGTATTAGAAAAACAGAAAACAGAAGAAAATGAAAAAAAACTTACCTGGCGCCTGCCCCGGCCCACCTGCCGGCCCAGCCCAGCACCGCTCCAGCGAGCTGCTTGCCGGCCAGGCAGGCAGGCAGGTGCCCGACGGCGACCGCGGCGTGCGCCACGCACCTGCTCGCCGCCTCGCCGCTCCCCTCGCCAGGTGACGTCGAGGATCGGCCTCCCTCTCTCCCCCGAACCCCCCAGACACCCCCTCTCCTCTCCAGCTCCTCCCCCTCGCACGCCCCAGCCATGGCCGACGCCATCGCCGCCACCCCCTCGCCGTAGCCACGCCCTCCGACCACCCCACGCCGTCTCACCGTGTCCAGGAGCTCCGCCGCTGTCCACTTCATCGAGCAGCCGAGCCCCGAGCGCTCGCAACGCCCGAGACCACCGCACCGACCTCGCCCGAGCTCACCGTCGCCGGAGATCCCCTTCAACGCCGTCGTCTCTCCGGTCCATCTCCGGCCGCACCAAGAACTCCGTCGCACTCACTGTGAGCTTAGCCATCTTCCCCTCCCTTCCGTTCTTGCTCCCGAGCCGTGTAGCAACTTCCCGGAGCTCAACCGCACCCACCGCCGTGGAGCTCGTCGCCGACGTGCTCCCGGTCATCCTCCGGCCACAAGATGGTGTCCATCTTACTCACCAAGTTCCGCAGCACCTAGCTAGCTACTCCACGAGCCTCACCGAACCCTCTAGCGCCAAGTTCACCTCCGACCGAACCCCGGTGGCCGCCAAAGTCGTCGCCGACGCCAACTCCGGCCATCCCGACCTCAACGGACTCCGCCAAGAGCTGCGGTTTGTCCTCAGCTTCCCTCCGGTGGTCTCCGCGGCCCATTTGGTGGCCGAAATGGCCAAAACCACTTCCGCCGCCGCGTCGGGCTCGCCGGCGGCTAAACGCCGGTGCAGCCGACCCGGGTTTGACCACGGGTGGGCCCTGGTTGACTCCCCTGAGTCAATGACAGGTGGGGCCCAGCCCTGTTAATTAAACAGGATTAGTTTTAATTAAGTTTTAATTAAATTAATCACCCTGACATGCGGGACCCACTGTCAGGTTTGACCTGGACCAGTTCCGTTGACCTGCTGACGTCACACTGACGTCAGGCTGACGCAGTAATTGATTTTCTGGATTTAATTTAAATCAGGAAATTCCAGAATATTATTTAAACTTCAAAAATTCATAACTTTTATTCTGTAACTCCAAATTGGACAAATTATATATGAAAAATGATCAGAAAAATCCAATCTATCCATCTGTACTATTTTCATGCATGATCAAACAAGTTAAATTGATGTTTTAAGCAGAACAAGGAAAAGCACTTTAAAAGGCCATATTTGAATTTGAAATTTGAATCTTTGATTCAAATTTGTTCAAACCCTTATGGCTTTAGTTGCATTAGCCCAATACACTCATATTGCCATGTTTCATGCATGCATCATATTGTTGCACATTGTTTGGTGATGTTGTGTATCGGTGCTCTCTGCGGCAGGTTCTGTCCCCGAAGAGTACCCTGATTACCCTAACGAAGGACCGTATCAGTGCATCGAACCATCAGGCAAGCAACCAACCATTTGATCATATCGATACAATCCCATGTTCTCGCTCCTGCTCTCTTTTACTGCATTAAGACAACGCGTTTCAAACTGCTGTGTGCTACGGTAGTTGAACCCATTTCCTCTGCATGACCTGTCATTGCCACAGTAACTAGATGAAACCCACTAGCATGTGTAGGAGTTGCTTGAGCCATATGTATGTGTTGTTCCTACCTTGCTATGCCTGCTATGCTTAGAGTCGTGTCAGGTCTGGTTCATCTGGGTGATGGGCTAGAGTGAAATGATTATGTCGGTAATGAGAGTGGTGTGGTGAACACGATTTGGTAAAGGTATCGATGAGAGGCCATGTAGGAGTACATGGTGGGTTGTTTCATTGAAGCCGACCTTAAGCACTGAGATCTGTATGCGTGATTTAAGATACAACTACTACCATGCATTGGGCCCTGAAATATGACCCCGCTCGACTTCTTATTCACCCTAGCTCTCTGTCCAGGAGTTGCAAGTAGTTCTGGTGTTTGTAGCCTACTGGAGGCCGTGGACAGCACTGACCGTAGGGGTGGGCTGTGATGCGGTAGGTACGTGGCCGGGTGTACCGAATACCCGTTAGGTATCTCGGGAACCCTGTTCACATCGTTCGGGGCCGTATGGGAAACCTCGGCCGGACTCCCTGCGGATGGAACCTGAATAGGCGATAAACCTGGACTAGAGGCTTAAGTGTTTAGGTAGGTCGTGGTCTACACCCACGTCGGCTTTCGCTTGAAGTCTGCCGAGCACATGTCGTGTGCAGACGCTAAGTGGTGGAAACATGTATGAAGAAGTACACCCCTGCAGGGTTATCATAATCTATTCGAATAGCCGCGTCCGCGGTAAAGGACTACTTGGTTGCCTATACAGTTCATAGACAAGTAAATGGAAACTGTTAAAAGCCTCAAGATAAGTGTGAGTGCCGAGGATGGCTCTTCCGTAGGAAGACGGGGGTGGATCCTCGGTAGTGTATTGAAGTGGTGAGTAGTGGACTCGTGTGCGCAAAACCATTTCAAGTTGGAGTATCGTAGGATAGCCTAGCCAAGAGTCAAAGCTGGCTTGCTGCAATAACTCCACCAACCCTTCTTGATACTATGCATGTATGTAGGATCTGATGTAAGTCTTGCTGAGTACCTTTGTACTCATGTTGCTATAATCTACATTTTTACAGAAGACGCTGCAACCCCTTCTGATGGGTTCTATGTAGACGTTGACATCAACGAGTAGGCTAAAGACCCAGGTGGTGACCCTGAGCTTGTGAAGGACCACGTAGTATAGCTAGGCTTTCCAAGCCTCTTTTATTTTACTAAGTTGTCTGTACTCAGACAAGTTACTTCCTCTGCTGGTTTGTATGACTGTATGACTTGTATGTGGGGTCGTGAGACCCGTACCTTTGTGTATGTTATGTATGGCTCACTGAGCCTTAAATAAAGTACTTGTGTCATAGAGTCATGTTGTGATGCTTCGTTGTATTTGCACATATCGAGCATATTGTGTGTATGATTGAAATGCTTGGTATGTGTGGGATCTGACTATCTAGTTGTTTATCTTTAGTAGCCTCTCTTACCGGGAAATGTCTCCTAGTGTTGCCGCTGAGCCATGGTAGCTTGCTACTGCTCTGGAACACTTAGGCTGGCCGGCATGTGTCCTTCTTCGTTCCTGTGTCTGTCCCTTCGGGGAAATGTCACGCTTTGAGTACCGGAGTCCTGTTAGCCCGCTACAGCCCGGTTTACCGGAGTCCTGCTAGCCCAGTGCTACAGCCCGGACCCACTTGCTGATGACCGACACGTTCGAAGCTGGGTCATGGATGCCTGTCCCTGTAAGTCTGTGCCACTTTGGGTTTACGACTAGTCATGTCATCCCGGGCTCTTTATCATATGGATGCTAGCGACACTATCATATACGTGAGCCAAAAGGCGCAAACGGTCCCGGGAAAAGGTAAGACGACACCCGTGGGGATACCGTGTGTGAGGCCGCAAAGTGATATGAGGTGTTACCAGCTAGATCGATGTGACATCGAGTCGGGGTCCTGACAGCGTTGGCATCAGAGCCGGACTGCCTGTAGGTTCTCCAAGCCAAACTGTTCGATGTTGAGTCTAGAAATTCTTTAGTTATATGTAGGGGAATTGTTTGTGGGTTGGAACGTAAGGCTCTTTTACTCCTTATACCTTATGACTTTCTGATCTGAGTCAGTCCATTCTTCCACCGGGGGTTAAGGAATTAGGATCTGTTCTCTCTATCAGGATCACGAGTTACTAATCAGTAGTACCTTATAAGTTTGATGGTTACCAGCCTAGTTCAGTTCTACTACCACATTATGTTGCCAGAATGTTTTCAGAACTTTGATATGATGATGATGAGTGTGTACGAAATCCTTTGTCAAATGTCTCAAATCCTTTTTGAGCATTTACAGCTGTTATGCTGCCGAAATTTTGCTAGAAATTCTAATGCCTTTGCATTATGATTGTGCTTTCAGATGGCCACTCGCGACCTCAATCAAGTGGTTCGCCTGACTCGATGCCTAGATGTACCCGGCCATACTGCTAAGTTGGTCAGGGTAATGACTGAGGCTGGATACCGCTGGTATCCTGAGTACACGGTCGAAGAGCAATTCCGAGATTTTAATCAAAGCCAGTATCTCTGCACTGTCAGGATATTTCCATCTTATCCTGGATCCACCGAGCCTCTTCACTGCTCCTATGGACTCGGGGTTACTATTGAGATGGCTGTGCAGGACGCCGCCTACTCTATGATGACCATTATGCGAGTCAGATCTGGGTTATTTCGGGACTCTGATTTCCGGTATATGCCAGGATCACTTCCGGGAGCGCAAGGGTATCTCCAGGCTATCTATGCTGACCCCACTCAGGAGGATTCACGGACTCGCACCACTGCTGAGATGCTCGAGGATAAGGACCGTGAAAATCGGGCCTTAAGGCTAGAGCTCTTCAACACCCGTGCTGACCACTGGGCCACTTTGACTCGGTTCGCACCGGCGGTGCAAGCTGGATATTCAGATATGCGCGATCTCTATCCTGTGAGATCTGCTCTGCCAGACGTGATGGTTTGGCGTGATGTAGGAGGCATCACCCCACCTCGCGGTCCCCGCAGGCCACCGTTTGTTGGTCCAAGGCCTCATCCTAGCCCCTATGGTCCACAAGCTCCGCGAGACCGTCTGTTTCCAGATGATCATGTTGAGCTTCCAGTCTATGGAGGTGACCTCTACGAGGACTACTACGGATCGGTCTGAGTTAGTGGTAGTATCACTAGTTCGCACTAGCTGTGTCGTCTATCGTCCCGCGTGACTCGTGGGATATGACCTAGTTTGTACTCTTTCCGGAGGTGTAGAAAAATAATGTATAGGAGCTTGGAATGCCTCCGATGAGATGTAATCCTCTTTTCACCGTAATAGTACTTTGTTTGGTCTTGTACTAAACCCTGTATGGTGTGTATGACGATGGAATAAAAGAAGCAGTTTCTGTATCTACCATGTCATACGGATGATCATCTTGCATTCCGAGTTATTTCTTACATTATGAGTCCTATGCCGGAATTTTACCATCCTAACTAAATCATTGTCTTGTTTACCTAGGATGGTCAACACGCGCGCTAACCCTGCTTCTCAAGAGCAGGCCGAAGGCAGTGAAGCCAGGGATGCAAATCTGCCTCATCCTCCTTCACTAGCCGAGGTTATGATGGAAGCTGAGAGAAACAAGCGGGAGACAAACCGTTTGTTGGAGCGTATTGAACAGAATACAGCACACCATCAGAGGGCTAATGTGGTGTCACTCAGTGATTTTATCAAATTGCATCCATCCACGTTCCACCACTCCGTCGAGCCCCTCGACGCTGATGACTGGCTTCGCAGTATCTCTCACAAACTGCGTTCCGCGCTGGTAGCGGAGGCTGACAAGGTCACCTTTGCTGCATATCATCTTGAAGGCCCCGCCAGTCTATGGTGGGAGAATTATGGAGCTATGCGCCCAGCGGGCCATGTCACTACTTGGGCTGAGTTCAGCGAGGCTTTCCGTGAACATCACATTCCGGAGGGTCTCATGGACCGTAAACGTGAAGAATTTTGCAGTTTCACCCAAGGCCGACTTTCTGTGGATGCCTATAGCAGGGAGTTTGGTAATCTCGCACGATATGCAACTGAGGAAGTGTCTACTGACGCCAAGAAGCAAGCAAGGTTCCGTAAGGGACTTAGTCCTGAGCTTCGCCGCGACCTCCGTCTGCATGAGTGCACATCTTTTTCGAAACTTGTCAACAAAGCCATCAGTGCTGAAACTGGTCAGACTGACTATGACGCAACACGCAAGCATGGCCGTGACATGGGTTCCTCATCCGGTGCTGGTCCTCAGAAGCGCCGCGTGTGGGTGCCCAACACCGCCCTGCCACCCAGGTTTACACCGAGGCCATCCTTCCAGGCGCCTCGCCCCATTCAACAGTCTGCTCCAGCCAAGCCCTATGGGGGTCCAACTAACAATGCTCCTCCACGTACCAGTTCCGTGACTTGTTTCAAGTGTGGGGAATCTGGTCACTATATGCGTGAGTGTCCCCAGACCAACCCCAACCAGTCTGCTAAAGCTGTTGGCCGTGGCAAGCCGACAGGAAAAATATTCCACGCCAAGCCGGTCACCGCTTCACGTGGCCATGTCAACTGTATCTCTGCCGAAGAAGCTCAAGAGGATCCCAACGTCGTTCTCGGTACGCTTCTTGTTAACTGCCACCCGGCATCTGTTCTTTTCGATACAGGAGCCTCTCATTCTTTTATATCCGAAAGTTATGCTCGTTTGCATAACGTTGCATTCTGTGACATGCCATCCACTATGGAAATTTCTACCCCTGGTTCTAGATGGCAGACCTCTAGGGTAAGTTATGGAAATGAGATCCAAGTCGACAGACTTGTTTTCCTTGCGTCTTTGATCGCCCTTAAATCTTCAGATATTAATATCATTCTGGGTATGGACTGGATGTCGGCTCATCATGCCCAAATCGATTGCTTCTCTAGGACTGTTCAACTCACCCATCCTTCGGGAAAGATAGTTAATGTCTTGACCCGAATAGCCAAGCGACAATTATATTCTCTTAACGCCAGCCTTTTGCCAGACCTTGAGGACGTTCCGGTAGTCCGTGACTTCCCGGATGTCTTTCCAGAGGAATTGCCAGGTGTTCCACCTGACAGGGACGTTGAGTTTGTAATAGACCTCATTCCAGGAACCGTTCCGATTGCTAGAAGACCTTATAAGATGGCACCCCTAGAACTAGCCGAGCTTAAGAAACAACTCGATGAGTCCTTGAAAAAGGGTTTTATCCGACCTAGCTCCTCTCCGTGGGCTTGCCCCGTCCTATTCGTCAAGAAGAAGGATGGTACGGACCGGATGGTTGTAGATTACCGACCTGTCAATTTGGTCACAATCAAGAACAAATATCCGCTTCCCAGGATCAACGACCTGTACGATCAGCTCGCTGGATCCTCAGTCTTCTCCAAGATGGATTTGAGGTTGGGCTACCACCAAATCAAAATCAGAAACGGGGACATTCCTAAAACGGCCTTTGTTACTCGTTATGGCCAATACGAGTACACCGTCATGTCCTTCGGATTAACCAACGCTCCAGCCACCTTTTCTCGGTTAATGAACTCAATCTTCATGGAGTATTTGGATAAATTCGTCGTGGTTTACCTCGATGATATACTCATCTACTCCAAGAACGAGGAAGAACATGCCGAACATCTAAGGCTAGTGTTGCAGAAACTTCGAGAGCATCGCCTTTATGCCAAATTTTCTAAATGTGAATTCTGGTTGTCAGAAGTGACCTATCTGGGTCATGTAATATCTGGTAAAGGTATTGCTGTTAACCCCGAGCGAGTTCAAGCCGTTCTTAATTGGACTCCACCTGAATCAGTCAAGCAAGTTCGGAGTTTTCTAGGCTTAGCGAGCTATTGCCGTCGCTTTGTCGAAAACTTCTCCAAAGTTGCTAAACCTCTAACCGAACTCCTCAAGAAAGATAAGAAGTTCGAATGGACTCCACAATGTGAGCACAGCTTTCAGGAACTGAAAAGACGCCTGACTTCTGCTCCCGTGCTGGTACCGCCAGACTTCTCCAAGGACTTTGTTATCTACTGCGACGCCTCGCGACAAGGACTAGGTTGCATTCTCATGCAAGATCGACACGTAATTGCCTACGCTTCACGACAGTTGCACCCACATGAGGAGAATTATCCTACTCATGATCTAGAGCTTGCAGCCGTAGTCTATGCACTTAAGACCTGGCGACATTACCTCCTCGGTAATCGTTGCGAAATATTCACTGATCACCAAAGTCTGAAGTATATTTTCACCCAACCGGATTTGAATCTCAGGCAGAGACGTTGGGTTGAATTGATCACAGATTTCGACTTAGGAATAACCTACACCCCAGGGAAAGCCAACGTCATGGCTGATGCGCTAAGTCGTAAATCTTATTGTAACAATCTGATGTTACAACAAAGTCAACCGCTTCTCCATGAGGAATTTCGGAAGCTTAACCTTCACATTGTTCCTCAAGGATTTCTTTCCACCTTGGTGGCGAAACCTACTCTTACGGATCAAATCATTGCTGCCCAGAAGCGAGATAAGGGAATAGCTAAGATCAAGGAGAACATTGCTAGCGGAGGTGCTAGTTGTTTCTCCACAAATGATCATGGTGTTGTGTACTTTGAGAACCGTCTAGTGGTTCCCAAGAACCAGCATCTACGGCAGTTGATCCTTAAGGAGGCTCATGAATCTCCTCTCACCATTCATCCCGGTAGTACTAAGATGTATCAGGACCTACGCCAGAGGTTCTGGTGGACTAGGATGAAGAGAGAAATTGCTCAGTATATTGCAAATTGCGACGTCTGTCGTCGTGTAAAAGCAGAGCATCAACGGCCTGCTGGCACCCTTCAACCCTTAGCCATTCCTGAATGGAAATGGGATAAAATTGGTATGGATTTCATTACCGGTTTTCCCAGGACCAAGAGAGGGAATAATGCTATCTTTGTCGTTGTCGATCGTCTTTCCAAAGTAGCCCATTTCCTACCTGTTCGAGAGAGTATAACCGCTAGTCAATTGGCAGACTTATACATCTCCCGAATAGTGTCCCTCCATGGTGTTCCTTTGGAAATTAACTCGGATCGAGGAAGTCTCTTCACCTCTCGATTTTGGGAAAGTTTCCAGAATGCTATGGGAACCCGTCTCTCCTTTAGCACTGCCTTCCACCCTCAGTCGAGCGGTCAAGTGGAACGCGTCAACCAGATTCTAGAAGACATGCTTCGAGCCTCTGTTATCTCATTCGGAATGGATTGGGAGAAGTGCCTTCCATTTGCCGAATTCGCTTACAACAACAGCTATCAATCTAGCTTAGGTAAAGCCCCTTTTGAAGTTCTCTATGGACGACGGTGTCGAACACCCCTTAACTGGTCAGAGACCGGGGAAACAATTCTTTGGCCCGGATATGATTCAGGAAGCAGAAGAACAAGTTCGCATCGTTCGTGAAAAGTTGAAAACAGCCCAATCTCGTCAAAAAAGTCAATATGACCGAAAACATAAGGCTATAACTTTCGAGGTTGACGAGAAGGCTTATCTTCGGGTCACCCCTCTGAAGGGAACCCATCGTTTCGTTATCAAAGGCAAATTGGCTCCTCGTTACATTGGACCTTTTCGCATTCTTGCCAAACGAGGAGAAGTTGCCTACCAGTTGGAACTACCTCCGCACCTCTCCAGGGTCCACGATGTCTTCCACGTTTCTCAACTCAGGCGTTGCTTCTCGGATCCTATCCGTGAAGTGGACCACGAAACGCTTGATCTCCAGGATAATCTTACATATCGAGAGTACCCCATTCGTATCCTCGATCAGGCCGAGCGTACCACTCGACGCCAGAACATCAAGTTCCTCAAAGTTCAATGGTCGCACCATTCTGAGGATGAAGCAACTTGGGAAAGGGAGGATCGTCTTCGACTCGAGTACCCCGCCTTCTTCCCGGAGCAACCCAAATCTCGGGACGAGATTCTTTTGAGTGGGGGTGAGTTGTCACAACCTAGCTAGTCATGCATTAGAGTGTTGCATCATGTTTATTCTTTCATCAGAAACTTGAAATGGGGATGACAGAACCCCCAGTCCCCTCTGAAACCAACTAGGGTTTACTAAAATAATTTTCAATGAACATGAAATGCCCTTCTAAAATGTCCATCATTTTTGTCTTGGTTCAGAACCTCTGCCAAAAGTGGTGCACATTTTCCTAGGCCATCTTAGGGTTTTTGAATTAATTCATAAATATTTGAATTTGGGCATTTAAAATTATATAAAATATTTAAATGCTCAAATACCTCCAAACTAAAATGTTTCATGTTGGAAATAATCCAGCTATGGACCAGGAGTGATTTGGTGATTTTTGAAGTTGCCTAGGTATTTTATTTAATTCAACAAAGTTGCAGAAGTATTAGAAAAACAAAAAACAGAAGAAAATGAAAAAAACTTACCTGGCGCCTGCCCCGGCCCACCTGCCGGCCCAGCCCAGCACCGCTCCAGCGAGCTGCTTGCCGGCCAGGCAGGCAGGCAGGTGCCCGACGGCGACCGCGGCGTGCGCCACGCACCTGCTCGCCGCCTCGCCGCTCCCCTCGCCAGGTGACGTCGAGGATCGGCCTCTCTCTCTCCCCCGAACCCCCCAGACACCCCCTCTCCTCTCCAGCTCCTCCCCCTCGCACGCCCCAGCCATGGCCGACGCCATCGCCGCCACCCCCTCGCCGTAGCCACGCCCTCCGACCACCCCACGCCGTCTCACCGTGTCCAGGAGCTCCGCCGCTGTCCACTTCATCGAGCAGCCGAGCCCCGAGCGCTCGCAACGCCCGAGACCACCGCACCGACCTCGCCCGAGCTCACCGTCGCCGGAGATCCCCTTCAACGCCGTCGTCGCTCCGGTCCATCTCCGGCCGCACCAAGAACTCCGTCGCACTCACTGTGAGCTTAGCCATCTTCCCCTCCCTTCCGTTCTTGCTCCCGAGCCGTGTAGCAACTTCCCGGAGCTCAACCGCACCCACCGCCGTGGAGCTCGTCGCCGACGTGCTCCCGGTCATCCTCCGACCACAACATGGTGTCCATCTTACTCACCAAGTTCCGCAGCACCTAGCTAGCTACTCCACGAGCCTCACCGAACCCTCTAGCGCCAAGTTCACCTCCGACCGAACCCCGGTGGCCGCCAAAGTCGTCGCCGGCGCCAACTCCGGCCATCCCGACCTCAACGGACTCCGCCAAGAGCTGCGGTTTGTCCTCAGCTTCCCTCCGGTTGTCTCCGCGGCCCATTTGGTGGCCGAAATGGCCAAAACCACTTCCGCCGCCGCGTCGGGCTCGCCGGCGGCTAAACGCCGGTGCAGCCGACCCGGGTTTGACCACGGGTGGGCCCTGGTTGACTCCCCTGAGTCAATGACAGGTGGGGCCCAGCCCTGTTAATTAAACAGGATTAGTTTTAATTAAGTTTTAATTAAATTAATCACCCTGACATGCGGGACCCACTGTCAGGTTTGACCTGGACCAGTTCCGTTGACCTGCTGACGTCACACTGACGTCAGGCTGACGCAGTAATTGATTTTCTGGATTTGATTTAAATCAGGAAATTCCAGAATATTATTTAAACTTCAAAAATTCATAACTTTTATTCTGTAACTCCAAATTGGACAAATTATATATGAAAAATGATCAGAAAAATCCAATCTATCCATCTGTACTATTTTCATGCATGATCAAACAAGTTAAATTGATGTTTTAAGCAGAACAAGGAAAAGCACTTTAAAAGGCCATATTTGAATTTGAAATTTGAATCCTTGATTCAAATTTGTTCAAACCCTTCTGGTTTTAGTTGCATTAGCCCAATACACTCATTTTGCCATGTCTCATGCATGCATCATGTTGTTGCATACTGTTTGGTAATGTTTGTGAATCGGTGCTCTCTGCGGCAGGTTCTGTCCCCGAAGAATACCCTGATTACCCTAGCGAAGAACCGTATCAGTGCATCGAACCATCAGGCAAGCAACCAACCATTTGATCATATCGATACAATCCCATGTTCTCGCTCCTGCTCTCTTTTACTGCATTAAGACAACGCGTTTCAAACTGCTGTGTGCTACGGTAGTTAAACCCATTTCCTCTGCATGACCTGTCATTGCCACAGTAACTAGATGAAACTCACTAGCATGTGTAGGAGTTGATTGAGCCATATGTATGTGTTGTTCCTACCTTGCTATGCCTGCTATGCTTAGAGTCGTGTCAGGTCTGGTTCATCTGGGTGATGGGCTAGAGTGAAATGATTATGTCGGTAATGAGAGTGGTGTGGTGAACACGATTTGGTAAAGGTATCGATGAGAGGCCATGTAGGAGTACATGGTGGGTTGTTTCATTGAAGCCGACCTTAAGCACTGAGATCTGTATGCGTGATTTAAGATACAACTACTACCATGCATTGGGCCCTGAAATATGACCCCGCTCGACTTCTTATTCACCCTAGCTCTCTGTCCAGGAGTTGCAAGTAGTTTCTGGTGTTTGTAGCCTACTGGAGGCCGTGGACAGCGCTGACCGTAGGGGTGGGCTGTGATGCGGTAGGTACGTGGCCGGGTGTACCGAATACCCGTTAGGTATCTCGGGAACCCTGTTCACATCGTTCGGGGCCGTATGGGAAACCCCGGCCGGACTCCCTGCGGATGGAACCTGAATAGGCGATAAACCTAGACTAGAGGCTTACGTGTTTAGGTAGGTCGTGGTCTACACCCACGTCGGCTTTCGCTTGAAGTCTGCCGAGCACATGTCGTGTGCAGACGCTAAGTGGTGGAAACATGTATGAAGAAGTACACCCCTGCAGGGTTATCATAATCTATTCGAATAGCCGCGTCCGCGGTAAAGGACTACTTGGTTGCCTATACAGTTCATAGACAAGTAAATGGAAATTGTTAAAAGCCTCAAGATAAGTGTGAGTGCCGAGGATGGCTCTTCCGTAGGAAGACGGAGGTGGATCCTCGGTAGTGTATTGAAGTGGTGAGTAGTGGACTCGTGTGCGCAAAACCATTTCAAGTTGGAGTATCGTAGGATAGCCTAGCCAAGAGTCAAAGCTGGCTTGCTGCAATAACTCCACCAACCCTTCTTGATACTAAGCATGTATGTAGGATCTGATGTAAGTCTTGCTGAGTACCTTTGTACTCATGTTGCTATAATTTACATTTTTACAGAAGACGCTGCAACCCCTTCTGATGGGTTCTATGTAGACGTTGACATCAACGAGTAGGCTAAAGACCCAGGTGGTGACCCTGAGCTTGTGAAGGACCTTGTAGTATAGCTAGGCTTCCCAAGCCTCTTTTATTTTACTAGTTGTCTGTACTCAGACAAGTTACTTCCGCTGCTGGTTTGTATGACTGTATGACTTGTATGTGGGGTCGTGAGACCCGTACCTTTGTGTATGTTATGTATGGCTCACTGAGCCTTAAATAAAGTACTTGTGTCATAGAGTCATGTTGTGATGCTTCGTTGTATTTGCACATATCGAGCATATTGTGTGTATGATTGAAATGCTTGGTATGTGTGGGATCTGACTATCTAGTTGTTTATCTTTAGTAGCCTCTCTTACCGGGAAATGTCTCCTAGTGTTGCCGCCGAGCCATGGTAGCTTGCTACTGCTCTGGAACACTTAGGCTGACCGGCATGTGTCCTTCTTCGTTCCTGTGTCTGTCCCTTCGGGGAAATGTCACGCTTTGAGTACCGGAGTCCTGTTAGCCCGCTACAGCCCGGTTTACCGGAGTCCTGCTAGCCCAGTGCTACAGCCCGGACCCACTTGCTGATGACCGACACGTTCGAAGCTGGGTCATGGATGCCTGTCCCTGTAAGTCTGTGCCACTTTGGGTTTACGACTAGTCATGTCAGCCCGGGCTCTTTATCATATGGATGCTAGCGACACTATCATATACGTGAGCCAAAAGGCGCAAACGGTCCCGGGAAAAGGTAAGACGACACCCGTGGGGATACCGTGCGTGAGGCCGCAAAGTGATATGAGGTGTTACCAGCTAGATCGATGTGACATCGAGTCGGGGTCCTGACATAAAAGGAGTCCGTAATATCCCTTAGTTTCCAATAGGACCCCGGTGCCACGGGAGGGTAGGACAAAAGATGTCATACAAGTTCATTTCCAAAAGCACGTATGACTATATTCGGAATACATGCCACATTACATTGATGAATTGGAGGTAGTTTTGTGTCACCCTATGTTATAACTACTACATGAGGAATCGCATCCGACATAATTATCCATCACTGATCCAATGCCTACGAGCTTTTCACATATTGCTCTTTGCTTAGTTACTTTATCGTTGCTGCTGTTACAATCATAACAAAACTGCTACTGCTACTTTTGCTACTGTTACCGTTACTTCCATACTACTTTGCTACGAAATACTTTGATGCAGATACTAAGTTATCCAGGTGTTGTTGAATTGACAACTCAACTGCTAATACTTGAGAATATTCTTTGGCTTTCCTTGTGTTGAATCAATAAATTTGGGTTGAATACTCTACCCTCGAAAACTGTTGTGATCCCCTATACTTGTGGGTCATCAAGACTATTTTCTGGCGCCGTTGCCGGGGAGCATAGCTCTATTCTTTGAGTCACTTGGGATTTATAGCTGCTGGTCACTATGAAGAACTTGAAAGACGAAAGAACTAAGATTTATCCCTCAACTACAAGGGGAGGTAAGGAACTGCCATCTAGCTCTGCACTTGATTCTCCTTCTGTTATGAGTAAACTTGCGACACCTAAACTTGCTTCTGCTATTAATTCTTATATGTCGCATGTCATTGATGATGCCACTTCTGCTATGCATGATACTTATGATGAAACTACTTCTATGCTTGATACTACTGTGCCATTAGGTGAATTTCTTGATGAACAACTTGCTAGGGCTAGAGAGAATGAAATTATTGAAATTGATAATATTGATGAAAGTGATGATGAAGGTTCTCCCCCTAAATATGAATTGCCTGTTGTTCCTGAGGGTTATGTTATGGATGAAGAAACTGCTAGAGATTTTCTTGCTTGCAATGATAAATCTGATCTTAAGAAATTACTAGCTAAGCTGAAACAAAAGTCTCTGAATGCTACAATGAAACATGACCCTGCTTTTGCTACTTCACCTATCTGTGTTACTGATAAGGATTATGATTTCTCTGTCGATCCTGAGATAATTAGTTTGGTTGAATCTGATCCTTTTTATGGCAATGAATCTGAAACTGTTGTGGCACATCTTACTAAATTGAATGATATAGCCACCCTGTTCACTAATGATGAGAAATCTCGCTACTACTATATCGTTAAGATATTCCCGTTCTCATTAAAGGATGATGCTAAAACTTGGTTTAATACTCTTGATCCTGGTTGTGTGCGTAGTCCCCAGGGTATGATTTATTACTTCTCTACTAAATATTTCCCCGCTCATAAGAAACAAGCTAATTTAAGGGAAATATATAATTTTGTGCAAATTGAAGAAGAGAGTCTCCCACAAGCTTGGGGGAGGCTTCTCCGATTACTTAATGCTTTGCCTGATCATCCTCTTAAGAAAAATGAAATACTTGATATCTTTTATAATGGACTAACCGATGCTTCCAAGGACCACCTGGATAGTTGTGCTGGTTTTGTTTTCACAGAAAGAACAACTGATCAAGCTGAATTGCTATTGAATAATATGTTGACTAATGAAAACAATTGGACACTTCCTGAACCAACTCCTAAGCCAACCCCGAAGAAAAGAGGTGTTCTATTTCTTAGTCCTGAAGATATGCAAGAGGCAAAGAAATCTATGAAAGAGAAAGGTATTAATGCTGAAGATGTTAAGAATTTACATCCTGTTGAAGAAATATATGGCCTTAATATACCTCTTATTGAAGAAATACATGGTCTCGATAACCCGACATAGGTAGTAAAGGTAAATTCTCTCTATAGATATGATAAAGTTGAAATCCCGTCTACTAAGTTTGCTAGCCAATGCTTGGATGAATTTGATGACTTTATGGCTAAACAAGAAAAATTCAATGCTTATGTTGGTAGACAATTGAAAAGTAATACTTATATGATTGGACACTTGAGTGATTATATGTCTAGAGTTAAGGATGAACTTAAACTCACTAGTAAACATGCTTCCATGGTTACCACTCAAGTAAAACAAGTGCTTAAGGCTCAGAATGATTTGCTCAATGAATTAAATAATAATAAACATGACTTTGCTGTTAGAGTAGCGACTAGAACAGGTAAAATGACTCAGGAACCTTTGTATCCTAAGGGCCACCCTAAGAGAATTGAGCAAGATTCCCAGAGAAATAATGTTGATGCACCTAGTCCTTCTAAAAAGAAGAAAAAGAAAAATGATAGGACTTTGCATGCTTCTAGTGAACCTATTGTTGACACACCTGATAATCCCAATGATATTTCTATTTCTGCTGCTGAAACACAATCTGGTGATGAACATGAACCTAGTGATAACGTTAATGATAATGTTCATGTTGATGCTCAACCTAGCAATGACAATGATATAGAGGTTGAGCCTGCTGTTGATCTTGATAACCCACAGTCAAGAGAATCAACGTTATGATAAGAGAGATTTTGTTGCTAGGAAGCATGGTAAAGAAAGAGAACCATGGGTTTAGAAACCCATGCCTTTTCCCCCCAAACAATCCAAGAAAAAGGATGAGGAGGATTTCGAGCGCTTTGCTGAAATGATTAGACCTATATTTTTGCGTATGCGTTTTACTGATATTGTAAGTGCATCTAGTGCCACCCCTAGTTGGTTTTGGAGTATTGACGACAAACCTGGTTGAGGGACTAATGTGTTTGTGAGAATTGCAGGATAACACAGGTAGTAATCCCTCATTGATTCGGTTTACCTACCTGATATGACCCCTAAAAATTTGTGAAGACATTGAAGACAATGGTGGTCTGTGAAGCTGTTCATGTTGAAGACTATGACATGAGAAGACATCACATGAAGACTATGGAGCGCAAAGACTTAGCTGTTTTGTTGTTTCCTTTTCTTCTTTGTTGAGTCATAGGAACCACCGCACTGTTAAGTGGGGTCCAAGTGAACAAAGTCAGAGTGACTGAAGTGATGCTCAACCAAATCCTATATATTCGAGCGAAGACAATGAGAGCAAATCTTATCCAAAGTCGGATGAGCCAGCTTTACTTGTAGCCCAACTCAAGCTGCCGCGTGTGTTTGAAATCTGACCGTTGGGACATTGTCAGTTCCTTAGTGACCCAGGGTCATTTCAGACAAATCAGGTCGGGTTGCCCAGTGGCTATAAATAGCCCACCCCGTACACCATAAATTCGTGGCTGCTCAGATTTAATACACGGCTTTTGTCGTTTGAGAGCAACCCACCTCCGAAGCCTTTTGAGAAAGAATCCTTGTGAGGACAAAGCCCAAACCACCCAGAGCCCAAAGAGTGTTTGGCATCACTGAAGTCTTTCTGTCCGCGTGATCTAAAGACTTGTTACACTTGAGGACTGTGAATCCTCTAGCCGGTTAGGCGTCACGTTCTGAGCATCCAAGAGTCATTGTGGATTGCCGGTGAACGAAGTCTGTGAAGGTTTGGAAGTCTACCTTGAAGACTTACCCGAGTGATTGGGCGGGGACTAGGTGTCCTTAGCTCAACGGGGATAAGGTGAAGACGCGGTCTTCTAAGTTGAATCTCAGCCTCCCTAACCAGACATACAGTTGTCACAGCAACTGGAACTGGTCGAACAAATCTCTGTCTCCTCCAAGCTACTGGTTCTTTCTCTCACTTCTCTTTACTTACAGTTTGTCTTCGTGAAGTCATTGCCTGCTTGCATTATCTGTTTGACTTTGCTGCGGGACTACTTGGTCTGATTGGCTTCATACTATCTTCCATCTTGATCCTTACTACCTAGCTGCTGATAGTCTTCGTGCTTTCACTTCATTGAATACTTGACTATGGCTTGCCTAGTGTAGTCTTCCTTCCGCTGCATACGAATAGAGTCATTTCTATTGTTTGTCTTCAAAACTCCCATATTTTGAAGACTTTCATAAAAATTGCCTATTCACCCCCCCTCTAGTCGATAACTAGCCCTTTCAATTGGTATCAGAGCAAGGTACTCCCTTGTTCTGTGTGATTGGTTTAACCACCTGGAGTTTTAGCTATGTTGACTGCAGGGATAATCAAAGTCTCTGCTGCGTGCCCCCTCTTCGATGGCACTGAATATACCTACTGGAAGAATAAGATGCGCATGCATCTTGAAGCCATTGATGTCGATCTATGGTATGTCGTCAAGAACGACATTCCCAAGACTGGTGAAGGTGTCACCCCTGCTGATGTCAAGAAGTTCGTTCAACTGGACTCTACCGCCAAGAACATCATCTGTGGTCATCTGACCAAAGGACAGTATGGTCGTGTGAGTGCTCTAGAAACATCGAAGCTAGTCTGGGACTGGCTCTCCAAGGTCAATGAAGGCGTCTCAACTCAGCAAGATCAAAGGATCAGTGTTCTCCGCAACCTCTTCAACCGCTTAAAGCGACACGACAATGAGAATGTCCAGCTCACATTTGATCGCCTCACCGATATCACAAATGAGCTCCAAGCACTCGCGCCACTGAGATCACAAAGCATGAAATAGTCAAGACACTACTAAGATCACTTGACAGCTCATTTGACACCTTGGCCCTGATGATTCTAGAACGCCTTGATTTCAAGACTCTCGATCCGTCTGACATACTTGAGAGCCTCAACACACATGAGTTTCAGCTATCTAAGAAATGAGATATCTATGGCCCCAACTATGGCTGAACTCGCGCTTTGAAGGCAAAGGCTGTTTCCTCATCTGAAGAAGAATCTGACTGCAGTTCTGGTGATCCTGAAGACATTAGAAAGGAGCTTGCTATGCTTGTGAAGAAGTTCCAGAAATTAACCAAGAAGAAAGGCTTCAGAAAGTCTTCACGATCCAGCTCAAGAAATGATGAATCTTCCACCCATGATCACAACAAGAGAACCTGCCACAAGTGCAAGAAACCTGGTCACTACATCTCTGAGTGTCCACAGTGGGACAATGAGAAGAAGAAGAAGAAGATCAAAGAATATGATTTTGATGACAAGAAGAAGAACAAATCCTCAAAGTCTTCTTCCAAGTCTTCATCACACAAGAAGAGCTCATATGTCAAGGCTCATGCTTTTGTTGGCAAGGAAATGGATTCAGAGGAGGAGTCCGACTTTGGTGTTGCGAGTCTGGCTCTAGCTATAGCTTACGTTGCCAAGTCCATCTTCAACACCGAAGACAATGGCTCCATCACCAACACTGATGATAATGAAAAGGACGACTCGACTCCCACCTACTGCTTCATGGAACGTGGTGCAAAGGTAAACTCACGCGATGCTTACTTTCAAACATCAAGTGAAGATGACTCTGATGGTGAATCCAAACCTAGTTACAAAACACTTGCTAAAATTGCAACTGAACAACAGAAAGCTATGGAACATATTCAAAAACTATTAGACAAAAGCGATGATCTGTTGGACGCGGAAATGACCAAGTCTCAATCCTTAATTGAAGACATAAAAAAACTTCATGTTAAGTACCAAGAACTTGAAAGTCGACATGAATCGCTCTCAACCTCTCATGAAAAGATTTCCTATGATTATCTTCAAAGGAAGCAGGAACTTGAGAAATTGAGATCGGCTCATGAAGATCTTCAATAGGAAAACGAGTCACTCCGCGCTCAACAGATAAGTCCCGCTCAGGAAGGATTTGAACCACCATGTCTAAAATGCATTGAGCGTGATAACGCTGCCTCTGTGGCTGAATGTTCTACTGCTACTCCTGTTGCAATATCTTCAACTGCTAATGTGATAGCTAACCCCTCTGCTGAGGATACCACTACTATTGCTGATGAGAATGCTAGGTTGAAGACAGTGCTTGAGACAGGGATGTACAAAAGTCTCAAAGGGCATCAGACATCATGTGATGTCCTCAAAATGCAGATTCTGAACCAAAACCCTAGGAAAGAGGGTGTTGGGTTCGAGAGGAAAATGAATGTTGATGGGTGTTACTGGAAGCCCGAGTAGTACCCCAAAACCACATGGGTTGCTGCAAAGGAACCCTCAGTAGATCCATCCACCTTATCTGTTTTCACTTGTGCTAACCCTATTATAATTGATGAATCCTTTGATGCAAACTATAAACTGTTTAAGAATCAGAACGGCAAAATGTTTGCCAGGTACATTGGTACTAACTGCGGGAATGGGCCACCTATGAAGAAGATATGGGTACCCAAAAGATGTCTTGAGAATCTTCCAGTGAATGTCATCATGACACCACCTGTGAAGAAGACAAACCCCATACCAAAGGCTTCATATGGTCCAAAAGCTTCATACAGAAGGAGGACTCATTTGAGTCACCCTAATGTCAATGTTTTGCAGGGAAATCATACTCAGACCCATGAATATGAGCGTGTTTCATCAAACCTCTATGTTCATATAACAAAGAAATTTTCTGCTTATTCCTATGAGTATTATTCACCTCCTGCAAGGCTATTTACTAGGGCTCCAAAGCTGAAGTTCTCAGATGCTGTACTTAGACTCATTGCTTCTAAGCCACCCCTGAAAATGTGGGTGATTAAGAAAACTTAACTCTCTTTTGCAGGGAAAGGTCTCCAGCCGGAAATCAAAGGCGTCCAATGCTAATGCTGGGGACCTTAAAAATCTTGTGGGGCTCAAGATAAAATGCCCAAATGGTCTTACTATGTATTTCGTTCCGGGATTCCTTGACACTCATCCTATCTATCCTAACCAAGATCTGAATTTCCATGTTCCACTTGTTCGTCAAATGTTTCTGCTTCACGACTCGCTTGGTGAAGCCTATCCCCCAAACTGCACTGTAGGCTACGACACCTCGTACTTCAGAATGGATTATGGACAGTGGATGCACTAATCACATGACTGGCGATCGAAGTCTTCTGATGGATTCAACACTACGTCCATCAGACAAGAGTCACATCACATTTGCTGACACTGGTAAAAGCAAGGTATTGGGTCTAGGTAGAGTTGCAATATCAAGGGATCAACACATGGATAAAGTGATGCTTGTTGAATCCCTTGGTTTCAACTTAATGTTTGTCTCAATGCTTTGTGACATAAACATGATTGTGCTATTTGGAAAATATCGTTGCCTTGTACTGATGGAATCTGACAAGTCTCTAGTCTTTGAAGGGTATCAGAAAGATGATCTGTATATGGTAGATTTCTCAGCAGGACCGCAGATGGCCGTATGTCTTCTAGCAAAAGCTTCAGAGTGCTGGCTTTGGCATCGAAGGCTAGGGCATGCTGGCATGAGGAACTTGCACACTCTCGCGAAGAAGAAGCATGTTTTGGGCATCGAAGGTGTCAAGTTCAAGAAGGAACATCTGGGTGGTGCCTGCGAAGCTGGAAAGATGACAAGATCCAAGCATCCCTCGAAGACAATCATGACTACATCTCAACCCTTCGAGCTGCTACACATGGACTTATTTGGCCCTACTCACTACTCTACTCTAAATGCCACTGCTTGCCTCTATGGCTTCGCCATTGTTGATGATTACTCTAGATATATTGGGTGCATATAATCCTCTACAAGACTGAAGTGCAGGATGTCTCCAGACGCTTTGCCAATCGTGCCATGACGAACTATGGCATCAAGATCAAGCATATCAGAAGCGACAATGGCACTGAGTTCAAGAACACCGGCCTCGACCTTTATCTGGATACTTTGGGTATCACTCATGAGTTCTCTGATCCTTACACACCTCAGCAAAATGGCATCGCGGAGCGCAAGAACAGAACTCTTATTGAGATGGCCCGAACGATGCTCCATGAGTACAAGACTCCACAGAAGTTCTGGCCTGAAGCCATTGACACTGCATGTCACGTCATCAACCGTGTTTGTCTTCACAAGTTGCTGAAGAAAACATCCTATGAAGTCCTAACTGGTAAGAAGCCAAATGTCAGTTACTTCAGAGTATTTGGTGCTAGGTGCTGGATCAAGGACCCACATCACACTTCAAAATTTGCACCGAAAGCACATGAAGGTTTTATGCTTGGTTACGGAAAGGATTCGCACTCCTACAGAGTCTTCAACCTCTTTCACTATAAAGTGGTTGAAACTGTGGATGTGCGGTTCGATGAGACTAACGGCTCGCAAAGAGAGCACCTGCCAAATGTGCTAGATGAAGTTCCTCCCAGTGAATCTATCGAGCTCATGGGTACTGGAGAGATCATACCTTCTAAGGCTCAGACTGAAGAGGAACTGATCATTTCTGCACCTAATCAACCTGAAGAGAATGCTCAACCTGAAGACAACCCTCCAAATGACGACATTGATCAGCAAGAGCAAAATCTTCATCTTGTTCAACCTCGTGTTGCAAATGAAGTACAAATTGAGAAGATAATTGACAGCATCAATGCACCTGGTCCACTCACTCGTTCAAGCGCAACGCAAAGAGCAACTCAGCTAACAAACTTCTGTGGGCATTTTGCATTCGTCTCAATCTCTGAACCCAAGAAAGTTGCTGAAGCCTTCATGGAACCTGAATGGGTTCAAGCTATGCAAGAAGAGCTTCAACAATTCGAGCTGAACAATGTGTGGGAACTGGTCAAGCGTCCTGATCCTCGTAAGCACAATATCATTGGCACAAAATGGATATATCGCCACAAGCAAGATGAGCATGGTCAAGTTGTCAGAAACAAGGCTCGTCTTATTGCACAAAGATACACTCAAGTGGAAGGGATTGACTTTGATGAAACATTTACTCCGGTGGCTAGGCTTGAAGACATTCGCATACTGCTAGCCTATGCAAATCATCACAACATCCTTCTGTATCAAATGGACGTGAAGAGTGCCCTCAATGGAAAGATTGAAGAAGAAGTATAGGTTGCACAACCTCCTGGGTTTGAAGATCCAAAACATCCTGATATGGTATACAAGCTCAACAAGGAACTGTATGGCCTCAAACAAGCCCCTCATGCTTGGTATGACACACTCAAAGACTTCCTGAAGAGCAAAGGCTTCAAACCTGGTTTACTAGATCCTACACTCTTCACGAAGACATATGATGGTGAACTATTTGTGTGCCAAATCTATGTGGATGGCATTATCTTCGGCTGCACTAACAAGAAATACAGTGATGAGTTTGGTCACATGATGCAAGAGCAATATCAGATGTCCATGATGGGTGAGCTGAAGTTCTTCTTGGGTCTCCAAATCCGTCAGCAACACAACGACATCTTCATATCTCAAGAAAAATATCTCAAAGATTGCCTGAAGAAGTTTCAAATGCAAGATTGAAAGGATACACGACGCCAATGCCAACCAAAAGTCATCTGAGTCCCGACGCCAATGGTAAAGAGTTCGATCAAAAGGTATAGCGCTCCATGATTGGTTCTTTACTTTATTTATGTGCATCTAGGCCAGATATAATGCTTAGTGTTTGCATGTGTGCCCGATTCCAAGCGGCACCAAAGGAATCGCATCACTTAGCCGTGAAGCGAATTCTTCGATATTTGGCTTACACCCAAACACTAGGATTATGGTATCCAAAGGGCTCAGAGTTTGATCTAGTTGGATTCTCAGATGCTGATTATGCCGGTGACAAGGTTGATCACAAGTCCACATCAGGCACATGTCACTTTCTGGGACGATCACTTGTCTGTGGGTCTTCAAAGAAGCAGAACTGTGTATCTCTCTCCACTGCTGAATCCGAATACATTGCGGCTGGATCTTGCTGTGCTCAGCTTCTCTGGATGAAGCAAACTCTCAAGGACTATGGTATCCACCTAAAGAATGTGCCACTCTACTGCGATAATGAAAGCGCCATCAAGACTGCTAACAACCCGATTCAACACTCGATGACAAAGCGCATTGAGATTCGTCATCACTTTCTCAGAGATCATGTCATGAAGGAAGATATGGATATCATTCACGTCAACACTGAAGAGCAATTGGCTGATATCTTCACAAAGCCCTTGGATGAGAAAAGGTTTTGCAAGTTGCGGTGTGAGCTAAATATCTTGGAATCCTCAAATGTCCTGTGATTGGACACACATCCTAACACTTATGCATTTTGATGACTTAGATGTGCAACACACGAAGTAATGTATATCTTCAATCAATGAAGACATACACTCTAAGTGTGAATACATTAATGCGGAATTTGACTTCGGAGCGCCACGATAATTGTGCGCCGTGTCTGGGTCTAATACTTCCTATACGGTGGGAAAAGCCACCACCAAACTCTTGTTTGAAGTGTTTCCCTTGGCATTATGATTGCAAAGTCTTCGTACTTGATTTGTATTCATCCTTGACTTAAGTTCATATTTATTTTCATCTTGTTAATTTGGTCTTATACTGATTATATACATATTTGTGTTCTATCCTCTACAACATTCACTTATAGCTATGGCTACTTGCCGAATCTTTTGATCTAAGTGAATGTGATCGGACCCTAACCTATCTATGCTTCTACCTCAACTCTATCTGTCCAAATCATATGCATTCTATTGAAAACTGTCGATTGTCTTCACTGTGACCTTGTTAGGTGAAGTCAATCTGACAAACATTTATATCTGCTTTTAATGCTATATTCTTATTGCCTGACAGCCGAAGAATTCGGAACGACCACCCCGATAATCCAGGCGTGCGTGGGAACATGGAACAACTTCCAAGGTGTTGCATGCTTGCCACGTGCCCTTCAGATGTGAACCGTCAGGGGCACCTGCATAATTGCACTGTGCCGTCCCTTTCCTTATAAATACCCATCTCATCGCGGTCAAATTCTTTCTTCCACCTCGCCGCCTCTCACAAACCCTAGCGCCACCGCTAGCTCTCGACAACGCCGGCGACGAAGCGCTTAGCTGCCGCAACCTCACCGACGCCGTCCTTACGCCGGCCGCGGACCTCGTCTTCTCCGCCGTCGCCGTAGGTGTCTTCCTTCGCCATGTTAGGGCACGGGAGATTGAACTGCTCGGCCTCCAACTTCGCTCTGTCTAGCAGTTCTACGTGTGGTAATTAAAACTCCTTTTTACCGTCTTTTTGATCTGATAGATTCATCTTTCTTTACCGAAAGCGGTTTCCATACTTCCAAGTTGAATCTATCCCATTCTGCATCTCATATTATGCCTAGTCTGTTCACTTATACTTCTCTACAAGTTAGATTCCTCACTTGTACTTATTCTTGGATTCGTACAAATCTGGAACCAACTCACAACAAATAAGTGAATGTCTTCGCATTATGAGGTCAATGTCTTCAAACTGATTTATCTTCAAAATCTTTTGAGAATGCATATGACCTCTTCCCCTTCCCTCGCACCTCTAATGCTGTCACAGGTACATGTTCATGGGAGAATTCCTTGGTTCTCATAGTCTGCATTCATTTGTAGAGTTCTTACAGAGTCACATAAATTCTCCTGAAGCCAGTTCTTGTCTGACCAGTCGCCGGAAGCATTTGCAAGTTCTGAAGCCATTCAGTTTAAGCTTCATGGCAACTGAAAAGTCAGCTAGAAAGGGCGGTAGACAGCGCCGTGGGAATACATCCAAGGATTTGCCACCAGATCTGCATGAAATGTAAAAGACAGACCCTGAAGAAACTTATGGTGAACGCAAAACTCGAATCCAATGGATTCGACGATATTGGGCTGAAGAGTGGTACAAGTACAGATTTTTCACGACAGAGTATGCTGAAAAGAATGCCATCAAGCAGCCCTGGGGAGATATATTACATAAGAATCTTCAACCCCAGTCACTGTCTGAAGCTATTGATCAAGGTTTTTATCCGTGCATGGTTCGCGGCCCACAACCAGAGAATGTTGACCCATCTTCTCTGTTGTGGTGTCGCGAAGACAATCTGTTCAAGCGCAACTACAAGTTTGCTAAAGACTCTGCTGTGAAGAACAAGAAGGCATTTGGACTTGACTTCAACCCAGGTTCGTCTGCTCCTCGGGATAATGGGACCCGTGAAGCCAATGAAAACAGAATCGGTCCCTTCTGAAACCTCGAAGGCCTCATCACACACATTGCCGTCCAAGGTGCAAATGTGGATCACTTTGCTGCTGATGCTGACTCTGATGAACTCCTCCTAAGCCGCAGAAGCAGAAGAAAACCAAGGCTTCAAAACCCACCACTGCACCAAAAGATTCACGAGTGAAGCCATTGTCAACTGCTCCTCCTGCACCAAGTATTGACTCTGAAGATCTATCTCGAGTATCCAAGAAGAAAGAGAAGCCCCAGAAGAGAAATGTTCAGAGTTCTGGTCAAGCACTGACACAGGCTGCCGTTCTGCGGAACGAGACTGAAGCCATTGATCTGTCAATGGATGATGAGTTTGGTGATGATGCTCTTGAGCAGCTTATCAAAAGCAAGCAAAGAGGCGGAGATCTTCAATGATCTGCCCCACTTCGATGTGAATATTCTGGAAAATTTCATTGATGAGTGGTTTGACAACCTGAATCTCAGCTTTGATGATCTTCAGCTCCCAATTGGCATCAGCGTCGCCTTTCAAGGTGCCATTGCTCCTGAGCTGACTCTGGCTTAGAGGATAGTTGAACTGAAGAACAAAATTGACTATGAGAAAGATCAGTTCAAGAAGCACATGGCCAAGCTCAGTGTGGATGATGTTTAAAAATTCAAGCTGATGTTGCATGAACTCAAGGAGGCATTTCGCAAGAAATGTGAAGAAGCCAAAGGTTCATGTGAGCGAATGAAAAACCTCGCTGCCAAGTGTGTTCAAGCTTACAATGAAGCTAAGAAGCGCAAGGCACTTGGGCGTCCTGGCATTGACCCCAAGCTGGCTGCCAAGAAGAAGAAGTCTGCTGTGGCCCAAACTGAAGCATCAAGGCGGGAAGACCCTCGAATTGTCTTCCCTGCCAGCATGACAGGCTCGAAGCCTAAGGTCCCCATAGTGGCTTCAGAACTGAAGAAAACCAGGGCAGCTAAAGCCGAAGCCAGAAAGCGCAATTTCAAGAACACCACCTATGACGCTCAATTACCCAAGAAGAGAAATATCAAGAAGAAAGATCGGGCTGCTCCCAAAGAGCCCCTCGTTGTCGAGCCCCTCTCTTTTGCTCGTCCTGCATCGGAAAACCAAGAACGTCAGTTGATAGTTCACGAGCCTGCTTCCACAGGGGCTCCTGAAGCTGAAGAAGTTCAAGTCATTGATCCCATCACGGCTGAAGACATTGGTCCCCAAGACAATGTAGATGATGATGAAGTCCTTCCTCAGGTCGAGCACCAAATGGTATCATCACCTGTTCTCACGAACAACGAAGTCATCAGTATTGGTCGTCCTTTAACGCCTCATGGGCTGATCTCCCCCAACCGGCAACTCCAAGTCAAAACTCACCAAGTACACCCCGTACTCCACCAACACAATTCACCAGCCCAATGGTGAATGACAACAATTACATGGAGACCACACCATCACCAAAGGCGTCGCCCGTGTTCCAACGGCTTTGCAAAGGCCTTAGGCCATCGGTCTCCATGACAACCATCCCAAAAGAAGATTCAAACCAATCCAGCTCAGTGGCACGTCAAGTGTTCCCTGAAGAAAATCCTTTTGTGACGGTTCCTGTGTCAGAAGCCAAAGCTGCTGAAGACATTCCGGCTGCATCAGCCGATGAAAAGCAAGAACCTCGTCAAGAAGAAGAACGTGTTGCTACACCCCCTACCAACCAAGAAGTTGTTCTCGAGGAGAACGTGTCTATGCCCGACCCTCCAACTACTCAAGTGGAGGTTGAAAATCCTTAGGCGGCCACCAATAACACTACTGACGCCAATGACATTGTCATGGCTGAAGCTAATGTGGTGCCTACAGTCAACACCATGCATGAAGCCCATGATGCACCTGCAACTAATGTGCAGCCTGACGCCATTGCAAATGCCACTACTCCTGTACCGCCCCCAAGGCCTCATACCATTGAGCAAGCATTCTATCAAGGCGAGCTTGTCACTGTCAGATGGCCAATTCTGGTTCCTCAGCCTGCTCCCGGACCTCAGTTTGATTATCATGTGGAGCACATGCCACAGGTTCAGAAGCCAAAACCAAGGCTGCCAAGGTTCCCAGGTACTGCATCTGCACCAGGATCATTCAATGTCAATGGCTTCATTGCACACAACACCTTCTTTGATAGATCCAAGAACCCATATTCCAAGCCAAGAATATCATCTGATCGGTTCTGGAGTTATCAGCAGCGCAGCTATTACTCCTGTGTCCTAAACAATCAAGGGCGCATATTTCCCCATATGCGTCTGGACTGCGAAGCCATTGCTGGCCTGCCCTGCTTAGAAGAAGCCCTTGACTATTTCAGAGATGTAGGCCTTCTCCAGTTTTTCACTGATAAGGAGAATTGGAATGAACAACTTCTGCTGCAATTCTATGCAACCCTCCACATTCACGGCTAACAACAGGGATCCGAAGACATGGGTCCTTGAGTGGATGACAGGCAATGTACACCATGAAGCCAAAGCTCTTGATCTCATTGATCTTACAGGCCTATCCACTCCAGGTGAACTATATGAACCTGGTTGTCAGCTTCACCGCAATGCATTGGAAAGCATCTTCCAGAAGCCTGATCCCAATATGAGCCAAATGCTGAGTATGATGAAGCCACTGCCGCAGGATGCTGAATATCCCAAGGAATTCTTTGTTGAAGAGCTAGAGTATCTGCCCCGCACCATCTATCACATTATTAGCAAAACTCTATGGCCCATCAAAGGCCGTTCTTCCTCAGCAAAGCTTGAAGGCGCAATGAAGACATTGGTCTTCTATATTCTCAATGGCATCAACTTCAATGCTTAGGATTTCTTCATTCGCCAATTTGCTGCATCCGGTTCAGACATATTTGGTCTGAAATTCTATGCTCCATGGGTAATGCGACTGATCAAGCTTCACTCTGCTGTTAACTATCACCCCCCTGCACGCAACCATCTCATATTCTTGCCAGAGGTTGATATGTCCGTCGAAGCCATATACCCAGAGCCTGCCAAGGAGGCAATATATCTTCACAATGCCGACCGTCAAAGTTTCTCTCATCATGTTGAAGGTGTTCATGCTGCTGCTCGTGTTTATCCGCTGGTTGGCAATACGCCGTGCTCGTACTGAAGCCACTGATAGCACTATTGCTCCATGGCCTCGAAAGAGATCTCATGTGCTCAATGACCGAGAGATTCTCGTGGCCTTGCATCAAAAACACAATAAGCATCATTACTGGCAAAAGCGTCAGATGCAAAGCCTCTTGATGGATATTAATCGCATTCGCAATCTTGCCATCAAGAATGCATTTGGCACTCATGAAACCAGTCGGAGGTCATGGAAGAGTCTGACATTGCTCAGTGCTGAAGCTGATCTTCAAGATGATGGCTTCACAGAGAGATTCAAGTTCGATACCACTCCTCCCAGGAATGCGGTCTTACATCGAATTCCATCACTCGAAGATTCTGTCTACTCCTCCTCCGCGGCAACCGTAAATGCCAGAGTTCTTGATGACGCCGATGATGCTACTTCACCACCTCCAACTTCAGCGCATGTCGACACTGCACCAAGTTCATCTGCACCACCAAACCTCAACGACGACCCTGCTGCCTCACCTACTCCTCATGGGAACGAGTAGAGACTATGTCTTCAAACCTTTTTGGTCCTTACTGACAAAAGGGGGAGAAGCATATGTTGATAGTCTTCAAGCGGGTCCATATGGGTGGTTGCTATACTTCTGCCAAGTGTTTACAACTCTCGCCTTTGATACATTTGGTTCTTTGAGTTGTAACACTTAAACTTGATGGTCGTCTTCTATTCTGTTATTCTGTGATGCATGATAAATTCCGCATGAAGCCATTCCGCAGACGTCCATTTTTCATTATGCATGTCATTATTTATGTATATCTGTTCATGCATGATGTATTGTCTTCATATGGTGAAGAGGATCTTCACAAGTACAACCTGCCATGTGCATTTGCATTCCAACGCAAAACATTTATATGCACATCTTCAGGGGAAGCCTTTTTGCCACCAATGAAGACAATATCTTAATCCTTTACAATTTCACATACTTTTATCCCCGTTGAAAACTTCAACTAGTTTGTCATCAATCACCAAAAAGGGGGAGATTATAAGTGCATCTAGTGCCACCCCTAGTTGGTTTTGGAGTATTGACGACAAACCTGGTTGAGGGACTAATGTGTTTTTGAGAATTGCAGGATAACACAGGTAGTAGTCCCTCATTGATTCGGTTCACCTACCGTATATGACCCCTAAAAATGTGTGAAGACATTGAAGACAATGGTGGTCTGTGAAGCTGTTCACGTTGAAGACTATGACATGAGAAGACATCGCATGAAGACTATGGAGCGCGAAGACATAGCTGTTTTGTTGTTTCCTTTTCTTCTTTGTTGAGTCATAGGAACCACCGCACTGTTAAGTGGGGTCCAAGTGAACAAAGTCAGAGTGACTGAAGTGATGCTCAACCAAATCCTATGTCTTCGATTGAAGACAATGAGAGAAAATCTTATCCAAAGTCGGATGAGTCAGCTTTACTTGTAGCCCAAGTTAAGCTGCCGTGTGTGTTTGAAATCTGACTATTGGGACACGTGTCAGTTCCTTAGTGACCAGGGTCATTTCGGACAAATCAGGTTGGGTTGCCCAGTGGCTATAAATAGCCCACCCCCTACACCATAAATTGGTGGCTGCTCAGAGTTAGTACACGACTTTTGTCATTTGAGAGAAACCCACCACTGAAGCCTTTTGAGAGAGAATCCTTGCGAGGACAAAGCCCAAACCACCCAGAGCCCAAAGAGTGTTTGGCATCACTGAAGTCTTTCTGCCCACGTGATCTGAAGACTTGTTACAGTTGAGGACTGTGAATCCTCCAGCTGGTTAGGCGTCATGTTCTGAGCATCCAAGAGTCATTGTGGATTGCCGGTGAATGAAGTCTGTGAAGGTTTGGAAGTCTACCTTGAAGACTTACCCGAGTGATTGGGCGGGGACTAGGTGTCCTTAGCTCAAGGGGAATAAGGTGAAGACGCGGTCTTTTGAGTTGAATTTCAGCCTCCCTAACCAGACGTATAGTTTTCACAGCAACTGGAACTGGTCGAACAATTCTCTGTTTCCTCCGAGCTACTGATTCTATCTCTCAATTCTCTTTACTTACAGTTTGTCTTCGTGAAGTCATTGCCCGCTTGCATTATTTGTTTGACTTCACCGCGTGACTACTTGGTCTGATTGGCTTCATACTATCTTCCATCTTGATCCTTACTACCTTGCTGCTGATAGTCTTCGTGCTTTCACTTCATTGAATACTTGACTATGGCTTGCCTAGTGTAGTCTACCTTCCGCTGCATACGAATAGAGTCATTTCTATTGTTTTTCTTTGAAACTCCCATGTTTTGAAGACTTCCATAAAAATCGCCTATTCACCCCCCTCTAGTCGATAACTAGCCCTTTCAGATATGCTTAAAGTGAATCCTTATGCTAATACATGAAAGATATTATTACAAATAAAAGAAAGATACCAGAAGCTGAAATTTCCACCATGCTTGCTAATTATACTTTTAAAGGTGGAATACCTAAGAAACTGGGAGATCCAGGAGTACCAACTATACCATGCTCCATTAAAAGAAACAATGTTAAAACTGCTTTATGTGATCTTGGAGCTGGTGTTAGTGTTATGCCTCTCTCTTTATATCATAGACTTGAATTG
Source organism: Triticum dicoccoides (assembly GCF_002162155.2). NCBI lineage: Eukaryota > Viridiplantae > Streptophyta > Magnoliopsida > Poales > Poaceae > Triticum > Triticum dicoccoides. The sequence continues at coordinate 377,423,838 of NC_041389.1, read as the reverse complement.
AATAAGTTGACACCTACTGAAATATCTTTGCAAATGGCCGATAAATCAACCGCTATACCTGTCGGCATTTGTGAGGATGTGCCTGCTATGTTTGCAAACATTACTATCTTAACGGACTTTGTTATTCTTGATATTCCCGAGGATGATAGTATGTCGATTATCCTGGGTAGACCCTTTTTGAATACTGCAGGGGCTATTATTGATTGCAACAAAGGCAATGTCACTTTTCATGTTAATGGTAATGAGCATATGGTACACTTTCCGAGGAAACAACCTCAAGTTCACAGTATCAATTCTATTGGTAAAATACCATCGATTATTATTGGAGGTTTTGAATTTCCTCTTCCTATTGTCAAGAAGAAATATGATATTCTTATTATTGCGGATGCTCATATCCCCGTTGAGGTAACCTAGTGTCATTTCAAAATTTCTCCAGTTTCATGCAATTCGGAAAAAGTTTGTTAACAAGACTTGATCAACCTTGTTAGTGGATTCCTTTTGATGAGCATGAGATGGATGAAGTCAGAAGGCACAACCTTCTGTACCCTCATTTTACTTTCTGTTATTTAGATTTAATAAAGTAAAATTAACATTTTCTGTCTGTTTTCTGAATTATCCATGCAATAAAAAATACCCCGAAAATAAAAGTTCTCCAAATGCCCCGAAAATAAAATATGATTTTTCTAGAATATTTGAGAATATCTGGCACTGAGAACACAACAGGGGGAGCAAGCACCTGGCCACGAGGGTCCAGGGCGCGCCCTACCCCCCTACCTCGTGGGCCCTTGGTGGCCCCCTCCACTTATTCCTGCACCCATGCTACTCTTCTTCCTCCCCAAAAAATCACTATCCAGCTCAAGCACGAGTTCTAGCTCATCTTGCTGCCATTTTCGATCTCCTTGCTCAAAGCTCCATTCACAAAACTGCTTTGGGGGATTGTTCTTTGGTATGTGACTCCTCCAATGGTCCAATTAGTTTTTGTTCTAGTGCTTTATTCATCTCAAATTTTTGCTGCTTAGGTGACCCTGTTCTTGAGCTTGCATGTCAAATTTATTTGGTCCCAAGTAATTCTAATGCATGATATAGTCTCTAGGCACTTGTGGGAGTAGTTGCTATCAATTTTGTTGAGTTTGATTCACTTATATTTTGAGTTACTAAAAATTTCAGAAATTTGCAGAAAATGATAAAGATATTTTTGAGGGGCTCTTCATGCCAAAGCTCGAAGGATAAACAAAGTAAGGAGAATAAAAAGCACAAATATAATCTCCCTCGCATCGCGGAAGTTCGGCCGTGCGAATGGCCTTGTGATGAGTTCTTGAGAGCAGCTGGGATTCATGATGATTTTTATTCTTTGGCCGATAATGCGGGCTTCACCGACTTCCTCCACGACCAGCTCGAACAGTATCTCTTACTCACCAGTACTTTTGTGCAAATTTTTTATTTTCATGCTAAGAAATCACCACCTTCAGTGGAGTTTCATTTATATGATGAGATTAGGTATATGTGTTGGGGATCGTAGCAGAAATTCAAAATTTTCCTACGTGTCACCAAGGTCTATCTATGGAGAAACCAACAACAAGGGGAAGGAGAGTGCATCTACATACCCTTGTAGATCGCTAAGCGGAAGCGTTCAAGAGAACGGGGTTGAAGGAGTCGTACTCGTCGTGATCCAAATCACTAGAGATCCTAGTGCCGAACGGACGGCACCTCCACGTTCAACACACGTACAGCCCGGTGACGTCTCCCATGCCTTGATCCAGCAAGGAGAGAGGGAGAGGTTGGGGAAGACTCCATTCAGTAGCAGCACAACGGCGTGGTGGTGGTGGAGGAGCGTGGCAAACCTGCAGGGCTTCGCCAAGCACCATGGGAGAGGAGGAGTACTTGGGAGAGGGGGAGGGCTACGCCAGAACTTGGGTGCGTCTTCCCTCCCACCCCCCACATATATATAGGGGCAAGGGAGAGGGGGGGCGGCCCCCTCAGATCCAATCTGAGGAGGGGGCGGCGGCCAGGGGGGTTGCCTTGCCCCCCAAGGCAAGGGGGCGCCCCCCTTTAGGGTTTCCCCCAAGCCCTAGGTGCCTTGGGCCTTGGTGGGGGGGGGCGCACCAGCCCACCTGGGACTGGTCCCCTCCCACACTTGGCCCATGCAGCCCCCTGGGGCCGGTGGCCCCACTTGGTGGACCCCCGGGACCCTCCCAGTGGTCCCGGTACGTTACCGATAAAACCCGAAACTTTTCCGGTGACCAAAACAGGACTTCCCATATATAAATCTTTACCTCCGGACCATTCCGGAACTCCTCGTGACGTCCGGGATCTCATCCGGGACTCCGAACAACATTCGGTAACCACATACAAACTTCCTTTATAACCCTAGCGTCATCGAACCTTAAGTGTGTAGACCCTACGGGTTCGGGAACCATGCAGACATGACCGAGACGTTCTCCGGTAAATAACCAACAGCGGGATCTGGATACCCATGTTGGCTCCCACATGTTGCACGATGATCTCATCGGATGAACCACGATGTCAAGGACTCAATCGATCCCGTATACAATTCCCTTTGTCTAGCGGTATTGTACTTGCCCGAGTTTCGATCGTCGGTATGCCGATACCTTGTTCAATCTCGTTACCGGCAAGTCTCTTTACTCGTTACGTAACACATCATCCTGTGATCAACCCCTTGGTCACATTGTGCACATTATGATGATGTCCTACTGAGTGGGCCCAGAGATACCTCTCCGTTTACACGGAGTGACAAATCCCAGTCTCGATTCGTGCCAACCCAACAGACACTTTCGGACATACCTGTAGTGCACCTTTATAGCCACCCAGTTACGTTGTGATGTTTGGTACACCCAAAGCATTCCTACAGTATCCGGGAGTTGCACAATCTCATGGTCTAAGGAAATGATACTTGACATTAGAAAAGCTTTAGCATACGAACTACGATCTTTGTACTAGGCTTAGGATTGGGTCTTGTCCATCACATCATTCTCCTAATGATGTGATCCCGTTATCAACGACATCCAATGTCCATGGTCAGGAAACCGTAACCATCTATTGATCAACGAGCTAGTCAATTAGAGGCTTACTAGGGACATGGTGTTGTCTATGTACCCACACATGTATCTGAGCTTCCTATCAATACAATTATAGCATGGATAATAAACGATTATCATGAACAAGGAAATATAATAATAACCAATTTATTATTGCCTCTAGGGAATATTTCCAACAGTCTCCCACTTGCACTAGAGTCAATAATCTAGTTCACATCGCTATGTGATTAACACTGATAGGTCACATCGCCATGTGACCAACATCCAAAGAGTTTACTAGTGTCTAAACTAGTTCACATCACCATGTGATTAAGTCTCAATGAGTTCTGGGGTTTGATCATGTTTTGCTTGTGAGAGAGGTTTTAGTCAACGGGTCTGCAATATTCAGATCCGTATGTACTTCGCAATTCTCTATGTCATATTGTAAATGTTGCTTCCACGCTCCACTTGGAGCTATTCCAAATGGTTGCTCCACTATACGTATCCGGTTTGCTACTCAGAGTCATTCGGATAGGTGTTAAAGCTTGCATCGACGTAACCCTTTACGCCGAACTCTTTATCACCTCCATAATCGAGAAACATGTCCTTATTTACTCCAAGGACAATTTTGACCGATGTCCAATGATCCATTCTTGGATCATTCTTATACCCCTTGACTAACTCATGGCAATGCACACTTCCGGTACGGTACACAGCATAGCATACTATAGAGCCTACGTCTGAAGCATAGAGGACGACATTCATCCTTTCTCTCTCTTCTGCCGTGGTCGAGCTTTAACTCTTAACTTCATACCTTAGAACTCAGGCAAGAACTCCTTCTCTGACTGATCCATCTTGAACACCTTCAAGATCATGTCAAGGTATGTGCTCATTTGAAAGTACTATTTAGCGTTTTTGATCTATCCTCATAGATCTTGATGCTCAATGTTCAAGTAGCTTAATCCAGGTTTTCCATTGAAAAACACTTTTCAAATAACCCTATATGCATTCCAGAAATTCTACAACATTTCTGATCAACAATATGTCAACAACATATACTCATCAGAAATTCTATAGTGCTCCCACTCACTTCTTTGGAAATACAAGTTTCTCATAAACTTTGTATAAACCCAAAATCTTTGATCATCTTATCAAAGTGCATATTCCAACTCCGAGATGCTTACTCCAGTCCATGGAAGGATCGCTGGAGCTAGCATACCTTTTAGCATCCTTAGGATCGACAACACCTTTCTGATTGTATCACATACAACCTTTCCTTACGAAAACTGGTAAGGAAACTCGTTTTGACATCCATCTGCCAGATTTCATAAATGCAGCTAATGCTAACATGATTCCGACGGACTTAAGCATCGCCACGGATGAGAAAATCTCATCGTAGTCAACTCCTTGAACTTGTGAAAAACTCTTCGCCACAAGTCGAGCTTCATAGACGGTGACATTACCGTCCATGTCTGTCTTCTTCTTAAAGATCCATTTATCTCAATGGCTTGCCGATCATCGGGCAAGTCCACCGAAGTCCATGCTTTGTTCTGATACATGGATCCTATCTCGGATTTCATGGTTTCTAACCATTTGTCGGAATTTGGGCCCACCATCGCTTCTCCATAGCTCGTAGATTCATTGTTGTGTAGCAACATGACCTTCAAGACAGGATTACTGTACCACTCTGAAGTAGTAAGCATCCTTGTCACCCTACGAGGTACGGTAGTGACTTGATCCGAAACTTCATGATCACTATCATAAGCTTCTACTTCAATTAGTGTAGGTGCCATAGGAACAACTTCCTGTGCCCTGCTACACACTTGTTGAAGTGACGGTTCAATAACCTCATCAAGTCTCCACCATCCTCCCACTCAATTCTTCAGACAAACCTTTCCTCGAGAAAGGTCCCAATTCAAGAAACAATCCCTATTGCTTTCGGATCTGAATTAGGAGGTATACCCAACTGTTTTGGGTGTCCTATGAAGATGCATTTTATCCGCTTTGGGTTCGAGCTTATCAACCTGAAACTTTTTCACATAAGCGTCACAGCCCCAAACTTTTAAGAAATGACAACTTAGATTTATCCAAACCATAGTTCAAACGGTGTCGTCTCAACAGAATTACGTGGTGCCCTATAAAGTGAGTGCGGTTGTCTCTAATGCCTAACCCATGAACGATAGTGGTAATTTGATAAGAGACATCATGGTACGCACCATATCCAATAGGGTGCAACTATGATGTTCGGACACACCATCACATTATGGTGTTCCAGGCGGTATTAATTGTGAAACAATTTCCACAATGTCTTAATTGCATGCCAAAGCTCGTAACTCAGATACTCATCTCTATGATCATATCATAGACATTTTATCCTCTTGTCACAATGATCTTTAACTTCACTCTGAAATTACTTGAACCATTCAATAATTCAGACTTGTGTTTCATCAAGTAAATATACTCAACATCTACTCGAATCATCTATGAAGTCGGAACATAACGATATTCACTGCATGCCTCAGCACTCATTGGACTGCACACATCAAAATGTGTTACTTCCAACATGTTGCTACCTTGTTCCATCTTACTGAAGCCGAGGCTTTTCAGTCATCTTACCCATGTGGTATGATTTGCATATCTCAAGTGATTCAAAATCAAGTGAGTCCAAATGATCCAGTTGCATGGAGTTTCTTCATGTGTATACACCAATAGACATGGTTCGCATGTCTCAAACTTTTCAAAAACGAGTGAGTCCAAAGATCCATCAACATGGAGCTTCTTCATGCGTTTTATACCAATATGACTTACATGGCAGTGCCACAAGTAAGTGGTACTATCATTACTATCTTATATCTTTTGGCATGAAAATTTGTATCACTACGATCGAGATTCAATAAACCATTCCTTTAGGTGCAAGACCATTGAAGGTATTATTCAAATAAATAGAGTAACCATTATTCTCCTTAAATGAATAACCGTATTGCGATAGACATAATCCAATCATGTCTATGCTCAACGCAAACACCAAATGACAATTATTTACGTTTAACACCAATCTCGATGGTAGAGGGAGCGTGCGATGCTTGATCACATCAACCTTGGAAACACTTCCAACACATATGGTCAGCTCACCTTTAGCTATTCTCCGTTTATTCCGTAGCTTTTATTTCGAGTTACTAACACTTAGCAACCAAACCAGTATCTAATACCCTGGTGCTACTAGGAGTACTAGTAAAGTACACATTAACATAATGTATATCCAATATACTTCTATCGACCTTGCCATCCTTCTTATCTACCAAGTATCTAGGGTAATTCTGCTCCAGTGGCTGTTCCCCTTATTACAGAAGCACTTAGTCTCGGGTTTGGGTTCAACCTTGGGTTTCTTCACTGGAGCAGCAACTGATTTGCCGTTTCATGAAGTGCCCCTTCTTGCCCTTGCCCTTCTTGAAACTAGTGGTTTCACTAACCATCAACAATTGATGCTCCTTCTTGATTTCTACTTTCGCGGTGTCAAACATCGTGAATATCTCAAGGATCATCATATCTATCCCTGATTTGTTATAGTTCATCACGAAGCTCTAGTAGCTTGGTGGCAATGACTTTGGAGAAACATCACTATCTCATCTGGAAGATCAACTCCCACTCGATTCAAGTGATTGTTGCTCTCAGACAATCTGAGCACAAGCTCAACGATTGAGCTTTTCTCCCTTAGTTTGCAGGCTAGAAAATCGTCGGAGGTCTTATACCTCTTGACGTGGGCACGAGCCTGAAATCCCAATTTCAGCCCTCGAAACATCTCATATGTTCCGCGACATTTCGAAAACGTCATTGGTGCCTCAACTCTAAACTGTTTAACTGAACTATCACATAGTAATCAAAACGTTATGTCCGATGTTTGCAACATCCACAGACGACGTTTTGGGGTTCTGCACACTGAGCGGTGCATTAAGGACATGAGCTTTTCTACTGATCGCATAATCGCTACTGTTAACTTTCAACTCTATTATCTCTAGGAACATATCTAAAACAGTAGAACTAACGCGTGAGCTATGACATAATTTGCAAAGGGCTTTTGACTATGTTCAGGATAATTAAGTTCATCTTATGAACTCCCACTCAGATAGGCATCCCTCTAGTCATCTAAGTGATTACATGATCCGAGTCAACTAGGCCGTGTCCGATCATCACGTGAGACGGACTAGTCATCATCGGTGAACATCTTCATGTTGATCGTATCTACTATACGACTCATGCTCGACCTTTCGGTCTCTTGTGTTCCGAGGCCATGTCTGTACATGCTAGGCTCGTCAAGTTAACCTAAGTGTTTCGCATGTGTAAATCTGGCTTACACCCGTTGTATGTGAACGTAAGAATCTATCACACCCGATCATCACGTGGTGCTTCAAAACGATGAACTTTCGCAACGGTGCACAGTTAGAGGGAACCCTTTCTTGAAATTTTAATGAGGGATCATCTTATTTACTACTGTCGTTCTAAGCAAATAAGATGCATAAACATGATAAACATCACATGCAATCAAATAGTGACATGATATGGCCAATATCATTTTGCTCCTTTTTGATCTCCATCTTCGGGGCTCCATGATCATCATCGTCACCGGCATGACACCATGATCTCCATCATCGTTGTTTGTGTCAAAACCGGCGGATCTCGGGTAGGGGGTCCCGAACTGTGCGTCTAGGCGGATGGTAATAGGAGACAAGGGACACGATGTTTTACCCAGGTTCAGGCCCTCTTGATGGAGGTAAAACCCTATGTCCTGCTTGATTAATATTGATGATGTGTGTTACAAGAGTAGATCTACCACGAGATCAAGGAGGCTAAACCCTAGAAGCTAGCCTATGGTATGATTGTTGTTCGTCCTATGGACTAAAGCCATCCGGTTTATATAGACATCGGAGAGGGCTAGGGTTACACAGAGTCGGTTACAATGGTAGGAGATCTACATATCCGTATCGCCAAGCTTGCCTTCCACGCCAAGGAAAGTCCCATCCGGACACGGGACAAAGTCTTCAATCTTGTATCTTCATAGTCTTGGAGTCCGGCCAATGATGATAGTTCGGCTATCCGGACACCCCCTAGTCCAGGACTCCCTCAGTAGCCCCTGAACCAGGCTTCAATGATGACGAGTCCAGTGCGCATATTGTCTTCGACATTGCAAGGCGGGTCCCTCCTCCGAATAATTTATAGAAGATTGTGAACACCAGGATAGTGTCCGGCTCTTCAAAATAAATTCCACATACCACCGTAGAGAGAATAACATTTACACAAGTACCATCTGCTGACGTATTTCATGGCGTGACGTCACACCACTACCAAGCCTTTACTCGAATTGTTTTTATTGTACCACCTCAGCGCGTTTAGCGAAGCAGTTTCCTTGGCACGTCTTGTCGAAGCAGAGATCGTGTTCCCCTTATTCCAGGATTCCCATCAATACGGACGTGGGTAACCCAACCGCGCCATTGATTGCGGCTCTTGGGAGATAAGCGAGTTTTATCAGGCCGGTGGGGACACATGTTTTTGCCCGCCCATATAAGGGGATAAAGATCCAACCCTTTTACCTGCGCCTTCTTCCTCCTTGGCTTATCCATCTCCGTGAACTTGAGCTCCAGCGCCCAAGTCCGCACATCTCACCTCAACCTTCTCCAACTATGTTCGGAGCGGGAGGCAAGTGGATGGTCTCCTCCGTCATGGAGGGGCACATCCAGAAGCTGCGCATCGCCAGATATTTATCCAGCAACATTGTGCATCGGCTCCCTGATGAGGGAGAGCTCATCCCCACCCCCAAGCCCCATGAGAGGGTAGTATTTCTTACCCATTTCCTCCGCGGACTGGGCTTCCCACTCCATCCCTTTGTCCGGGGGCTCATGTTCTACTACGGCCTGGATTTCCATGATCTGGCGCCGAATTTCATCCTAAACATCTCGGCGTTTATCGTCATGTGTGAGGCCTTCCTCTGCATCCAGCCCCACTTCGGCTTGTGGCTCAAGACCTTCAGTGTCAAGCCGAAGGTTGTGAAGGGCAGCCAAGCGGAGTGCGGACGCGCCATGGTGGGCAGGATGTCCAATGTTACTTGGCTTGAGGGCACTTTCGTGGAAACCATTAAGGGGTGGCAATCAGGGTGGTTTTACATCACCGAGCCGCGTTACCCTGAATGGGCAGCGACCCCCGAATTCAGATCGGGCATCCCCACACGGCTCACGTCCTGGAAAGAGAGCAGCCGGACATGGGCTGATTCGGAGGAGCTGACCGGACTCCAAGCCTGCGTCCAAAAGCTAGTGGACAAGAAGCTCAAGCTTGTCAACGTAGTCCAGGTCATGCACATCCGCCGGATCCTCCCGTGCCAACGACGGGTGAGGGAGTCCCGGACTAGGGGGTGTCCGGATAGCCGAACTATCATCACCGGCCGGACTCCAAGACTATGAAGATACAAGATTGAAGACTTCGTCCCGTGTCCGGATGGGACTTTCCTTGGCGTGGAAGGCAAGCTTGGCGATACGGATATGTAGATCTCCTACCATTGTAACCGACTTTGTGTAACCCTAGCCCTCTCCGGTGTCTATATAAACTGGATGGCTTTAGTCCATAGGACGAACAACAATCATACCATAGGCTAGCTTCTAGGGTTTAGCCTCCTTGATCTCGTGGTAGATCTACTCTTGTAACACACATCATCAATATTAATCAAGCAAGACGTAGGGTTTTACCTCCATCAAGAGGGCCCAAACCTAGGTAAAACATCGTGTCCCTCATCTCCTGTTACCATCCGCCTAGACGCACAGTTCGGGACCCCCTACCCGAGATCCGCCGGTTTTGACACCGACATTGGTGCTTTCATTGAGAGTTCCTCTGTGCCGTCTCCATTAGGAAGGATGCCTTTTCCTGTCTTTAAAGACGGCACCATCGTCATGGGAGCTTTGGCCGCCGGCCAGACTATCCGGCTAGGCGGTTTTCTTATGACCGCCTGTTCGGCCACCGCTCCGACAATGACCTCTCAGGTCATTAAAAGCGATCTTCATGTCAGCTCGAAATTCGCCGAGCAGCTAGATCCGATTGTGCTCTCCTCCGTAAAGGAGCTCTTGGATCGCATCACCGCCCTGGGAGTCGCTACCGACTACGATCAGATTGGGCTTAAAACCGATCTGAGAGAAATTAACTCTCCCCAGGTTACCCACCATGTTGTCGTGGTAGACGAACAATGCGGTGACTTTTCTTCTATGTTAAAAGCCAACTATGTCCGGATTCCCGATCCCTCCATGCCGGATTCCCGTGGAGGGACGGACGCCAATCAAATACTGAACCTAAAGTCAGGCATCAGACCAGATTCATTGGAAAGCATCCAGCAAACCAAGCTTTCGAATCCGGAAGGTTCTTGGCCTTTGAGCCTCAGATTGGGCGGGTTCCGAACTTGATTCCACCCGCCCACCCAAACATAAGCGATCTATCTCAAATACGGCAAGAGCCCGATGAAATAGTACATCATTACTGGGCCAGATTCCTCCTGGTTATGGACATGATAAAGGACTGCCGTGAAGAAAGCGCGATTTCAATTTTCTACAACAATTGCACGGACAAGGGAATCATAAACGCCATCAGTCGTCGCAAAGTTACACGCTTCGCTGACCTAGCGATCATTGTACAAAAATACTCTGTGATGGAGAGTGCCTGGAAAACCGAAACTAGGTTTTGGGACAATCCGGCCCTGAATACAACCCAAGTCCGAAATAAAAGAGTGCGTCATACTCAAGTACCTGGGTTAAAAACCAAAAAGCAAAAACCCCCTAAGGGGTACAGAACCGTACTGGAGGGATGGCTCAACGGACCCTGCAAAATCCACAGTACGGAGGACGCCACGCCAACACATAGCCTTCGAGCATGTTGGATACTACGGCAGGTGGCCAAAAGTGGCGAAGGCTTTTTAGCCTCGGGCAACCAGCCCAGCAGCACCAGTACGTTATTAACAGTCTTCGAGACTTTCGCATCAAATAATATGCGGAAACGAACAATCCGCAGCCTCGACGAAGTCTACCAAGTAGCAACAGCAAATCCATGGAGCGACACGACTATCACCTTCAATGCCAGCGACGAACCTAAATTCCGAACAGCTAGAGCACCAGCCGCATTGGTCCTTAGTCCGATAGTGGACGACTTTCGTCTTACCAAGGTACTCATGGATGGCGGCAGCGGATTAAACCTCATCTATGAGGAAACCCTTCAAAAAATGGAAATTGACTGGAGCTGCATTGAGCGAAGCAGCACAACCTTCAGGGGGATAATCCCTAGTCGAGAAGTACGCTGCACAGGAAAAATCACACTAGATGTAGTGTTCGGCTCGCCGGACAATTATAGGTCCGAAGAGGTCACGTTCCAAGTGGCCCCATTCGGTAGCGGATATCACACTTTGTTAGGGCGAGAGGCATTCACAATCTTCCAAGCTATACCCCATTACGGGTACATGAAGCTCAAAATGCCCGGACCCAATGGAATAATCACTCTCACCAGTGATCCAGATACAGCACTCCGCGCTGAAAATAAGACAGCCGCACTGGCCCTAGAGGCATTATCCGAAGCCCTAGCGGCAGAGGAATTAACTGCGCTGCGCTCCACGGTGGATAGGGACGATGTGATACTCGATAAGAGGTCCAAGTCCACCTCTTTCAAACCAGCAGACGAAATAGTCAAATTTCAGGTCCACCCAACGGACCCCACAAAGACGGCATCCATTGGGGCATAATTAAATCCTGATGTAGAAGCCGCACTACGAGAATTCCTTCGGGAAAATTGGGACATTTTTGCCTGGCACCCTTCAGACATGCCAGGAATCCAACGCAGGCTGGCAGAGCACAGCCTAAATATCCTAAAAGGATTCAAGCCAGTCGAACAAGCTCTTCGGCGATTTTCCGAACCCAAAAGACAGGCAATGGGAGAGGAGCTAGCCAAACTCTTAGAAGCCGGATTCATCAGAGATATCAAACATCCGGACTGGCTAGCCAACCTGGTAATGGTACCAAAAAAGGACAAATCCTGGCGCCTCTGCGTTGATTTCAAAGACCTTAACAAGGCCTATCCAAAGGACCCTTTCCCTCTCCCTCGCATCGACCAAATCATCGATGCTACCGCAGGGCACGATTCATTGTGCTTCCTCGATGCATACTCCGGATACCATCAAATCAAGATGGCGGAAAAAGACCAGGCCGCAACGGCATTCATTACTCCATATGGGCCATTCTGCTTCAACACAATGCCCTTCGGACTCAAAAACGCCGGTGCAACATATCAGCGCATGATTCAGACATGTCTGACTACCCAGATAGGCAAAACAGTAGAGGCATACATAGACGATGTGGTCGTCAAGACCAAACACGTCGAAACTCTAGTAGATAACTTGAGGGTGACATTTGAAAACCTCCGAGCATATGAAATTAAGCTCAACCCGGAAAAGTGTGTCTTCGGAGTACCAGCCGGAAAGCTTTTGGGCTTCATTGTATCCGATAGAGGAATTGAAGCAAACCCAGCCAAGATCCGAGCTCTGTCACAATTGGATATCCCAAAAGACCTCAAGCAAATACAAAAACTAACTGGGTGCGTAGCGGCTCTAAGCCGCTTCATCTCCCATTTGGGAGAAAAGGCTCTGCCCATCTATCGCCTCCTCCGGCGCACAGAACACTTCGAATGGACGGATGCCGCCACGGCCGGACTCGAAGAAATCAAGGCCATACTGGCAACAAATCCGGTCCTGGCCGCACCCAACCTGGGCGAACCTATGTTATTATACATCGCAGCAACGCATCAAGTTGTTAGCGCGGTACTCGTCGTCGAACGAGAAACTGAAGGGCACAAATTCCCTCTTCAAAAACTAGTGTACTACGTATCCACTGTCTTAACTCCATGCATGTCCCGGTACCCACATTATCAAAAGATAGCGTATGCGGTGTTCATGGTATCCCGAAAGCTGCGACACTACTTTCAAGAGTGTTCCATAACGGTGGCCTCCGAAGTACCTCTCAACGATATTATAAACAACCGCGACGCAACGGGAAGGATTGCAAAATGGGCCATTGAGCTCTTACCATTTGACATAACCTACAAACCACGGCGAACTATAAAGTCGCAAGTCCTGGCTGACTTCGTCGCCGAATGGACCGAAGCCGAACTCCCTAAAGAGTACGGCACGTACTCCAATTGGATCATGCATTTCGACGTATCCAAAATGCTGGCTGGCTTGGGGGCTGGCGTCGTCTTGACGTCCCCAACTGGAGACACAGTCCAATACGTACTTCAAATAATGTACATGGACTCCAACAACGCAGCCGAATACGAGGCCCTTCTACACGGCCTCCGGATGGCAATCTCCATGGGCATTCAACGCCTAGAGGTGCGCGGGGATTCAAACCTCGCAATATCCCAAGTAAATGGAGACTTTGACGCCAAAGATCCGAAAATGGCAGCTTACCGCAACGCCGTCCTAAAAATGTCAGCTCGATTCGAAGGACTCGAATTCCATCATGTAGCCCGGGATAATAACCAGACAGCAGACGTGTTAGCATGCATCGGCGCAAAACGTGACGCCGTCCCTCCAAACATCTTCCTGGAACAGCTCTTTAAGCCATCCGTATTATGGGAAGAGGAGTCCGGAAATAACAATCTAGAGCCAGCTGCATCACCTAACTCAGACAATTCTGACACGATCGGCGGCTCAGCCAATGAAATAACACCTTCAGCCCACGAAATAATGGCAGTAATTGCCCCGTGGACGGAACCATTCCTAGCCTACTTAATTAGGCAGGAACTTCCCGAAGTCCAAAATGAGACCCGCTGCATAGTTCGGCGATCTAAAGCCTACAAGGTCCATGAGGGAGAACTTTATAAGAAAAGCACGACCAGAGTCCTTCAAAGGTGTATCTCCGAAGAGGAAGGGCGAAATCTCCTGGATGAAATTCACGCCGGACTTGGCGGGCACCACGCCGCCGCCCGGGCCCTTGTAGGCAAGGCCTTTCGTACAGGATTTTATTGGCCGACCGCCCGGGCAGATGCTCAGGACTTAGTCCAACGATGCGTCCGCTGCCAGCTCTTTGCTAATCAGAGCCATATGCCACCCACCGCCCTCAAAACTATACCCATTACTTGGCCGTTCGCGGTCTGGGGGCTTGACATGGTTGGACCCCTTAAAGGGGGAACCCACAAGCACAAATACTTATTGGTCATGGTGGATAAATTCACCAAATGGATAGAGGCCAAGCTGGTTAAAACGGCAGAATCCGGACTTGTGATAGACTTCATATCCAGGGTAGTACACCGCTTCGGCGTCCCCCACAGCATCATCACTAATAACGGCACGAATTTCACGGCCGACGAGGTTAATCTCTGGTGCAAAAACATGGGCATCAAGCTCGACTACGCTTCAGTCTACCACCCTCAAACTAATGGTTAAGTGGAACGAGCAAATGGTCTAATCATGAGCGGCATCAAACCCAGATTAGTGCGACCCCTCACGGAATCTAACACGCACTGGGTAGAGGAGCTCGACTCCGTACTCTGGGGGTTGCAGACCACACCAAACCGCACAACCGGATTCACACCATTTTTTTATGGTATACGGCGCTGAGGCAGTTTTGCCCTGCGACATAATTCATGACTCACCTCGCGTGCGCATGTACGAGGAAAGAGAAGCCGAGTTAGATCGGCAGGACAGTTTGGACGCTTTAGAGGAGGAGCGCGACGTGGCAAAATCCCGTTCTGCATTTTATCAACAGCAGGCTCGAAGATATCAAAGCAGAGAAGTACGGGCCAAAACTTACAACGTTGGTGAGCTAGTTCTACGCCTGCTAGACAAGAAAAAGGACAAACTTAAGCCCAAATGGGAAGGTCCCTTCATCATTGACCAAGTCCTTACCGGCGGTGCATACCATCTACGCAACGCATCTGACAACCGACTCGAGCCAAACCCATGGAACGCAGCCCGTCTTTGAAGATTTTACGCCTAGCGCCGGACTCAGGGTTCGTCTCCTTCCTCCGTCCACCTTTCATATTTTTTCGCTGTCTTTGTTTTCCCTCCTTTCTCCTCTCCTTTCTTCAGCTCAAACCTCTCGAGGGCTGATCTGCGCTTTGTTCGCACTTACTCGATGTGCTACTCGCACTCGTTATACCTGGGGGCTTCTTTAACAGAAGCTTAGTTATACGGGCTTCATGCCCAACACATGTGTCATACTTCCGCATGTACCTTTTATTCACCATTATATGCATCGATATGACTTAAGTTTTGGCCAAGCTGGGTTTCCTGGCTCCTGTGCTTACCCCTACGCTCCCGATTGTTCGGCTAGGAGGTAAAGGGAGCACCTCTGCGATTGTTACTGCCGGGTCAGCCGGATGTGTACCTCAGACTGGGTGAAGCCGAAAGCTAGCGTTCTTAAGAGAATATTCGGTCGGTGACTTGAAAGATGATTTATTACTTACTTATTTATTTGCCCCCAGATGCTTTTTCTGCTATTTTTGCAGTCCCGACATGCACTTTAGGGCATGCCTCCCCAGGGAAAGGAACCCTTAATGGAACTATTCTCCCTGGAAGATGTTTCTTACTAACCATGTAATATAACATAGCTAGTTGGGCACTTGTCTGATAAAGCAATTATGACCCCGACGCCTTGTCTCCATGCATGCCCCGGTTCTTCTATAACCGTAAGGGTATTCGGACACACTCCGGACTGTTGGGTCCCGAGGTTGAAGCGAACAGGTCCGCAAAGACAAACGATCTACAATCCGGCTAGAAGGCATCTTACATGTCATTTCAAACTACATCATCAAACTGACTGATTGTACTCCTCTTCAATCCCATCTAACAGGCTGTCTAATTTACAGTCATGTTGGGAATATTTCGTGGCCAGTTCTACTTGGCCGTACATCAAGCTCACAGGGATCTCCTTCCCATCAGGCCCCGCAGGTCCGACCTCGGCCATGTGGTTTGGGTCAGCCTTCGGATACCGCGTCTTCACCATGGCCCAGGCCTCCCTGGCGCCTTGACGGAAGGCCGATATCTTCCACAAACGGAGGCATCGCCGTGCTCCCTGAAGCTTCTCAGCAAGCCCTCCAAGGCCCTCGGGTAGGGAGACGGAAGGCCATAAAGCCTGCACGACGCCACTCATCGCCTGCCGAACACGTTCGAGAAGTTGCACCAGTTCGGGAAGTTGGTCACCCATTGAACCAGGCATTTCCTCCGTAGGGCGACCTGTGAGCACACCTACAGAAATATTTCTGTCAACCGACTTCCTCGCCGAACTCTTCTTTTCAAAAGAGTTTGCTCAAGCACTTACTATAGATGTCGCGACGAAGCCGCTGATTCTCCTTCAAGGAGCCAGACAGCTGGGCCCGAACACCTTTTAGCTCTTCTCCAAGCTGGGTGTGGGCATCTTGGAGTTTTTTCCTCTCCTGCTGCACCTTCGTAAGCACCCTCTCGCCGGGGTTCAACTGGCGCGGTAGCTATTGCTTGTCCGGACCTAGTCCGACGCTCTCTGCAATATTATTGTCAGACTATACACACACGCCGCATTTTGTTAACTACTTCTCTTTTCAAAAGTATGAATTACCAGAGGGGGTCTCCGTGGCTCCCCCGGCAGCGGCTAGTGCGGCCTCAAGTTGGGCCTTGCACTCTTGAAGCTCCTGAGATAAGTGGGTATTCTTCTCAGTAAGATCCTGCATAACAAATGATCCTTAAATCAGTTAGTTTAACTATTTTAAGTCTCGGGGGCTACTGGCATATATAGCCATTAAAATTCCTCACCCGTATGTCCTTTACATACTGCTCCGTGGCTTTGGTTAAACCATCTTGAGCAGCACGGAGGTGCGCGTCTCCCGCATTAAAGGCATTTAACACCTCAGGGGAGAAACACGCGTCACGAAGAATTGTCCGACGGCGCCTATGATTCATGGCGCTCTCCACCTCAGACCTGGTGGCGGACAACCTGTCGGCATCCTCCGTTGGAGGAGCGTCCGGCTCGCACCTTGCGCTAGCCTCCCCTTCCGGACCAGGCGTTGGAGCCTGGCTGGCAGAGGCTTGGTGGGCACCCTCTCCGGACTCAGTCAAGCGAGCGCTTTTTCTCCTGGAAGAATCATGAACATTAATATGCCTCCCAGGAGTTTTTCCCTTAAAGGACAATGGTGCGCCATACCTTTGCGGCGACGTTTCGATTCGCGCCGCACTCCTCTTCCGCCTCCTGGGCCGAACTGACCTCGTTTGGTCGGTCGCCGCAAGATCGGCTTCCTGCCGTGAAGGCACCGCCTGCCGAGCACCATTGGTGCACGGTGGTTAGAAATAAGCATTAACAAAGCAACGGTGTCAGAACTTCGGTCGTACTCACCTGGGAAGCCGGACACAAACCAGGGTAGTCAGCCATAATGGCGACCAAAGCATTATCTATGCTGAGCTGGTGGAACACCCCTTCAATTAAATCCACCTTTATGTCTGGATCCTCTTTGGAAGCCGGATCAAGGGATCTTCCCGGATCCTCGGGTTGTGGAGCCGGACTGTGTATGCCCTCCACATCCCGACGCAGTTCCTGCATCAAAATCATAAAGTAAGGCATTTAACTTCGAAAGCACGGGCCGAATGAATACACGTTCGCTTACCCAGCTCCGAGGGTTATTCATGGAGAACCCATTCAATGGGCTCGTCTGGAGAAAGTCCTCCTTCTCCCCCTTGTACAAGCCGGACAGGATCTTCACCAGATCCGCGGCCGATCCTGGCCCCTTGCAGCCATGACGGATGGCGTCGTTCTCCCCGTTGAAGTCCCACATGGGGTGGCCCCTATATTGGAGCGGCTGCACCCCTCGCATAATGCACGTGGCCATGATTCCAATCATGGTAAATCTGGAGTGGGCCAGTAACCTGATCCTGCCCATCAAATAATGGATGCTCCCATCATCCTCCCGTTGAGGGCTCCGTGGGCGCCAACTCAAGCGTTTCTTCAAGGGGGCATTGCTGAACTCCGGGAGGCCGATCCGAACTGGGTCCGGCAGAGGAGCGTCCTCCATATAGAACCATTCCGAAGGCCAATCTTCGGACGCCTTCTTCGGGGTACCGGATGGATGTCCGGTCCCGGTGATGCGCCATATTTCGGCTCCGCCCACTTGATATATCGACCCCTCGTGAGAACGGGGTACGAGGCAAAACAATCTCTTCCACAGTGCAAAATGGGGCTCGATACCCAGGAACAGCTCGCAAAGAGCTACAAAGCCCGCGATGTGCAAAATGGAGGCAGGTGTAAGGTGGTGAAGCTGGAGTCCGTAGAACTCCAGGAACCCCAGAGAAACGGATGTATGGGAAATCCAAGTCCCCTTATTAAATAAGGGACGAAGCATACCCGCTCCCCTTTGGAGGGGTTGGGAACGCTCTCCGCCTGCTTTCCACCCCGGAAGGTGGCCAGTCCGGCCCGAACCGGAACCATGAAGGCTGGGGGAAGATATCCCTCTGTTTGGAGCGCCACTAGCTCGCTGTGTGGAACTGAGCATCTCCCCCAATCTCCTGGCTTAGGGCTGGGAGCGCGAGAAGAGGAGCCGCGTCGACTGTCCATGATAGAATGGATTTTTGTCAGAGGCGCTTCGATGAGTACTTGCGGAAGGAGGATGGTGTGAGTTGGATCTAGATCCTCACCTCTCTTATAGGCGGCTCGTTCGCACAAATGGGGGGAGAAATGTAAAAATACCCTAGCTTTTCGCATTCATACGACACGTGGAAGAAGGCCATTATTGGGCGTACAAGCCAAGGAGCGCAACATTTATGAGGAAGCCGGACACTATTTGACAGGAACATAAAGTTTGAAGGAGAACCCGCCTTGCAACGCCGAAGACAACATATGCGCCGGGCTCGTCGTCATTGAAGCCTGGTTCGGGGGCTACTGAGGGAGTCCCGGACTAGGGGGTGTCCGGATAGCCGAACTATCATCATCGGCCGGACTCCAAGACTATGAAGATACAAGATTGAAGACTTCGTCCCGTGTCCGGATGGGACTTTCCTTGGCGTGGAAGGCAAGCTTGGCGATGCGGATATGTAGATCTCCTACCATTGTAACCGACTTTGTGTAACCCTAGCCCTCTCCGGTGTCTATATAAACCGGATGGCTTTAGTCCATAGGACGAACAACAATCATACCATAGGCTAGCTTCTAGGGTTTAGCCTCCTTGATCTCGTGGTAGATCTACTCTTGTAACACACATCATCAATATTAATCAAGCAGGACGTAGGGTTTTACCTCCATCAAGAGGGCCCGAACCTGGGTAAAACATCGTGTCCCTCGTCTCCTGTTACCATCCGCCTAGACGCACAGTTTGGGACCCCCTACCCGAGATCCGCCGGTTTTGACACCGACAACGGGGCTTCAACATGTGGGAGTTCGATCCGGCGCAGCACCAGACTTTGAGCGGGCTCTTCGACACTACGTATGAAGATGTCTGGAAGGTGCTGTTCAAGGGCGCCGAGGCTCCCGCATCCGCTACCGAAGATCGCGGATTCAGCTCGCAGCGTCCGGCTGACGAGGTAAGCGATTTTGTCCTTTACGGGACGTTTGTTTTCCATAGTTTGACTCTATGCGGGATCTAAACTCCCTTTCCTTTAACAGGACTGGCTGACGAAGGCCGAACAAACTATTTGTCCGGCCCCATTGCCAGAGGACCCAGCGGACGCCCGCCTAACGGGGCTGCTGGCTCCGGCACCCCACGTGGTGCCGGAGAAGAAGGCCAAGAAGAAGGCCACGGGCACTCGAAAGAGTTCCCGTTTTCAGGTGTTATCGGATGACGACTCCGAGGCCGACTCCTCTCACAAAGGTGAGGAGAAGAAGAAGAAAGCCTCTCCCCCCAGCGGGGGGTGGGAGGAAAAGGAAGGCCTCCCCAATGAGGGAGGCCGAAGGGTCCAAGGAGGGAAAAACTCTTTCCCCGGACTGCTCTGCCAACACCAGTGATGACGAAGTGGACTGGCCTCCAAGGGCCAAGCCCCTGGCAAGATCGTAAGTATCCGAACTCCCGAATAACTTCATGGTTTTTCTTTTTTGCCACACAATGTCTTTCTAATGCCACATACAACCCTGCAGTCCGCCCAAGGATGATCTTCCCGCTTCGTCGAGCGGGTCCTTAGGTGCGTCGAATATGGATTCTCTTCCGACCGCCTCCTCCCCCATGACACGAATGATGCCGAGGTGGGATCCCGGGAAGGGACCTACCAGGAGGAGGAGGCCCCGGAGGTGTCGTAGGACAACCTCCTGGACTTTGCACCGGACTCGGCCGCGGAACCCATAGTGGCTCCGGAGTCCGGCGGGCGGCCCCTTCGTAAGAAGGGCAAGACTGTGACGCCGGCAGCCTCCATCCAACCGGAGGCGCCGGATTGCTTGCTGGAGGCGCTCAATGGCGCCTCCATCAAAGAGGAACACCGTACTATTATGAGTGCGGTGATTCAGAAGGTTCAGCTCGCCAAGAGCGGGCTGACCGAAGCCTGCAGCAGCCTTCTAACAGGCTTTGAGGTAAGAATTTTGATATATGTAAAATAGTACCGCATAGACAGTAGCCCCTGATGCTTGGTTCGGTGTTTGGAAAGAAAAGCTGGACTGAGGATCTAAAAAGATATACGCAAGAGTCATAAAAAATATGTCAATATGGGATTCCAGGCTGCGCTGCTGACCTCTGCCGCACTGACTGCGGAGGTCAATACTTTGAAGCAAAGCCTCGAGCGGTCCGAGAACGAGCTCGGCCGTGCCAAGAAGTAGCTCGAGGACAAGGAAGGTGAGTAACACCTTATTAAAGTTGTACCTTACAGAAAAGGATTTTGGTTGCAAGAAGAATGACAAGGATAACGTGGGTATTGCAGGGGCCACTAACGAGGTGGCGACCCTGAAGGAGGCGGTGTCTGCGGCCGAACGTAATGCGGCCACGGAGCGCACCGAGCGAGAGAAGCAGGAGGCGCGGGTGGCGGAGGTACAACAAGAGCTCCAGGATCTCGTGGAAAAACATGAGAGCCTGGAGCATGACTCGAAGACTCGAGAGTCTGAGCTTGCATCGGCTCTTGAGAGTGCCAAAGCCGCTAAGACCGAAGCCTACAAGGCCTTCCAAGAAATCGAGGCGTTGAAGAAAATAGCAGCGGGTAAGGCATTTTTCATGCAAAGTAAGCATGTGAGTGTTAATTACCTGTTACTTACCCGAATTCGGAGCTCTCCAGGAGCGTTCGCAGATCTTCCTTGCAGCGTGTCCGATGCTGTCGCGTTCTACCGGGCCGAAGAGGGGAGCTCGACAGAGAAGGTCTTTTGGTCTCAGTATGCTGAGGCCGGACATCCGGTGCCCCTTAGCGACCAGCTGAAGCAGCTGGTCGAGCTCCACAAGGTGGCCGAACAGGCCATGAAGGGCCTCATAGTTCGGCTGTGGCCGAAGGAGGCCATGCGTGGGAGCTACTTCGGCCTGGTGCGGCGGCTGGTGGATGCGTGTCCATGGGTTGAAGTCATCAAGCACTCCGCCTGTATTGAAGGTGCCCGTCGGGCCCTTGCCCGCGCAAAGGTGCACTAGGGCAAACTGGATGCTGAGAAGCTTGTGTTGGACGCGCCACCACTGGGCAAGGAGTATCGTACTCCCGAGATGTATTATAAGACTGTGCTGAAGGGTGCCCGCACTATTGCGGGTGAGTGCTCCAAAGATGTAATATTTGAGTAGACTCGCATTTTGTTATCCCGTGCGCTGAAAACTTAGTTTATATGTGCTAAGCAACGCTTGTTAATTTAAAATATTACCTTCTGTGCGGTTGTTTATCAAAGCTGTGAGATGGCAAGTCGTCGGCTTCAGCCCCCATGCCACGAGTGCTGGGGTGTTCGGGAAAAATTTGAGCACTCTTGTTCCCATTGTTGGGTCCACTTCCTTGCGTGCGAAGATATAGCTGGTGGGTCCGTCCTGTCAGCGGGGGGAACATTTTTTCGTGAAATACAGAAGCCCTTCCCACGTACAGTGCACATACAGTGTATAATAAGGAGGAACTTTCCTTGCGTGCGACCATGGACCTCATGGGTCCCAGCCGTCAGGCTCTCCACATACAGTCATCTTCTGATGACTCTCGTATGTTGACCATGCCGCGCCGAGCGCACCAAGGCGGTGGAGGACGGCGAGGTCCCAGACTGGAACGACCCGGAGATGGGGAAGACGCGGTAGTGGAGTCGCAGACGGAGAGGAGTGGGAAACTTGACTGGTTCAAGTGCAGGGTGGGCCTACACTCGGCAGAGAATAACAAGAGGTGCGGAGTGGAGGGATGGCCTGGCCATCGGCGGGGTAGCGTTTTGCTGAGGAGCGCAAAACAACGCCGCTGGACGTCGAAGGCTGGAGCAGGTGGTTCCGGCAGCGCTGGGGGAAGAAGATGAGAGATTGAAGAAGAATTCTGGCCGCTGGATGTAAATCCAACGCCTTCTTAGGCTTCAACCTACTGGCCCACATGTCAGCCAGTCCATTTGTTTTTTAGTCCATTTGGTGGGCTGGGTGAAACAATGATGTAGCATCTATGCAGCCCGTTTAAATCCCATTTGCATTTTCTCGAAATCCGCGGACTTGCTGGACTCGGTGAAAATATCATGTTGGGCTAGACGGAGAAATGTTATAAAAACATAAACACATGATTGCACGCCAGCAAAATCTTTGCAAGCTTATGTACGCAATCACTAGGAGTTAACTTGCCAAGTTATATATAAATAATAATAATTATTATTATTTTGTAAGAACTTTCAACTTACGAAATAAAATATCATTTTAATTTGATGAGTTAATAGTATGTGGGGTATTATTATTTTTTAGGCTAGACGTGGGACAGTTGAGTTGGTTCTAGGGGAAAGTACTGGGAGAAAACTCAGTTTACATCGAAAAAGAAAGTGGGAGAAAATTCAGAGACCTGCTGGGTCCACCTGAGGAGGGGAATATGTTGGGAGGAAGGAGATTCAAAGCACGGCAGCCGAATGAACTAGTTTTTTTATGGACAAGTGAACTAGTTTACATACATAAGCAAATAGCCACTAAAAAAGCAATCAAGTTAATGGGTTCTTAAAAGAAATATTTCGGACAAAACAGATAATTACGACACATAGGCTAATGCATGAAACACTCAGATGATAAATGTGCTTATAAACAGATAAAGTACAACATCTAGACCTTCCTGGCACGCTTGATCATGACGCTGCGGCTGTCCGTGTACTCGTTGGTTACGGGAAGCAGACACGCCCTTATGTCCAAGATCTGCCTGTACATGTCGTAGCATGCGTATGCGTCCTTGGCCGCGTAGGTTATGTAGGCTAGATTCAGAGTTACCTCCCACGTGTTCAGGTCGTCTTCTTTCATGTTGGCGTATGAGGGGTCGATGATGGTCTCAGCGAGGTCAACCACGGAGTCCTTCTCCTGCCCATTGCTGATGATCTTGTATTGCTTCTGGATGTCGACAAGCTTGTTGCACCAGATGGCCGAATCGTCGCGTTCTTGCTTCTCTCCACCGTAGCGAAGGTGCAGTCGGCGCTGCCGATGAAACGGGCGAATGCTCCAGAACCTGGTGCAGCCATAGGACTGAGGCAAGGCAGAGCTTCACCGAGTCCGTATCGTTGGTGTACATCACATTCAACTTGGTGCAGCCATAGGACTGAATGGCAAACTCAAAGGGGAACTCCTTGCTGAAGTCCATATCCAGCAGGCTCACCCCTCAGATTGCCATTGGAGTCCCTTTGAGTGAATGAGTGTGTAGGCGGCGGCAGCAGTTCGTTTTTCAGCTCTTGGGGAACTGGATTCAACAGTAAGCTGAGTGTGTATAGGCGACAACATTTACTACCCCTCCCTCGTCCGCTGCACGCCCGGCAGAAGATGCACCCTTGGCGCATTGAAACGCCTCCATTAAGAAACCTACTCCGGCCACACGTCGGTTCACGAGCGGGTCTATATTGGTACTGTAATAACAGGAGTTAGTGGTCACTTTACTTAAATTTAATTAGCTTTAATAGAAATTTATAATTAAAACAAGCAATGCATTCGCTTGTTCTATCAGTGCCACAGGATCAACATGCACAACAATTAGAATTATTATTCTCAGGACGCACACGATCAACACATTTGTCGCACTTTCACAAAGATAATACTACCAAGTTTGAACTATTTGTTATGGTTGTTGTCCTCTGCATCATCATGCCGTGTTTCCTAGCTTGCAAGATTCAGAACCAACAAACAAGATCCAAGTAATAAGTACAACAAAGATGCCTACACATCTCATTGATTCCCAGCTTGCAAGATTCAGAACCAACAAATAAGATTCAAATAATAAGTATAACAAAGATGCCTACACATCTCACTGATTCCCAGCTTGCAAGATTCAGAACCAACCCATTAGAGCCTTTTGATAAAGTGAATATCAAGATTAAATCCATCTTGGCTAGCCATGTCAGACAATCGAAGAACTTGGCGAATGCTCTTGACCGTCACAACATCTTTAGTTGAGTATTCCTGTTTGCACAGCATGTTTGCACAACACAAACAAGGAGACAGGAGAGCATGATTTCGCTTTAATAACGGCCTCCTTGAACTCAACCTCCAACTCTACTTGGATGAGGTCTGCATGGAGTTCCATGATTCAATTCATGCGCCTTTTTCTGTAGTTCACCTGAAATGAAGCAAAGATTGCATCATTCAGCTAGCAAGAAGTACTTGCTCTTGTGAGCTGGCAGGTTCTTCTTTAGTAGTTGCACTAAAATTGAGGAACATTAAGGTTGGCTGTCCAGCTCATGTAAGGTGCAACTATAATTTTCTTATCCTTTTGTGCAGTTCCACTAAAATAAAGTGCCATTGTGGTGATAGTGACGGCTCCATCTTGCAAAGGCTAATAAAATGTTGCACGAGATTACCGGCAGAACTTGACGGAGATTTTGGAAACTCCAATCACCATTTTGTGCAGTTCCACCAAAATTGAGAGATGTTGCCCACGTGACATTTTAGTTGAACTGCACAAGACACTCATTCAAAAAAAGTGTTTTGTGCAGTTCACCAAAAGGTCACAATAGCAACAAGGTGAAATGGATATCCCTATCTTCACAAAAAGATAGAAAGTAAACAGGTGTTGGTCAATAAGAATATACGAAACATATGCAAAATGAAAAGAAGCATATTACTTATGTTCATGGCAATCACACAAGGACAGTAGAAATTTTAAAATGTCAGCAATGCTTCATGTTACCAGACGCATTACGATCAACAATGAGATTCCTCAAATATGGGATTACTTTAATGGTGGCATTGCTTGTTTACCAGACACAATAAATCAGCAGCAGCTAAAGAGTTGGTTTAAGGGCATGGGACCATGGGGACACTAGGACACTCTGCAGCGTAAAGGAGCCACTTACTTATCATACTGGGGAAAATAGCATGAGTGCCATTTGTAACACAGTTTAATTGCATCTTATCACTGGAGGCATTAGATTAACAATAACACTGGCTAGACATGTCCCTAAGGTAACAGTGTGATCATGTGCCCTTACATTAACAACAACAAAATGTTGGTATAAGGACATGCGACAGTGGACGCATCAGCACAATGTACCTACAAGGAGGCATAAAGTGGTGATGCCGAGTTTGTTCATGCTATGTTACGGCAGCAAACCTAATCCTAGAGACCTTGTACTATGTGAGGGCAGCAAATCTAATCCTGGAGACCTTTTACTATGTGAGGGCAGCAAATCTAATCCTGGAGACATTTTACTATGTGAGGGCAGCAAATCTAATCCTGGAGACCTTTTACTATGTGAGGGCAGCAAATCTAATCCCGAGACCTTTTACTATGTGAGGGCAGCAAATCTAATCCTGAGACCTTTTACTATGTGAGGGCAGCAAATCTAATCCTAGATACCTTTTACTATGTGATGGCAGCAAATCTAATCCTGGACATACTCTGTTCACTTGTCCACCAGCCGCCACTTTCTATCCTTTTTTCAACCAATAATAGATCTATTCCTTATCCAGTTTGTACTGCGTTTTCCCATTATTTCCCTTTTCAACCAAGAGACTGGTTGGGTATCCGGTCTCTACTACTTTCACCATATTATATTTCCTCTTTAAATTAAGTCCTAGATTCATGCTACAACTTTCCCCCCTTTCTTCATTGTTGAACAAAGCCCTAGATTCGAATGCATGAAGTAGCTTTACCTCTAATAATACTAAAAATTTAG
Source organism: Triticum dicoccoides (assembly GCF_002162155.2). Classification (NCBI taxonomy): domain Eukaryota; kingdom Viridiplantae; phylum Streptophyta; class Magnoliopsida; order Poales; family Poaceae; genus Triticum; species Triticum dicoccoides. The sequence goes on along the minus strand of NC_041389.1, from coordinate 377,397,584 downwards.
GTGGCTTTGGAAGAGCTGATGGGAGTAAAAAAAGATGCACATGTAGACACGTGGGGAGCTGGGGCAGTAGAGCAAGGCCGCTTTCGAAGAACTTATACCCGAGGGTCGCCGGGATGTCGGCGGCGGCAGGTTGGATCTGCGAACAATACAGCAGGGAGGAAGAAGGGTCGGAGGACCTCCCGAGCTGGCGCTGTGTCGAAGAGAATGGCACGGGCAGAGGATCGGGCCCCTCCAGAAGCTGTGGGTTTCCTCCCTCGGCGGCGATGACCGAGTGAACGATGCACCTTTTAGTCCTCTACACACACCGGCCGAAGGGATCTGGCCGGATCTGTGACCAGCGGTGAGCAGAGAGAAAATGTCGCTACCGCTGTCTTGTTTATATCTGGAGAGGATGAGAGAATGAAGAGAGAAACCCTAGTAAAGCAAGCGCTTAGGCCCCTGCATCCATATATAGTGGAGTGATTATCTTTTTTTTCTCCACAACAAGCGTTTCAATTTGTGTACGTGGCATTAAAGAAAAGAAACTCTCTATTTAGGGTGACTACTGTACGACTCCTACTTACTACTAGTAGTACTACAGTATTGTTCACTTGTGCTCCCCACCCCTCCATTCATTGAACAACCCCATGGGTGAATAAACATACAGTAAGTACTGTATTTATATAGAACGAACAAGCTCGAACTATTTTCGCGCAGTTAAAAGTTGAGGGCGTGGCTTTTCCCGAGCAGTACGCGTGACAGTTTTCGGGTAGGCGGTTTGACAGAGAGGCGAGGAGGGTGAGCGAGTGGGGCTGTGCGATTTGACGACGCGTTACTGCTGGAAAGACTTGTGATATGACCACTCACTATAGTCATGAATTACTGGCGCTCCGACCGGGGTGATGCCCCCCTTCCGTTCCGCGCTCTAATCTGGTGCATGACACGTCGACACGGATGCTGGCTCTCCCACATGTCAGAGTAGTAAGAAGGGGCAAAGAATGATGCGGTATATACTAGTACTATACTATGTACTACTCAGGTCGGAGGAGTGCGAACCACGGCAGCCTAGTGAACCAGCAGTGCGAACCACGGTAGCCCAGTGAACCAGCAGTAGAAAACAATGTGGTGATATGGCCATAAAAAACAATCTGCTACGGTCCACACTGTAGCATGTACAGTAACACTCTTCTTTGTTTGGATCCCTGAGTTAGAGCTAGTTTGGGTTGAAATAGCCTCAAATTATCGAAACAAGAGGGGTTAGTTTGAGCTAGTTTGCTCTAACCTAGCTAAAAAAACTAGCCCGGTGGAGAGGTTCTAATTGGGTTAGTTATCCTCGGGCCCACTAAAAGAGAACTAAAAAAATCTCCCCTTCCCGCACCAGATCGCTCCCCCCTCTCGCACGATTCCTCTCTGTTCCCCATAGGGCCGCCCGCCCAAGCACCGCTCGCCCTCTCTCTCCTCCGGCCGCCCTCTCCTTCCGGCTTCCGCCGCCCTACTCCGGCCGCCCTCTCCCTCCGGCCTTCGAAGGTCGCCCCACTCCCCCTTCACCAGTCGTTTTTCTCCCTCTGTCGTGCGCAGCGATGGCGCATCTACTAGGGAGGTCGCGAGAGGGGTGAGTTTGTTCGTTCCTTCTCTTTTCACGGCCATATCATTGATCTTGCTTGCTCTAGCGCTAATTATGATTTGGAAAAGTAGATCTTGATCAAACTTGGTATAGATTTGTAGTGCACGCATGGAATTGTTTGATGCTGCTTGAGGACGTAATAAATCTTTCAAGAGGCCCATTCATGTCACCTTTCTAGGTATTTCAATTTCAAGCTTGCATTATTTCTAGAGGCCCAAAGAATCAGTTCACCTTTCTAGGTATTTTAATTTTAGGCTTGCATTATTTCTAGAGGCCCAAAGATTCAGTTCACCATTCCACTACTAGAAAAATCGCTACTAATGGTGCACCTAATTTGGCCATTAATGGCGCATCACTGGTGCGCCATTACTAGCACGCCATTAGTAATTTTTACTAATGGCGCACCACTGGTGCGCCATTAGTATCTGGTATACTAATGGCGCACCACTGGTGCGCCATTAGTATAGGCCACGGTGCGCCATTAGTATGCCACCAAGGGGCCATGTATACCCAGGTGCTTTGGCATACTAATGGCGCACGACAACGGGATGCGCCATTAGTAACTTCGGCATACTAATGGCGCACTATTTAGTGATGCACCATTAGTAATGCGCCATTTTGAATCTAGATCTGGATCGTGATTTTTTGCCCATTTTTTGCTCGTTTTTTTGCTTGTTTTTTGGCACGGCATTATTTCAAATTTTGTTCCTATTTTTGGATCTTGTACGTTCTTTTGCCGTGGTCTTTTGCCGGAGAGGAGTTCGCCGGAGAGGAGGAGGAGGAGGTCACCGGAGAGGCGCTCGCCTACATCGCTGGAGAGGAGGAGGAGGAGGACGCTGGAGAGGAGTTCACCGGAGCATCGGAGAGGAGGAAGGAGAAACCATGAGGGGATGGGAGGAGAGGAGGGAGGAGGAGCTCACCGGAGAGGAGGGAGGAGGAGCTCACCGGAGAGGAGGGA
>NC_041389.1:377393917-377394949 GCF_002162155.2 Triticum dicoccoides | reverse complement strand
AGAGGAGGAAGGAGAAACCATGAGGGGATGGGAGGAGAGGAGGGAGGAGGATCTCACCGGAGAGGAGGGAGGAGGAGCTCACCGGAGAGGAGGGAGGAGGAGCTCACCGGAGAGGAGGGAGAAGAAACCGTGAGGGGAGGGGAGGGGAGGGGAGGAGGGAGGAGGAGGTCGCCGGAGAGGAGGAGGAGGTTACCGGAGAGGAGAAGTATCGTGGAGGAGAGAAGGGAAGATGGAGTGGAGGAGAGGAGGAGATGGAGTGTAGGAGAGGTGGAATGAAGAGATAAGGAGGAGAGGACCACGACCAGCCATATATACGGCATACTAATGGCGCACCGCGGGCAGGTGCGCCATTAGTAATTTTATTTATTTATTTTATTTATTTTGAATTTTGAAGGCGGGAAGATACTAATGGCGCACCATGGGCAGGTGCGCCATTAGTAATTTTTTTTAATTTTTTTGACTTATTTTGAATTTTGAAGGAGGGAAGATACTAATGGCGCACCATGGGCAGGTGCGCCATTAGTAAGTTTGAATTTTTTTGAATTTTTTTGCCTCTCCAGATCTTAAAAGCCCCGTATCTTTTTTCTGTTAGGTTTTTGAGGATTTTGAAAATGTTTAACGGGGTACCCCCCGTTAAATTTGGATGTAACTTTTCGAGTAGATGCTTTTTCATATAAAAAACTTTTTCATCCGAGTTAGTATGCAAAAGTTATGCCCATTTTTACAAATTCTCGCGAGATTTTGCAAATGAAGTCAAAATTCATATTTGCAAATTTTCCCAATAACTAGGCCACATATCACATGGGAAACTTAGTTTCTTTTATTTTTTTGACATTTTCATCATTTTCTTTTATTTTTTTTAAAACTGAAAAGGCGATCCACCGGGGGGGGGTGCATTCGGTGGAAGTGGTGGCCAAGTTACTAATGGCGCACCGTGGCATGGTGCGCCATTACTAGTTCAACTAGTAATGGCGCACCACTCCCACGGTGCGCCATTAGTAGTTTTGAAAAAAATTCAAAAAAAAGTTTTAA
>NC_041389.1:377339190-377393799 GCF_002162155.2 Triticum dicoccoides | reverse complement strand
CTCCCACGGTGCGCCATTAGTAGTTTTGAACAAAATTTTAAAAAAATATTTTTACTAATGGCGCACCGTGGATGTGGTGCGCCATTAGTATTTGGACACTAATGGCGTATCAACACATGGTGCGCCATTAGTATATAGTAATGGCGCACCACATGTCTGGTGCGCCATTAGTGTCAATTCCATCTATAGCCCATTTCCTAGTAGTGTTCTAGGTATTTTAGTTTCAGGCTTACATTATTTCTAGAGGCCCAAAGATTCAGTTCACCTTTCTACGTATTTCACTTTCAGGCTTGCATTATTTCTAGAGGCCCAAAGATTCAGTTCACCTTTCTAGGTATTTCAGTTTCAGGCTTGCATTATTTCTAGAGGCCCAAAGATTCAGTTCACCTTTCTAGGTATTTTAGTTACAGGCTTGCATTTGCATTATTTCCAGAGGCCCAAAGATTAAGTTCCCAGTCGGCGGCAAGCGGCCCTGCTACCCATGCTAGTGTCGACCTCAACTCGCAAGGGCCAGAGTCGGAGGGGTTCCCGGGGCTTGGGCTCTATAGAGCCTTCCTCCAGAGCGACGATGGCGAGCTCCTCCCTCGGTGCGTGCGGGGCTCCGGGCTCCCTCCCTACCGCGAATGACTTCCGTGATGAGTTAGCTCATTCTTTGTTTCATGAAGTGTTTTTTATTTTGTGAAGCTTGATTGACGACTTGTATTTTTAAGTGGGATATCTCATTTGTATGGACAAAGTAAAAATTATCATGTTTTGCATGCTTGATTTGTATAGATGGTTCATTTATGTCAATTGTGAGCAGGAGGAGGCCACAGAAGAGCCAGCCACAAATCCGGCAGGAAATAGGGTCCAAAGTAGTCAAATGATCGAGATAGAGCATTTATTGTCAATCTAACCCTGCCATCCATACACCTCTTTGGTTTAGAGTTAGTTCAAGGTTAGAATCTAACTCTAACCTCTAACTGAGTTAGATTTCTCCTCGTCTTGGTTCATCGCGATCATACTTTCCCCATTCCTGTGTTTTCAGTATCCTGCGAATCAAAGAGGCCCTTTTTTTGCGGGAAAAATCAAAGAGGCCCTTAGACTGGTTTAGGTCCGGTCATTTTTTATAAACGTGTTATGTCCAAAATTTAATGAACGTGCTCCGGTTTCCATGAAAATAATCCGGTTTCCTGTAGTAATTCATTCATTTATTTATTCTTCTGTGGGGGGTTTTCATGTAATTTGTGAGGTCTGAAATGTAAAGTACCCCGGCATATGCTCCGAGTCGTGCATGCACTACGACCCAGATGCTCTATGTCCCACATGTCGGCGAATGGGAGGACGTGGAAATAGCCTAGGAGTACATATAGGAGGATAAATGCGTGAAAAAATATGTACCGTGAAGCATAGCCGCGGTTCGAAAAGAAGACCTAAAGTGATGACAGCTATAGGTCGCACGCACCCAACTAATGGTACTAGACATACGACTAATTTTTCCAACAAAAAAAAGAGAGGCACGAGTGCTCAGTACTCCTATTCTATAAACACGAGTCCCATCTGACAACAGCGTCCGTGCTATAGCTAGCTCTCCTCCCTCGTTTCTCTCTTCTAATTCTAAACTCGGCCGACGCCCAGTGGGCGGGGTGGGTTTGCTCAACTGCGGCCCCACCTCACAGTGAAAACATTACGACTGGAATAAAAATGCCAATACTCCCTCCGTTCATAAATATAAGCCTTTTTAGAAACTATTTCAAATGGAATACATCATACAGATGTACATAGACATAGTTTAGAGTGTAGATTCACTCATTTTGCTCTGTATGTAGTAGTCACTTGCTGGAATCCTTAGAAAGACTTATATTTGGGAACAGAGGGAGTACTATACTAATAAAACATTAAGGCCACGAGGCGATGCATTGCTGGTTACAGGAGGCAAGAAGAAGAGATGCATCCATCGACGATGTCCACCTCCTCGACTCAGGGCGCCGGCCCACCGAACGGTGCCTAAGTAACAGCGGCTTTCGTGGCCAGGTCGACGTGCTTCTGAACAATGGCGTCCAAAGATTCCAGCCGCTGGAAGAAGGCCAACGTCTTTCTGTCCTTGCTTGCCTTGTAGTGGCCTATGTAGACGATTTCCTCGTAGACGTGGATGTGTAGGTCGACAGTTTCTTGCATGGAGAGGCGCTGCAAGGCGAGCGTGGCCTCTAGGTGCACATTCTTCATCGCGACCTCCGGCACCTGCAGGGCCACCATTGCTTGAAGGAGTTCGTCACCATGGAGGCCGATGCGGGTGGCAGGCAATGAGGAGCCTGGGCGCGCGGGCTGGAGCAGTACGGCAAGGTCGTCTGCGCGCTTCTTGACGGTGGTGAACTTGCGGATGGAGTGGACCATCATGTCGTCCATGCGAGAGGCGAAGCTAGCGTCGGCGAGGGATATGATGCCTACGGTCGCCAGCACCGTCTGGAAACGCTGCGCGGTGCAGGGCCGCAGGACATCGCCTTGGATGATTTGGCACAGCCGACTACCGCTCGCGTCCATCGCCTCCATAGGTGCTTGTGGCTTCTGGTCACTTGGTCTTGGATTGGAGTGAGCAGTGTTGCGCAGACACTTGGGAGTAGATGGATTGGAGTGGTGGGGCGCCTTTATTATATGAGAGTCCAAACTCTGTTGCATTCACATCGTGCTGGCTCTATTCTGCTTCACCAATTAATTCCCTCTCCATGTAATTGAGGATGCATCATTGACCGTTCAATGTCTCGGGAACCGCAACCCTCTCCCTACTTGGCATTCAAGCACCTATAGACCCGTCGACGACGAGGTGCCTATGGTGACCTCATAAATTTCAAGAAGATAGTGCCATGCGTGTGTGCGTTCATAGGGGTGAGTGTATGCGTGTGTATATGAGCGCTTGCCTCTGTACTATGTCAAAAAAAAACCTAAAATGCGTGTCAAAAAGAGACTAGTCAGTACACTCAATATTGTGCACCTCGGAGAGGAAAACGATAGAATTAGTACGTATTTATTTACGGTGAAGATTCACTCATTTTGCTCCATATGTACTCCGTCTCGGTGTAGTTTAGTCACTTGTTGAAATCTCTAGAAGGGCAAATACTCCTTTCTGTTCTGCAGGGCTATACTAGCAAGTAGTTGTAGTACAATAGTGGGCTCATATAGCAATTTTGTCTCATGCAACATTCAGTTTGCGCTTGGCTCTTCGCCTCTTCGAGAAGACGAACAATGATGTTACTACTACTGCTTCTATAGTGTCGAATCCACTGCTGCATGTCCGTCCACCGCGAGCGGGATGGATAGCTTGTTGTAGAAGTACTACTAAGCAAAAGCCTATCCTCGTTTGCGAGCAACTACGCGCATGGGCGAGGGAGAAGGCGTGTAGTAAAATCAAGCTTCTCCTCGTTGTACGAGTTGACGCGACACATCATAGCACTGGCCCCACATGCTTGCCTCTAAACTTGGCAGAAAGACCCACAGTGTACAATATATTTGCTACAACCTCTAACATTTACCCACCACAAATTAAAATATATGTGGCCATATGCATTGTTCTGATGCAGAGGCCGGGGAGTCCCCCCTTTTCGAAAAAAAACAAATTAAAATATATATTCCTGTCTGGACCAGATGAGCGTGCAAACTACAATCACCAGGGTGATAGGTAGGGCCAGAAGACTATTTTATTTTTTTAAAAAAACTTCGAGACGACCACAAAGCATGGAGCCGACCCGAACGATTTTAAGCTTACAGGCATGGTACACGCTATCCTGGACTACTCTACACATGAAACTGCCACACGAGCGTTCGGGCTGCGCTTGGCTCTTTGCCTCTTCGGGAAGTCGAACAATGATGGAGTACTACTGCACCGGAGGAGTACTACAGTATGCTTATGGCCATCTGACACTGATTGAACTGCTGCATGTCCATAGTGTGCGGAAGGGAGAGCGTGTAGCGAAAGCTTCTCCTAGTCTTGCCAGCCACCACGCTCATGGGCGAGGGAGGGACGCTCCTGCCTTTGCGTGTATGACATGTGGGCCCGACAGGTGGGTGGCCAACCTATCATACAGCCAAAGGCAGGTGCAGTTAAGTCCGCGAGGGAGAGGATAATCAAACTTCTCATTGATGTACGAGTTGACGCGACACATCAAAGCACTACACTCGATATATTTCAATAATTTGCGGTTACCGATGCATTAATTACAACGCATACATGCATGCCGTGACTCTTCTTTTGATACTTGCATGTGTTGATTTAATGCACCTTCAAGTAGTACTCCCTCCGATTCCTTTTACTTTGCGTATAACTTTTTCTTGTTTTCTCATATTAGTCTTCGCGTTCGTGTTGGTTTCCATCTGTGCCCCGACTCAATTAGTTATGCCCCCATTAATCGCGCCAGTTTCTAAAGCAGAAAATGGCTACAGGCAAACACATGCAGCGCTAGATGCGGCTTGACCGCCTGGGGAAGCCAACTCAAGCGAAAAGGAAGGAGGACCAGCCAACCATTGCATGCGCATTTACTGTCGATATTTATGCAGCTTACTCATGCGCAGGGGAAAATTTGTCCAGAAAACTCAAACTACTGCCTTCCGTGGTATGCGGGAGGAGAGTTATGCGCAGAGTATAAAATATGTGACGGTAAAGCTTTGTAATGCCCCGACCCAAGCGAGAGATGGTTGTGCACGAGGAGGGCGAGATCATGCAGACGAAACAGGAACCGATGAGGGAGCTCACTAAGGTCTCCATGGACCTCACCGTGCTTCACTGCCCCTTGTGCCTCCGCCCCTTGACGCCTCCAGTGTATGCGGTTCGAATACACCTCGTCCGTTTGACTGATTGAGCAAGGTGCAGGTTTCTTGATTGATGTGTTGTTCGATTGATTTCTGCAGTGCAAGGGAGGGCACCTGGCCTGCACGGACTACCGCGTCGAGTGCCCTGGGAACCAGCAGCAGTGCCAGAAGTGCGAGTGCGGCAGTGGCTTCGACGTGCAGAGCACGGCGGTGGAAGCCGTCATTTCGTCGCTGAGGGTGGTGTGCCCGCACGAAGGATGTGGGCTCTACGTCACTTACCACAAGCTCGCCGATCACCAGAGCGTGTGTCCGCTCGCGCCCTACAAATGCCTCGTGCCCGTCTGCGGCTACGAAGGCACGCCGCCAGTGCTTTACCACCACATCAGCAACGCGCATCCCATGCCCGTGCACATGATCCAGTACGACAAGGTGCTCCAGCTGCAAGTGCCACTGTTGGAGCCACGGCTCTTGCTGTTCGCGGAGGAGGACGGCCGCGTGTTTTTCTTGGTCGGCGGCATGCTCGACATCGTCGCGCCTATCGCCGTGTTGGTGGTCTGCATCAGAGCGGGGGCGTCCCCACTGCCGCACTACGTGACCAAGCTGTGGGAGAACGGCCCGCCGGGGGAGCCCAAAGGCACGACCGACGCCGTCAAGGTGGAAATGGAGGTGACAAGCAGCAAGGATCTCAGCGATGTCGACGTGCAGGAGCTGACCTTCTTCACAGTTCCGCCCAAGCTGCTGGCCGGGGCTAAGTTGGTATCCCTCCACATTCAGATTGACAAGCTCATGTCCTAAATGTTTCTACAGTGCCTTCTATTTCTCTTAGTAATATGCTAATATAGGAATTACCTCGGTCTACTTTAGCTTAAGAAATGGTGGGTTTTGGTGGTGATGTAGCAATTACTTCGACATCATATCAGTAATTTCCAACAGTCGAACGGATATTTTGTGTCTGTTGGATATAAAGTTCCTTTGGGTAAGAAGTACTAGATAAAAGGAGATGTATGTAGACGTATTTTAGGTTTAGATACGTCCCTTTTTATCCATTTTGATGACAAGCACTCCCTCCGTTCCACAATACTTGCCTTCCATTTGTCAAAATATAGAATATCTAGACATGTTTTAGTATATAGGTACATCCATGATAGAGCCAGTCAGATGGTTGAGAACACTACAATTCGTAGCTACAGATGCGTGTGTGACTCCCAGATGCAGAAGCCGGGGGTCATCCTCCTCCTTTTCGATAAAAAACAGACGCGTGTGTGAGAGGACGAGTGCGTGCATGCGCCTCTTCTCTTCCCGTATAATGTACTAAACTCAGAGTACAAGTTTTTGTGGGTGGCACGATGGTGCATGCGAGAAGTCCCGAGAGATAGGTTTAATGGGTCTAAAAAAGACTAGCCTATAGCTCACCATGCGGCTATTCCTGTCGAACGCCCCATTAACCGTAAGATATGTATACGACGGTGCCAGTTATTGCACGTACACAGTAGAAAAAGTACACCACGGCTAAGAACACGTGCCCACGTAACGCCATCCGGGAATAGTGCTTCGAAATTATCCGCACTTCGAAACTAGAACCGTCAATAAATTTCGAGCTTGCATCTCGTCACATTCCAAATTACTCCATGCTATATTGAATTGCAAACCTGTTCACACCGATCACAACCTAAATCCCACTTAGGAGCATATTAGTACTCGGCTATAAATACTAGTATGCCAAGATGACTGCACATTCCTCCTCAAGTCATTCAGCATCCTTCCCTTGTGTCTGCCATGGCCGGCGTGAGTTCTGGGTCGAGAGATTTCCACCAGGGAGAGAGAGTATGGATGCGTAAGCACGAGAGATGTCCGGCCTCGTTGCGGAAGCAGTTGACATGTCCCGCCGCGTGGAAGTAGCAGCACAGAGGTCCCACCACGCCGCTGAAGCAGCATAGAGGTCCCGCCGTGCCGTTGATGCATTAGACTGGTCCGGCTGCGCTGCGGAAGTAGCAGACATGTCCCGCCGTGTCGCGAATGCAGCAGAGATGTCCCGCCGCTCCGCGGCGGCCTGGGAAAATTTCTCGCGGGCAGCCGACGACTGTTACAGGCGCATGCATGCGATCGTCCATAGCCAGATGGATCAGATCTCCGGCGAATAGACAATTTTTATGAAAGTCTTCAAAACATGGGAGTTTCGAAGACAAACAGGAGAAACAACACTATTCGTATGCAGCGGAAGGTAGACTACACTAGACAAGCCATAGTCAAGTATTCAATGAAGTGAAAGCACGAAGACTATCAACACCTAGGTAGTAAGGATCAGGGTGGAAGATAGTATGAAGCCAATCGGCACAAGCAGTCAAACAGTGAAGTCAAACAGATTATACAATCAGGTAAAGACTTCATGAAGACAAACGACAAGTAAAGAGAAGTGAGAGATAGAACTAGTAGCTTCAGGGAGACAGTGGTTTGTTCGACCAGTTCCAGTTGCTGTGACAACTGTACGCCTGGTTAGGGAGGCTGAGATTTAACTCAGAAGACCGCATCTTCACCTTATTCCCCTTGAGGTAAGGACACCTAGTCCCCGCCCAATCACTCTGTTAAGTCTTCAAGGTAGACTTCCAAACCTTCACAGACTTCGTTCACCGGTAATCCACAATGACTCTTGGATGCTCAGAACGTGACGCCTAACCGGCTGGAGGATTTACAGTCCTCAAGTGTAACAAGTCTTCAGATCACGCGGAAAGAAAGACTTCAGTGATGCCAAATGCACTCTGGGCTCTGGGTGGTTTGGGCTTTGTCCTTGCAAGGATTCTCTCTCTCAAAGGCTTCATAGGTGGGTTGCTCTCAAACGTCAAAAGCCGTATCTAACTCTGAGCAGTCACCAATTTATGGTGTAGGGGGTGGGCTATTTATAGCCACAGGGCAACCCGACCTGATTTGTCCGAAATGACCTTGGGTCACTAAGGAACTGACACGTGTCACAACGTTCAGATTTCAAACACACGTGGCAGCTTGACTTGGGCTACAAGTAAAGTTGACTTATCCGACTCTGGATAAGATTTGCTCTCATTGACTTCGCTCGAAGACATAGGATTTGGTTGAGCATCACATCAGTCACTCTGACTTTGTTCACTGGGACCCCACTTAACAGTGCGGTGGTTCCTATGACTCAACAAAGAAGAAAAGGAAACAACGAAACAACTAAGTCTTCGCGTTCCATAGTCTTCACTCAATGTCTTCTCATGTCATAGTCTTCAATGTGAATATCATCACAGACCACCATTGTCTTCAATGTCTTCACACATTTTTAAGGGTCATCTCCGGTAGGTAAACCGAATCAATGAGGGACTACTACCTGTGTTATCCTGCAATTCTCACAAACACATTAGTCCCTCAACCAGGTTTGTCGTCAATACTCCAAAACCAACTAGGGGTGGCACTAGATGCACTTAAAGGAGCCCTAGTAAATAGCCTTGCAGGAGGTGAATAATACTCATAGGAATAAGCAGAAATGTTTTTAGTTCTCTGAACATAGCGGTTTGATGAAACACGCTCATATTCATGGGTTTGAGTATGATTTCCCTGCAAAACATTGACGTTAGGGTGACTCAGATGAGTCCTCGGTCTGTATGACGCTTTTGGACCATATGAAGCCTTTGGTTTGGGGTTTCTCTTCTTCACATGTGGTGTCATGATCACATTCACTGGAAGATTCTCAAGACAGCCTTTGGGTACCCATATCTTCTTCATAGGTGGCCCATTCCTGCAGTTAGTACCAATATACCTGGCAAACACTTCGCCATTCTGATTCTTGAATAGTTTATAGTTTGCATCAAAGGATTCATCAATGATAATAGGGTTAGCACAAGTGAAACCAGATAAGGTGGATGGATCTACCGAAGGTTCCTTTGCAGCAATCCATGTGGTTTTGGGGTACTACTCAGGCTTCTAGTAAGACCCATCAACATTCATTTTCCTCTCGAACCCAACACCCTCTTTCCTAGGGGTTCGGTTCAGAATCTGCTTTTTGAGGACATCACATAATGTCTGATGCCCTTTGAGACTTTTGTACATCCGTGTCTCAAGCAGTGTCTTCAACCTAGCATTCTCGTCAGCAATAGTAGTGGTGTCCTCAGCAGAGGGGTTAGTTACCACATTAGCAGTCGAAGATATTGCAATAGGGATAGTAGTAGAACATTCAGCAACAGAGGCAGCGTTATCCCGCTCAATGCATTTTAAACATGGTGGTTCAAATCCTTCCTGAGTGGGACTGATCTATTGAGCGCGAAGTGACTCGTTCTCCTTTTGAAGATCTTCATGAGCCGATCTCATTTTCCCAAGTTCCTGCTTCCTTTGAAGATAATCATAGGAAAGTTTTCCATGAGAAGTTGAGAGCGATTCATGTCGACCTTCAAGTTCCTGGTACTTAACATGAAGATCTTTTATGTCTTCAATTAAGGACTGAGACTTGGTCATTTCCGCGTCCAACAGGTCATCGCTTTTGTCTAACAGTTTTTGAATATGTTCCATAGCTTTCTGTTGTTCAGTTTCAATTTTAGCAAGTGTTTTGTAACTAGGTTCGGATTCACCATCAGAGTCATCTTCACTTGATGTTTGAAAGTAAGCATCGCGTGAGTTTACCTTGGCACCACATGCCATGAAGCAGTAGGTGGGAGCCAAGTTGTCCTTGTCATTATCATCAGTGTTGGTGACGGAGCCATTATCTTTAGTGTTGAAGATGGACTTGGCAACGTAGGCTATAGCTAGAGCCACACTCGCAACTCCAGAGTCGGACTCTTCCTCAGACTCCACCTTCGCCTCCTCAGAAGCAGACTCCTCCTCTGAATCCATCTCCTTGCCAACAAACGCAAGAGCCTTGCCAGATGAGCTCTTATTGTGGGATGAAGACTTGGAAGAAGACTTTGAGGATTTTTTTTCTTCTTCTTGTCATCAGAATCATATTCTTTGCTCTACTTCTTCTTCTTCTTCTCATTGTACGACCGTGGACACTCAGAGATGTAGTGACCAGGTTTCTTGCACTTGTGACAGGTTCTCTTCTTGCTGTCATGGGTGGACGCTTCATCATTTCTTGAGCTAGATCGTGAATATTTTATGAAGCCTTTCTTCTTGGTGAATTTCTAGAACTTCTTCACAAGCATAGCAAGATCCTTTCCAATGTCTTCAGGATCACCGGAACTGTAGTCAGATTCTTCTTCAGATGAGGAAACAACCTTTGCCTTCAAAGTGGTAGACATATCGTTTCTCAGATAGCTGAAAGTCATGTGTGTTGAGCCTCTCAAGTAGGTCAAACGGATCAAGAGTCTTGAAGTCAGGGCGTTCTTGTATCATCAAGGCCAAGGTGTCAAATGAGCTGTCAAGTGATCTCAGTAGTGTCTTGACTATCTCATGCTTCTTGATCTCAGTGGCGCCAAGTGCTTGGAGCTCATTTGTGATATCAGTGAGGCGATCAAATGTGAGCTGGACGTTCTCATTGTCGTGTCGTTTGAAGCGGTTGAAGAGGTTGCGGAGGACACTAATCCTTTGATCTCGCTGAGTTGAGATGCCTTCATTGACCTTGGACAGCCAGTCCAAGACTAGTTTTGAGGTTTCCAGAGCACTCACATGTCCATACTGTCCTTTGGTCAGATGACCACAAATGATGTTCTTGGCGGTAGAGTCTAGTTGAACAAACTTCTTGACATCAGCAGGAGTGACACCTTCACCAGTCTTGGGAACACCATTCTTGACGACATACCACAGATCGACATCAATGGCTTCAAGATGCAGGCGCATCTTATTCTTCCAGTAGGGATATTCACTGCCATCAAAGAGGGGGCACATAGCGGAGACTTTGATTATCCCTGCAGTCGATTAGCTAAAACTTCAGGTGGTTAAACCGAATCACACAGAACAAGGGAGTACCTTGCTCTTATACAAATTGAAAGGGCTAGTTATCGACTAGAGGGGGCGTGAATAGGCGATTTTTATGTAAGTCTTCAAAACATGGGAGTTTCAAAGACAAACAATAGAAATGACACTATTTGTATGCAGCAGAAGGTAGACTACACTAGCCAAGCCATAGTCAAATATTCAATGAAGTGAAAGCACGAAGACTATCAGCAGCTAGGTAGCAAGGATCAAGATGGAAGATAGTATGAAGCCAATCAGACCAAGTAGTCACACAGTGAAGTCAAATAGATAATGCAAGCAGGCAATGACTTCACAAATACAAACTGTAAGTAATGAGAAGTGAGAGATAGAACCAGTAGCTTGGAGGAGACAGAGATTTGTTCGACCAGTTCCAGTTGCTGTGACAACTGTACGTCTAGTTAGGGAGGCTGAGATTCAACTCAGAAGACTGCGTCTTCACCTTATTCCCCTTGAGCTAAGGACGCCTAGTCCCCGCCCAATCACTCTGGTAAGTCTTCAAGGTAGACTTCCAAACCTTCATAGCCTTCGTTCACCGGCAATCCACAATGACCCTTGGATGCTCAGAACATGATGCCTAACCGGCTGGAGGATTCACAGGCCTCAAGTGCAACAAGTCTTCAGATCCCGCAGACAGAAAGACTTCAGTGATGCCAAACAGTCTTTGGGCTCTGGGTGGTTTGGGCTTTGTCCTCGCAAAGATTCTCTCTCAAAAGCTTCGGAGGTGGGTTGCTCTCAAACGACAAAAGCCGTGCACTAACTCTGAGCAGCCACCAATTTATGTTGTAGGGGGTGGGCTATTTATAGCCATAGGGAAACTCGACCTGATTTGTCTGAAATGACCCTGGGTCACTAAGGACATGACACGTGTTCCAACGGTTAGATTTCAAACACGCGCGTCAGCTTGACTTGGGCTACAAGTAAAGCTGACTCATCCGACTCTGGATAAGATTTGCTCTCATTGTCTTCGCTCGTAGACATAGGATTTGGTTGAGCATCACATCAGTCACTCTGACTTTGTTCACTGGGACCCCACTTAACAGTGCGGTGGTTCCTGTGACTCAACAAAGAAGAAAAGGAAACAACGAAACAACTAAGTCTTCGCGCTCCATAGTCTTCATCAATGTCTTGTAATGTCATAGTCTTCAACGTGAATAGCTTCACAGACCACAATTGTCTTCAATGTCTTCACACATTTTTAGGGGTCATCTTCGGTAGGTAAACCGAATCAATGAGGGACTACTACCTGTGTTATCCTGCAATTCTCACAAACACATTAGTCCCTCAACCAGGTTTGTCGTCAATACTCCAAAACCAACTAGGGGTGGCACTAGATTCACTTACACACATCTATGAGCAATAACCAATAGCGGAACCTGGATGCTCATATTGGCTCCTACATATTCTACGAAGATCTTTATATGAAACCGCATAACAACATACGTTGTTCCTTTGTCATCGGTATGTTACTTGCCCGATATTCGATCGTTGTATCATCATACCTAGTTCAATCTCGTTACCGACAAGTCTCTTTACTCGTTCCGGAATGCTTCATCCCGCAACTAACTCATTAATCACATTATTTGCAAGGCTTATAGTGATGAGCATTACCGAGAGGGCCCAGAGATACCTCTCTGTTACAGGGAGTGACGAATTCTAATCTTGATCTATGCCAACCCAACAAACACCTTCGGAGACACCTGTAGAGCATCTTTATAATCACTCAGTTATGTTGTGACGTTTGATAGCACACAAGGTGTTCCTCTGGTATTCGGGAGTTGCATAATCTCATAGTCTGAGGAACATGTATAAGTAATGAAGAAAGCAGTTGCAATGAAACTGTAACGATCATAATGCTAAGTGATACGTCTCCATCCTATCTACTTTTCCAAATACTTTTGCCCTTGTTTTGGACTCTAACTTGCATGATTTGATGGAACTAACCCGGACTGACTCTGTTTTCAGCAGAACTGCCATGGTGTTATTTTTGTGCAGAAATAAAAGTCCTAGGAATGACTTGAAAATCCATGGTGCAACTTTTTGGAATTAATAAAAAATACAGGTGAAAGAATCAACACTAGGGGCCCCACACCCTGTCAATTAGGGTGGAGGGCATGCCCCCCTAGGGCGTGCCCCCTGTCTCGTGGGCCTCCTAAAGCTCCACCAACCTCAACTCCAACTCCATATACTCATGTTCGAGGAGAAAGAAATAGGAGAGAAGGATTCATCGCGTTTTACGATACAAAGCCACCACCAAGCCCTAAACTCTCTTGGGAGGGCTGATCTGGAGTCCGTTCGGGGCTTCGGAGATGAGAATCGGTCGCCGTCGTCATCATGAACCATCCTCCATCACCAATTTCATGATGCTCACCGTCGTGCGTGAGTAATTCCATAATAGGCTTGCTGGACGGTGATGGGTTGGATGAGATTTACCATGTAATCGAGTTAGTTTTGTTAGGGTTTGATCCCTATTATCCACTATGTTCTGAGATTAATGTTGCTATGACTTTGCTATGCTTAATGCTTGTCACTAGGGCCCGAGTGCCATGATTTCAGATCTGAACCCTCGGGGCCAGACATCAGCTCCAGAGCCTGAGCCGGAACCACCACTTGACCCATATCGACTGTCCTTTTATTAGTGGGACCCGGAGGAGATCGCCAGGCAGTGGCACTCAGAGGACACTTCTCAGTACACCGGAGAGACTAGCTCAGATCCGTGGGCATAGACCAACTTAGGCCAAAAGCCTAAGCTTGGGGGAGTACGTATTTCTCACCAACATTACATTCATGTTCACACAGTCATGCTAGTTGTCGATGCTCATACTTTTTGATTGTACTATCCCATGCTAGTTTATTTTCTTTTTCTCGCATTCTTCTTGTGTGTTTGAATAACCTTAAGAAAACCAAAAAAAAGTTAGTTTACTTTCCATACTTGTAGTAGTAATTAAAAGAAAACCCAAAAAGATTTCTCGTTCTTCTTTTGCTTGTTGGGAGCTTTCCCGTGTAAATAGTTTTATTTATTTTTCTTTTCTTTGGGGGTCGAGTGGAGAAGACCATAATGAAAATGTTGAGTGGCTCTTATATGCATTATTGTTGATTTAACCATGAGCCCATATTACCTTGTCCTCTCCTTTGAACTGAATGCTTGCAGATTCCAGCTTAGTCCAATGCACGTGCACTATTGTTATTATCCACACCGTTCCGTCGTTCAAGTGAAAGGCAATAATGACGATATATGATGGACTGATTGAGATGAGAGAAGTTGGTAAGAACTCGACCTATCTTATTTTTGTAAATATGATTAGTTCATCGTTCCTGATTTAGCCTATTATGAATAAACATGTTTGCAATGACAATTAGAGATTATAGTTGTTTATGCCATGCTTAATTAGCTAGGAGTTTATAATGGTTTACTTTGCGTGCCAACATGCTATTAAAATGGTTGTGATGTGGTATGATAGGGTGGTATCCTCCTTTGAATGATTCGAGTGACTTGCCTTGGCACATGTTCACACATGTAGTTAAAACAAAATCAACATAGCCTTCACGATATTTATGTTCATGGTGGATTATATCCTACTCATGCTTGCACTCGGTGTTGATTAATTTTAATGCATGTTCATGACTGTTGTCGCACTCTGGTTGGTCGCTTCCCAGTCTCTTTCTAGCTTTCACTTGTACTATGCGGGAATAGTGCTTGTGCATCCAAACTTCATAAACCCCAAAGTTATTCCATATGAGTCCACCATACCTTCCTATATGTGGTATCTACCTGCCGTTCCAAGTAAATTTGTATGTGCCAAACTCTAAACCTTCAAATGAAATTCTGTTTTGTATGCTCGAACAACTCATGTATCAACTAGGGCTGTCTATATCTTCCATGCTAGGCGGGTTATTCTCAAGAGGAGTGTACTCCGCTCCTCATTCACGAGAAAATGGCTGGTCATCGGGATGCCCGGTCCCATGCTTAAATCAAATCAAAATAATTGCAAACAAAACTCCCCCAGGATTGTTGTTAGTTGGAGGCACCCGTTGTTTTGAGCAAGCCATGGATTGATGATTGTTCGTGGTGGGGGAGTATAAACTTTACCATTCTATTTGGGAACCGCCTCTAATGTGTGTAGCATGGAAGATATCGAGATCTCTTGGTTGTTATGTTGACAATGAAAGTATGCCACCCAAAATATTATTTATCTCTATTTCAAAATCGAGCTCTGGTACCTGTAAAGATCCCTGCTTCCCTCTGCGAAGGGCCTATCTATTTACTTTTATGTTGAGTCATCACCCTCTGATTAAAAAGCACCCGCTGGAGAGCACCACTGTCATTTGCATAAATTACTATTTATTTATATTGGGTATGACTATGACTAGATCTCTTTTACCATGAATTACAATGTTTAGTCAGTCCTTGATCTTCAAAGGTGCTCTGCATTTATGTTTTGCAGTCTCAGAAAGGGCTAGCGAGATATCATCTTGTTATATCATATTATGATTGTTTTGAGAAAGTGTTGTCATCTGAGTTTTATTATTATTGCTCGCTAGTTGATTATGCCATTGATATGAGTAAACATGAGACCTAAGTGTTATTGTGAATATAGTTAGTTCATAATCTTTGTTGAAAACTTGAATGTTGGCTTTACATATTTGCAACAACAAGAGCAAACCGAGTTTGTAAAAGTTTTTCTTTATCACTTTCAGTTTATCAACTGAATTGATTGAGGACAAGCAAAGGTTTAAGCTTGGGGGAGTTGATACGTCTCCATCGTATCTACTTTTCCAAACACTTTTGCCCTTATTTTGGACTCTAACTTGCATGATTTGAATGGAACTAACCCGGACTGAAGCTGTATTCAGCAAAACTGCCATGGTGTTATTTTTGTGCAGAAATAAAAGTTCTCGGAATGACCTGAAAATCCACAGAGCAACTTTTTGGAATTAATAAAAAATACTAGTGAAAGAATTAGCAATAGGGGCCCACACCCTGTCCACGAGGGTGGAAGGCGCGCCCCCCTAGGGCGCGCCCCCTGCCTCATGGCCCCCCTGAAGCTCCACCGACCTTAACTCCAACTCCATATATTCATGTTCGGGGAGAAAAAAATAGGAGAGAAGGATTCATTGCGCTTTACGATACGGAGCCGCCGCCAAGCCCTAAACTCTCTTGGGAGGGCTGATCTGGAGTCCGTTAGGGGCTCCAAAGAGGGGAGTCCGTCACCCTCGTCATCATCAACGATCCTCCATCACCAATTTCGTGATGCTCACCGCCGTGCGTGACTAATTCGATCATAGGCTTGCTAGACGGTTATGGGTTGGATGAGATTTACCATGTAATCGAGTTAGTTTTGTTAGGGTTTGATCCCTAGTATCCACTATGTTCTGAGATTGATGTTGCTAAGACTTTGCTATGCTTAATGCTTGTCATTAGGGCTCGAGTGCCATGATTTCATATCTGAACCTATTATGTTTCATGAATATATGTGAGTTCTTGATCGTATCTTGCAAGTGTATAGTCACCTATTATGTGTTATGATCCGTTAATCCTGAAGTGACAATAATCGGGATACTTATCGGTGATGACCGTAGTTTGAGGAGTTCATGTATTCAGTAAGCGTTAATGCTTTGGTCTGGCACTCTATTAAAAGGATGCCTTAATATCCCTTAGTTTCCAATAGGACCCCGCTGCCATGGGAGGGTAGGACAAAAGATGTCATGCAAGTTCTTTTCCATAAGCACGTATGACTATATTCGGAATACATGCCTACATTACATTGATGAACTGGAGCTAGTTCTGTGTCACCCTTTGTTATAACTATTACATGAGGAATCACATCCGACATAATTATCCATCACTGATCCAATGCCTACGAGCTTTTCACATACTACTCTTTGCTTAGTTACTTTACCGTTGCTACTTTTACAATTATTAAAAACTACTACTGTTAATTTTGTTACTGTTACCGTTACTTCCATACTACTTTGCTACTAAATACTTTGCTGCAGATACTAAGTTATCCAGGTGTGGTTGAATTGACAACTCAACTGCTAATACTTGAGAATATTCTTTGGCTCCCCTTGTGTCGAATCAATAAATTTGGGTTGAATACTCTACCCTCGAAAACTGTTGCGATCCCCTATACTTGTGGGTTATCACTAAGCTAACGGATGGGTCATGTCCATCTCATCATTCTCCTTATGATGTGATCCCGTTCATCAAATGACAACACATGTCTATGGTTAGGAAACATAACCATCTTTGATTAACGAGCTAGTCAAGTAGAGGCATACTAGGGACACTATGTTTTGTCTATGTATTCACACATGTACTAAGTTTCTGGTTAATACAATTCTAGCATGAATAATAAACATTTATCATGAAATTATGAAATAAATAATAACTTTATTATTGCCTCTAGGGCATATTTCCTTCAGTCTCCCACTTGCACTAGAGTCAATAATCTAGATCACATCACCATGTGATTTAACACTAATAGTTCACATCTGTATGTGATTAACACCCATAATTCACATCGCCATGTGACCAACAACCAAAGGGTTTACCACAGTCAATAATCTAGTTCACATCGCTATGTGATTAACACCCAAAGAATACTAAGGCGTGATCATGTCTTGCTTATTAGAGAATTTTTGTCAACGAGTCTGCTAAATTTAGAGCCGTATGTATTTTGAAAATTTTCTATGTCTACAATGCTCTGCATGGAGCTACTGTAGCTAATTGCTCCCACCTTCAATATGTATCCAGATTGAGACTCAGAGTCATCTGGATTGGTGTAAAGCTTACATCGATGTAACTCTTTACAAAAAAACTCTTTATCACCTCCATAACCGAGAAATACTTCCTTAGTCCTCTTAGGTAGCTAAGGATAATTTTTACCGCTATACAATTATCCACTCCTGGATCACTATCGTACCCACTTGCCAAACTCATAGGGAATGGTACATAGCATGGCATACTTTATAGAACCTATGACTGAGGCATAGGGAATGACTTTCATTCTCTTTCTATCTTCTGCCGTGGTCGGGATTTGAGTCTTACTCAACTTAACATATTGTAATGTTGGCAAGAACTCCTTCTTGGACTGATCCATTTTGAACTCTGTCAAAATCTTGTCAAGGTATGTACTCACTGAAAAAAATCTTATCAAGCGTCTTGTTCTATCTCTATAGATCTTGATACCCAATATGTAATAAGCTTCACCGAGGGCTTTCATTGAAAATCTCCTTTCAAACTCTCCTTTAAGCTTTCCAGAAAATTCTACATCATTTCCGATCAACAATATGCCATTCACATACACTTATCAAAAAGGTTGTAGTGCTCCCACTCACTTTCTTGTAAATACAAGCTTCACCGCAAGTCTGTATGAAACTATATGCTTTGATCAACTCATCAAAGTGTATATTCCAACTCCGAGATGCTTGCACAGTCCATAGATGGATTGCTGGAGCTTGCACACCTTGTTAATACCTTTAAGATCGACAAAACCTTCTTGTTGCATTATATACAACTCTTCTTTAAGGAATATCCATTTAAGGAATGCGGTTTTGACATCCACTTGCCAGATTTCATAAAATATGGCAATTTCTAACATGATTTGGACGGATTTAAGCATCACTACAGTTGAGAAAATCTCATTGTAGTCAACACCTTGAAGTTGTCGAAAACCTTTTGCGACAAGTCGAGCTTTGTAGATAGTAACACTACTATCAGCGTTTGTCTTCCTCTTGAAGATCCATTTATTTTCTATGGCTTGCCGAGCATCGGGCAAGTCCACCAAAGTCCATACTTTGTTCTCATACATGGATCCCATATTAGATTTCATGGCCTCAAGCCATTTTGCAGAATCTGGGCCCATCATCGCTTCCTCATAGTTCATAGGTTCATCATGGTCTAGTAACACGACTTCTAGAATAGGATTAACGTACCACTCTAGGGTGGGCCATACTCTGGAAGACTTACGAGGTTCTGTAGTAACTTGATCTGAAGTTTCATGATCATCATCATTAGCTTCCGCACTAATTGTTGTAGGAATCACTGGAACTGATTTATGTGATGAACTACTTTCCAATTCGGGAGAAGGTACAATTACCTCATCAAGCTCTACTTTCCTCCCACTCACTTCTTTCGAGAGAAACTCCTTCTCTAGAAAGGATCCATTCTTAGCAACGAATATCTTGCATTCAGATCTGTGATGGAAGGTGGACCCAAAAATTTCCTTTGGGTATCCTATGAAGACGCACTTCTCCGATTTGGGTTCGAGCTTATTGATACATCCATTTTGCATCATGCTTTTATATCAATATTTATTGCATTATGGGCTGTTCTTACACATTATATCTCAATACTTATGGCTATTCTCTCTTATTTTACAAGGTTTACCATGAAGAGGGGGAATGCCGACAGCTGGAATTCTGGCTGAAAAAGGAGCAAACGTTGGAAACCTATTATGCACAACTCTAGAAGTCTTGAAACTCCACAAAACCACTTTTTGGATTTATTGAGAATTTATGAGCGGAAGAAATAGGCCCCCCCTATAGGGCGCCCCCCTATCTCCTGGGCCCCCTGGTGGGCTTCCGGCGACCATCTTCTGCTATATGAAGGGTTTTGTCCTGGAAAAATTCGTGGACAAGCTTACGGGACGAAACTCCGCCGCCACGAGGCGGAACCTTGGTGGAATCCATCTAGGGCTCTGGCGGAGGTGTTCTGCCGGGGACACTTCCCTCCGGGAGGGGGAAATCATCACCAACGTCATCACCAATGATCCTCTCATCGGGAGGGGGTCAATCTCCATCAACATCTTCACCAACACCATCTCCTCTCAAACCCTAGTTCATCTCTTGTATCCAATCTTGTATCCAAAACCACAAATTGGTACCTGTGGGTTGCTAGTAGTGTGAATTACTCCTTGTAGTTGATACTTATTGGTTTACTTGGTGGAAGATTATATGTTCAGATCCTTAATGCATATTATTACACCTCTGATTATGAACATGATTATGCTTTGTGAGTAGTTACTTTAGTTCCTAAGGACACGGGTGAAGTCTTGCTATTAGTAGTCATGTGAATTTGGTATTCGTTCAATATTTTGATGAGATGTATGTTGTCTCTCCTCTAGTGGTGTTATGTGAATGTCGACTACATGACACTTCACCATTATTTGGGCCTAGAGGAAGTCATAGGGAAGTAATAAGTAGATGATGGGTTGCTAGAGTGACAGAAGCTTAAACCCTAGTTTATGCGTTGCTTCGTTAGGGGTTGATATGGACCCATGTGTTTAATGCTGTGGTTAGGTTTACCTTTATACTCCTTTATGTAGTTGCGGATGCTTGCAATAGGGGTTAATCATAAGTGGGATGCCTGTCCAAGTTAGGGCAGTACCCAAGTGTCGATCCACCCACATATCAAATTATCAACGTACCGAACGTGAACCTTATGAACGTGATGAAACTAGCTTGACGATAATTCCCAATGTGTCCTCGGGAGCTCCTTCATTATTATTAGAATTTGTCCAGGCTTATCCTTTGCTACATAAAGGATTGGGCCACTTTGCTGCACCTTATTTACTTTATTTACTTTTGCTTGTTACTATTTATCTTATCACAAAACTATCTATCACCTACTATTTCAGTGCGTGCAGAGAAAACCTTACTGAAAACCGCTTATCATTTCCTTCTGCTCCTCGTTGGGTTCGACACTCTTACTTATCGAAAGGACTACAATAGATCCCCTACACTTGTGGGTCATCACTTATCAGGTTGAAGCTTTTTCACATAAGCATCGCAGCCCCAAACTTTAAGAAATGACAACTTTGGTTTCTTGCCAAACCATAGTTCATAAGTCGTCGTCTCATTGGATTTCGATGGTGCCCTATTTAAAGTGAATGCAGCTGTCTCTAATGCATAACCCCAAAACTATAGTGGTAAATTGATAAGAGACATCATAGATCGCACCATATCTAATAAAGTACGGTTACGATGTTCGGACACACCATTACGCTGCGGTGTTCCAGCTGCGTGAGCTGTGAAACTATTCCACATTAATTTAAATGAAGGCCAAACTCATAACTCACATATTCTCTTCCATGATCAGATCGTAGAAACTTTATTTTCTTGTTACAATGATTCTCCACTTCACTCTGAAATTCTTTGAACTTTTCAAATGTTTCAGACTTGTGTTTCGTTAAGTAGATATACCCATATCTGCTTAAATCATCTGTGAAGGTCAAAAATAATGATACCTCCCACGAGCCTCAACACTCATCGGACCGCATACATCGGTATGTGCTATTTCCAATAAGTCATTAGCTCGTTCTATTGTTTCGGAGAATGGAGTTTTAGTCGTCTTGCCCATAAGGCACGGTTCGCAAGCACCAAGTGATTCATAATCAAGTGATTCCAAAAGCCCATCAGCATGGAGTTTCTTCATGTGCTTTACACCAATATGACCTAAACGGCAGTGCCACAAATAAGTTGCACTATCATTATCAACTTTGCATCTTTTGGCATCAATATTATGAATATGTGTATTACCACGATCGAGATTCAATAAACCATCAACATTTGGTGTATGACCATAGAGGGTTTTATTCATGTAAACAGAATAACAATTATTTTCTATCTTAAATGAATAATTGTATTGCAGTAAACATGATCTAATCATATTCATGCTCAACGCAAACACCAAATAACATTTATTCAGGTTCAACACTAATCCCGAAAGTATAGGGAGTCTGTGATGAAGATCATATCAATATTGGAACCACTTCCAACATACATCATCACTTCATCCTCAACTAGTCTTTGTTCTGCAACTCCTATTTCGAGTTACTAATTTTAGCAACCAAACAAGTATCAAATACCCATAGGTTACTAGAAGCACTAGTAAGGTACACATAGATAACCTGTATATCAAATATACCTTTGTTCACTTTGCCATCCTTCTTATCCGCCAAATGTTTGGGGCAGTTCCGCTTCTAGTGAATATTTCCTTTTGAAGTAGAAGCACTCAGTTTCAGGCTTGGGTCCAGCTTTGGGCATCTTCTCGGGAGTGACAACTTGCTTTCCTTTCTACTTGAAGTTCCCTTTCTATCCCTTTGCCCTTTTCTTTAAACTAGTGATCTTGTCAATCATCAACACTTGATGCTCTTTCTTGATTTCTACTTCGTCAATTTCAGCATCACGAAGAGCTCGGGAATCGTTTTTGTCATCCCTTGCATACTATAGTTCATCATGAAGTTCTAGTAACTTGGTGATGGTGACTAGAGAACTCAGTCAATCACTATGTTATCTGGAAGATTAACTCCCACTTGATTCAAGCGATTGTAGTATCCAGACATTCTGACAACATGCTCACTAGTTGAGCAATTCACCTCCATCTTTTAGGCAAAGTATTTGTTAGAGGTCTCATACCTCTTGACACGGACATGAGTCTGAAATACCAATTTCAGCTCTTGGAACATCTCATATGCTCTGTGGCATTCAAAACATTTTTGAAGTCCCGGTTCTAAGCCGTAAAGCATGGTGCACTAAAATATCAAGTAGTCATCATATTGAGCTAGCCAAACATTCATAACGTCTGCATCTGCTCTTGCAATAGGTCTGTCATCTAATGGTGCATTAAGGCCATAATTCTTCTGTGCAGCAATGAGGATAAACCTCAGATCACGGACCCAATCCGCATCATTGCTACTATCATCTTTCAACTTAGTTTCCTTTATAAAAACATAGGGAAGCTATGACGCGAGCTACTGATCTACAACACAATTTGCAAAATACTATCAGGACCAAGTTCATGATAAATTAAAGTTCAATTAATCATATTACTTAAGAACTCCCACTTAGATAGACATCCCTCTAGTCATCTAAATGATCACGTGATCCAAATCAACTAAACCATGTCAGATCATCATGTGAGATGGAGTAGTTTTCAATGGTGAACATCTCTATGTTGATCATATCTACTATATGATTCACACTCGGCCTTTCAGTCTCCAGTGTTCCGAGGCCATATCTGCATATGCTAGGCTCGTCAAGTTTAACCCGAGTATTCTGCGTGTGCAAAACTGGCTTGCACCCATTGTATGTGAACGTAGGCTTATCACACCCCATCATCATGTGGTGTCTCAACACGACGAACTATAGCAACGATGCATACTCAGGGAGAAAACTTATACCTTGAAATTTAGTGAGGGATCATCTTATAATGCTACCGACGTAGTAAGAAAAATAAGATGCATAAAAGATAAACATCACATGCAATCAAAAATATGCACTACAAAAAAAACACTTCCGTGATGATACGTGTTTGTCACAGTAGGTCGCGTTTTCTATCATGCATGTACATCCATGATGATTTTATGACAGAATCAAGATAGTAATACATGTGTTGTCGTAGAAGTGTTCCATGACATTACCAAAATTATCATCACGGAAGTGTCCACTTCCATGACGATAAATTGCGCGTCACAGAAGTGCTTTCGTCAAGGGTGACCGACACGTGGCATCCACCATAACGGGACGCCGTTAAGCTATCGGTTCTGGTTTTGGATCCGATAACCCGTTAACAGCCAGGACCAATAGGGATTTTCCACGTGTAAAATTCTCATTGGCCAGAGGAAACACGTGCCGCCTCACCGTTGGGACAGATGTCATCCACTCATTGGACAGGAGGTGCCTATGATAAGTTGACACGTGGCATGGCCCAACAGAGGCCCATTCCGGTGAAAAGGCCGACCTGTTTGACTTGGTAAAAAGGTAACGGGCCGGCCCACGGAAAGCCTATTAACGGCCTATTCGTATATAGCCCATTTACGGCCCGCTAACTCCCGACCCGTTATGGCCTATCGGAATTAAGCCCAGTACCTTCATCTGGGCCGTCCAATATGATTCCAGCCTGTTGTAACTTCTGGCCCATGTATGGCCCATGATGTCTTTCGGGCCATATGAGGCCCTCTGTAATTCTCGGCCCATTAAAGGACCGAGATGAAACTGGCCCATAATGAACAGTGTATCGCTTTATACCCATTAACGACCCATTATTCCGTCGGCCGTTTCCAGTCCATGTTAACTTTCGGCCTTCTAAGGGCCCATTTATTCTTGGGCTCATTTCTAGAATTCGGTTAGTTACATTTCGTTACTGGCCTATTCCGTTTGTGGGCCAAATTCAGCATGTGGTTACATTTGGCCCGTTTGTGGTCCGTTAACCCGTTGGGTTGTTTTCATATCATTATCAAATGCGGCCTATTAACGGCCCATTATGGTCCATGAATAGTATGCCCCATGTTTTGCGAAATGATTATACGCCCTGTAGAAGGCCCATGGATCCTACGGCCCGTAGAAGACCAATGGATCCTACGGCCCGTGGAAGGCCCATGGATCATACGGCCCGTAGAAAGTCCATGGATCCTACGGCCCGTAGACGGCCCATGGATCCTACGGCCCGTAGAAGGACCACGGATCCTACGGCCCGCAGGAGGCCCATGGTTACAATAGTCCATGTGTTGTCATGATTATTGTGGCCTAGTTACCAAAAATAGGTTATTGTGGCCACTAGAAAAACACGGAAAAAGAACTGCAGTAACTACAAGCAAACAACTAAACAAGACAATAAGGAAATAAATAACAAAGCAACTAACGCTAGCCTATTACACCCTATTACACATATTACATCCACTGGGCATCAAAGTTCACCACCAGTGCAAATATAGGGAACAAAGCAGCATATTACATACACTGGTCGTCAAAATTGGCCACCACTGCAAATAAACGAAGCAGCAAAACAAGTCCATAATTGAAAAAACTTCAGAAGAGCTCAAGAAACGTTATCCTAGGTATCCACCATGCTGGCAATAAGCTTAGCAAGCTTATTAGCTTTGTCTTGTTTGGCAAAAAAATCTCCAACGCTTGCTGTTGCACGAGAAAGTATGCACTGAATGCTCTAGGGACTTCCGTGGTCCTTCCGCTTCTTGTCGCAGCACAGCTGATCGATGTCTTTCAGCCTATAGTTGAGACTCAAGAAACCGAACTGATTCAGACAATGAGTTTGAATAGCTTGTGCAAGTGGTAGTGGCTAGTAACTCGAACACTAAACCAAGACAGGACTTTGGGGTTGTCTCACTGTCTTCATGATAGTGTTCCTTGGCTGTTTAATCAGCTTTGTTGGAGACCAACAAGGATGTCTCACTATCCTGAATCTTATCTGCATTACTTCCTTTACCATTGCTTAATAAGGCACTCTTCCCCAATATTCCATCAGCATTCTAAAAGAAGAAATAAGCAGACACATAACAGGTTTAGCACATAATAGTATATGAAACTCATTTTGGTGAACCAGTTCATTAGTAAGGTGGACAGGATTAAACTACCAAGTTTTCTATTGCCAAGTACTAGTACATAATAAAAGCATCAAACAAACATATATCTATGTCCTATGGTCACTGCATTGTCTTGCCAAATCAAAATAGAGACACGGTTCAAATCATATCAGTTCAAGATAAAGCAGTAGTGAAAGAATACAAAGCATGGGAAACTACAGGACACAACAAGATTTCAGATGGGTACCACGGGTCTACATGTACAATAACACTATTGGCTCTGTTGTGATGCTAGTAATGTGCATGATATGAGAAATCAACTGTATACACACTTGAAATTGAAATCAATAGAGCTATTGATAAGAGCAAACATGTTAAAGAAATAAGCATGAACATACCTGCTGTACCATTGGAGTTTCGATTGGATTCTTCAATTTAAAAATAAGTTTGTATGAGTAAATACAGTGATACAAGCGCAAAGTAGTATGCACGATAGCAATGGAATCTTACATTAGAACAATTGTTCTTAAGGTTTAGGCACTTGTTCTACATGAACAGAGTACAGTAAGACGCAAGAACATAGTACTTAAATTACAAAATGAGCTCATAGACCTTACCACATTCTTGGTTCGGGACCACTACAGAACAAGGCATTCCCAGTCATCGTCCAGTAAATGTGTCTCAGGAGAACGTACGGGAATTTGATGAGTTTCTTTGCTGGTGAAGTACAGGTAATTCTGATACTGCAACCAAGCATTCTTGAAGATAACAGAGGTATTAGCACAGGTTACCTCATCCTGAGTTTCCAAATCGGTCCTTCTCTATAGAGAAAAATGGGAATTTTTTTTGTATTATAACCATCATGGAGGTAGGATGTATGGGACAAAGCAAAGTAATTCCCATGAATAATATGACTTACACATAACTCCTGGACAAACACCTTCAACTGGCATTTTCCTTCATCTTCAATATAATATTTCGAAGAAGGGAAGATACGCACATAGGATTTAACAACATCAAATGTGATACATGCTAAACTACGACTGGCAAGTTGTGCTTCCTCCAAAGGAATAGGCATACTAATTGGTGGAGTTGGGGTTCGCCGTGGTAGTACTGGCCCTTTGGGCACTGGAGCTGCCTTACTAACTGCTCTTGTTTGGGAGCTCTGTGGTGGAGATGGTGCTGTGTCAACAGGAACTGGGTTACTATCTGCTGGGGTTGGGGTTAGATTGGGTGAAGCTGGTTCTCTGTCCATCGCAGTAGGGGTACAATCTGTGAGAGTCTGGGTTATGTGTGGTAGGGCTGGTTCTCGTGCATGTACAACCAGGGTGCTATCTCCACTAAGAGGTAGCACTGTTTTATTTGAAGACCGTGTTTTTACTCTGCTAGATACTGGCATCACCCGCTCCAATTCAAATGACTGATAAACAGGAAACATAGTTGAATGTACAAACATTATATGAGAGACAGATGCAATAGATAGTGTGGAAAAAAGAAGGCATGAAATAGTTGACATGTATATTGTTTAACTAAAACGGATAGCACGACATAATTTCACATATATGATGTCTATCTAAACTAGATAGCCTAGCATAACATAATTCAAAGATATGATGAATAACTAAACATGATTGCATGACATAATTCACCTAGATGTTATCTAAGTAATCAGGATCGCATGATTTAATTCACATATGTGATTTATATGCTAAACAGAGGGCATTCAATATGATGTCTGAACTAAGAACATGGTGTTGAATATTGTGTATATGATGTCTAAACTATGCAATGCAAGACACCATATGCATGATATGAGCAGTATAACTATGCCAAGTTAGAGCATACACCTCGGTGGGGGAATAGGACTGGTCATATGTCTCTGAGTCCATCTCTGAGGAGCTATCAAGACCCAACAAGAGATCTGCTTCGACAGGTAGCACCGTCTGCTCTGAAGGCCCTGTTTTCACTCCAGATTTTTCCATCTCCCACCCAAATGGCTGATTCACAGGAAGAGTAGTTTAATGTACAAACATTGTCGACAAATGGAAATGTAATGAAGAAAAGGATGGGCAAGATATCATTCAAATATGTGATGCCTGGTTAAACAGGATGGCATTGCACATTTCACATATATTATGGCCGGCTAAAAGACATGAGACTGCATAATTCCCATATATGATATAGAAACTAAACATGTGGCACTACAGAACATGTCTAAACTAATCAGATGACATATATGATGTCAAAAGTAGGCATTGCAAGGCAACATATGCATGATATGACTAACATCATCATGCCAAGGTAGAGAAAACACCTTGGGGGGTAAATAGGAGTGGTCAGCTGCGTCTGAATCTGCCTCAGAACAGATATCTTCCCTTGGATTACAATCTGGAGAGGGGGGTAGGGTTTTCCATTGAACCCGCCATGGAGCGATGTCTGCATGACATTGTATGCCGCGCAAAACTCTTCTCTTTTTCTTTACATGTTCAGCATGACTGTGTACAATATCCGAGATGCATACGGAAAAAATATGGTGCGATTATGTAAGGAGAGCATGCTGAAATTTAGAGTGATGGTAACAACCAGTGGATGGATCCAAAAATAATGATAGTAGTCTGATGATTGCATTAATTTAATAAAAAGACAGATGATGATTGCTTTACTATTTGTTTCCCACCCAAGATGAACAACATAGGCATACCCTAGGTGAACCAGATATTAAACAGAGATACTATTCATTGTTGCCTCAATATGTGCCCCACAACTAATTTAGAACTCAAGTTTGAACATTAATTTGGACCTGACTTGGAGTCTAAGAGGTGAACAGGACGATAAAGTAGCAGCTAATTTTAAGCAATGCATAATATAAGCAGAAACAAAAGAGTGTGACCTCTCTTGTGGACCCGTGTACTCCTCAGGTTCATCTACTGAGTCGATGATGGTGATGCCGTTGCGGTGGGTGGCGGCAGCAGAGAAGGAGATCTGAGGCGGCAAAATACGGTCAGGAGTCATGATGTCTGGTATGGTGGATGCTTCTGTCGATGGAGCAGCTCAGGTGCGGTGAACAACGTCGCGGCAGGAGCAGGACAAACCACACAAAGTTCCCTTCAATACCTACCTGTAACTGAAGTAATTCTGTAAGAGCTCATTTGGCTTGCATGATTCTAAAAATGTAGTGACAGGAAAAACACTGGAATAGGATAGGAATGCACATGGTAAACAGAGCATTCATAAACACAGGATTTCTGTCAACTTGGGTTTGGCTCACAGGAATTGGAAGAGCATAGGAATGCAAAGAAACATGGCCAAAATAAAGTGAAACCATATGAAAGCGTGTACAGTTAGAATGTTATTCTGCCACTAATGCACTTGGTCTTGTTTTCATGCATAGGATTTTGAAAAGTAGGTCCAGGTGGATGTTTTTCTCAATTCCTTTCAACAAAATGCATGAATAATTGAATAGTAGAGTGCCATAGGAAAATTCCCTATTGCTATGTTTTTCCGTTTAACCAAAATAGCCCTAATGGATCGACATGAATGTAGAGTAATAAGTGATGCAACAAGTGTACAACCTCTTTGCCGTAGTCGTGTTGACCTGAGCATCATTGGGTTGGTCGCTGAAGAAGTTGAGGCAGAGGTGGCTGTCAGAGGTGTGGAGGAAGATCTGAGGAATCTGTAGACGGCGTCCAGGGCACTGCTCTATTGTGATGGATCATTCTGTCGTTGGAGCAGCTCCGGTGAGCCGTAAGACGTCAAGGTTGAAGCAGCACAAGACATACATCGTTAATCTCAAGTGGGATTCTAATAGCATCTCCAATAGATTATGTAAAATAGATGTAAAACTTACATCACCAAAAACCACCTGACTACAACAGATGAGGTAAATACTGTTGACTCTGAACTTAACTATTGAAACTGAAATTTACTGTGGAATCTGAATGTTATTATCGAAACTGAACACAATGGTAGCAGAAAGGCACTTGACATGTAGTTTAGGGAGGGCCTGCAGTTCATCTTCAACCTGCACACCCCTAAGCCTCGAGCCACCACCGGCCGAACCGCCGGACCCAGCACCGCCTCACCAACCCAGCCAACCCTCTAGGCCCCCCGCCCCCACCCTGAACCCTGAGATAGATAGTGGGGTACCTCTCCGGCGAGCCCCATCCCCGCTGCGGGTGGTCTTTCTTAACTCCGGTGAGCCCCCACCCCCTGAAAATCGACTGACCCAAAAGTCGATTCAGTCGATTGAAGTGTAGCTAAATCGAAGCAGAGCAGTAGCACGAGCGAGGCAGAGAGCAGCAACAGTAGCAGCGCGAGCGAGCGAGCGAGAGCCGGAGCAGCAGTAGCAGCGCGAGCGAGAGCCGGAGTAGCAGCAGCTGGGCGAGCGAGCGAGTGCCGGAACAGCAGCAGCATATCCGGCTGGTATGTACGCCGCCGCAGAAGGGGCCTCGCACTAGGGGAGAGCCTCCATGGAGATGTTGCCCGCGACACCGGCTTCAAGGTAGCCGCTCCATGGGGGTGCGGGATGGAGCACCGTCGGCGCCAGGAGGTCGAGTTAAGGAGAAGGTGCGATGCGATGAGTGTACAACCTCTTTGGTGGCACCGAGTAGGCCTCGGCTTCGTCCGAGGAGTCGGTGAGGATGCTGCGGGTCCAGTGGAGCAGGTTAAGGCGATGATGTAGGGATGGAGCAGCCGCGATAGACAAGGCGATCATCGGAGCAGCTCCTTGGAGGTGGAGGACGGGGCGACTGAACTGGCGGGACGACGAGATGGACGAGGGATCCTCATCCGGGAAGGTGGACGAGGGACATCGAGCTGTTGCAGTGGACGACATCGTTGGGGAAGAGGCTCCGACTTGGCAGCGGTGAGGTGGCGGACGGAGGTGGGTGGGGTTTCGCTGCTGGAGCGGAGAGGTTATGGAGGCCTGGGATTTCGAATGGCGAAAAGGAGGCGATGGGAGGGGGTGAACCATGACTTAGGGACGCGCTTCTCCAAAATGTAGGCTGTGTTACAAAAGTACCCCCACCAATTTGAACTAGCGGCCCTTTTCGCTCAGGGTTAGAAGGGGGATTTCGCGTGTCGGGATTTGGTAGCTGGAGGGAGTTTTCTCAAGCGTTGTAATTTCGGGATAATAAGACGCGGGTTGTGAAGGCGCCAGTTTTGGGAGCACAATATCTGAATTTTAAGGATATAACAAGGCGCAGGTTGAAGTTTAGGGACAAGCCTAACATGTAATATTGTACTCGTACATACCAAATCAATTCGCACCTCCCTCAACCAAAAAAAAAAGAAAAAAACAAAACTATTCACACCACACAAAGAGAGAATCTTGCCCCATTTTACTATACAAATGCTATTCAAAGCTACTCCCTCCTTCCATCTATATAGGGCCTAATGCGTTTTTCGATGCTAACTTTGACCAAATATTAGAGAAATAATATATGACATGCAACTTACACAAAGCACACCGTTAAATTCGTGTGTGAAAGGAGCTTTCAATGATATAATTTTCACATTGTGCATGTCATGTACTATTAATCTTGTCAACAGTCAAAGGCGGGCTTAAAAATGCATTACGCCCTATATAGATGGAAGGAGGGAGTATGAGTCCATGTTATGTCCAATTAAATTTTTTTGCTAGCTGTATAATGCATGTAACCTACTCATACCAACATTTTAGTGCATTCCAAATGTCTATACTACCTTTGCAATTTGAACTGAATTTGAATTCATTTCTCTATTTCAATAAGAATCTACAATCATGATTGTTGCCAGCTTCAACCATCATTCGTGTATTACCTTAATAACACAACACATGATTACTATAGAGATAGATATGAACTATGTGTACTATACGAACTCGAATTCTATTTTTTGAATACACTTGATGTTGGTTCCAAATAATAGTGCATTTGATGTACTAACAATATATTGATAATCTAAACCATGTTCCATACGTACACCGTGTTTATCACACAAAGTATAGTGCCCCGCCTCCTACATTATGACAAGTATTTAGCCCTGAGCTGCAAAAGCCACACATTAGCCCAAATTATAATCAATGTTCTATATATTATATGTAGTACTAGCAAGATGCTCATGCGTTCCATGGAACATCAACATGATTAAGAGGAGGCCTTATTTGCAAATATGGAGAGGGGTGTGGGTATCTTTTTTCAAAGTTGCCATAGTTTCCTTCCTATCCATTAGATATAAATCGGACGGCCTATATTGTAGGATGGCAGGCACACCATCATCAACAACTCTGTTTTTGTATAGGAGTAGAAATAAAATATATTATATGTAGTATAACATGTTCATAACCACACCATGTGTATCACCATTATATATATTCACACATGCGTCGGTTTAAAACACTAGGATAAATTCTTCAAATATTCGAATTCGTTTTTTATAATGAATTATGATCTCTATTCGTCTTTTACACCCACACAATCCTGTTATCTTTGTAGCCAGCGCTAACTTTCTCTTTTGCATGCACATGCCCACATCCCTCTCACCCTCCCTCAACATTCTCTACCTCCAGCACGCAAATTCATCTTTTCACTTTAGGTCATTCACCCATAGTGTGTGTAGTCCCCTGAGGGAGTCCTGGATTAGGGGGTCCTCGGACAGCTGGACTATATACTTTGGCTGGACTGTTGTACTATGAAGACACAAGATTGAAGACTTCGTCCCGTGTTCGGGTGGGACTCTCCTTTGCGTGGAAGGCAAGCTTGGCGCTTCGGATGTGTAGATCTCCTTCTCTGTAACCGACTCCGTGTAACCCTAGCCCCCTCCGGTGTATATATAAACCAGAGGGTTTAGTCTGTAGGACAACAACAATCATAATCATAGGCTAGCTTCTAGGGTTTAGCCTCTACGATCTCGTGGTAGATCAACTCTTGTAATACTCATATCATCAAGATCAATCAAGCAGGAAGTAGGGTATTACCTCCATTGAGAGGGCCCGAACCTGGGCAAACATCATGTCCGCCACCTCCTGTTACCATTATCCTTAGATGCACAGTTCGGGACCCCCTACACGAGATTCGCCGATTTTGACACCGACATTGGTGCTTCCATTGAGAGTTCCACTGCGTCATCATGGTAAGGCTTGATGGATCGACATTGATGCTTCCATTGAGAGTTCCACACCAGGTTGTAAGCAAGGCCTTCTGTACAGGTTTTTACTGGCTGACAGCCTGAGCAGACGCATAGGATCTCGTCCAACATTGCGTCAGTTGCCAGCTTTTCGCCAATCAGAGCCATATGCCCCCTACCGCTCTCCAAACAATCCTCATAACTTGGCCCTTTGCGGTCTAGGGGCTCGATATGGTCGGACCTCTTAAAGGAGGAAGCCATAAGAAAAAGTATTTATTGGTCATGGTGGACAAGTTCACCAAATGGATAGAGGCCAAACCAGTTAAATCGGACAAATCCGGACCAGTGATAGACTTCATATCAGGGGTTGTGCACCGTTACGGTCTCCCCCACAGCATCATCACCAACAATGGCTCAAACTTCACAGCCGATGAGGTGAAAACCTGGTGCGGCAACATCGGCATTAAGCTCGATTACACGTCTGTCTATCACCCCCAAACAAACGGCCAAGTCAAACGTGCAAATGGTCTTATTATGAGCGGAATAAAACCCAGACTAGTGCGGTCCTTGAAGGAATCAGATACGCACTAGGTCGAGGAGCTCGACTCCGTACTATGGGAACTGCGGACCACGCCAAACCGCACTACCAGATACACACTATTCTTTATGGTGTATAGCGCAGAGGCGGTATTGCCCTGCGATATCATTCATGACTCACCTCGAGTGCGCATGTACGAAGAGAGAGCAGCCGAGCTAGATCGGCAGGACAATTTAGATGCCCTGGAGGAGGAGCGTGACGTCGCAAAGGCCTGTTCCAAATTTTATCAGCAGCAGGCTCGAAGGTATCAAAGCAGAGAAGTATGGGCCAAAACTTATAACGCTGGCGAACTTGTTCTACGTTTACCGGAGAAGAAAAAGGACAATCTCAAGCCCAAGTGGGAGGGTCCTTCATCATTTATAAAGTTCTCACCGGAGGAGTGTCCACATGCGCGATGCATCGGATAATCGATTAGAGCCGAACCCATGGAACGCGGCCAGACTCTGAAGATTCTACGCCTAAACGCCGGACTGTGTGTTTGTCTCCTTACCTCCGCCCCTTTTAAATTATATCCTCTCTCTTTTCCTTCTTTCCTTTTTTTATATAGCCCTAGAAGGCTTAAAGTGTGACCCGTTTACACAATTTTGACGCGCTATGCGCGCTAACTATACCTAGGGGCTTCTTATACAAAAGCTTAATATAACTATTTTCCGAGCTTCATGCCCACTGCATATGTGTAACTTTTCCATATGCACCATTTCTTCGCCATTATATGCATCGATATGACTTAAGTTTTGGCCAAGCTAGGTTGCCTGGCTCTTGTGTTTATGGCCTACGTTCCCGTTAATTTGGCTAGGGCATAAGGGGAGCACCTCTGCGATTGTTACCACCGGGTCAGCCGGATGTGTACCTCAGACTGGGCGAAGCCGAAAGCTAGCGTTCTTAAGGGAATATTCGGTCGGTAAACAAAAGATGGTTTTTACCCATTACAATATAAATCCCCAGATGTTTTGTATCCTGCGTCTCGCAGTTTGGACATGTACGTTAATGCATGCGTACCCAGGGAAAGGAACCCTTAATGGAACTATTCTCTCTCGAAGATGTTTCTTACTATCCATGTAATATAACATAACTAGTTGGGTACTTGTCTGTCCAAGCACTTATGACCCCTACGGCTGGTTTCCACGCATACCCGGTTTGCATAACTGAGCGGGTATTCGGATACACTTCGGACTGTTGGGTCCGGAGGCTGAAGCGAAAAGGTCTACCATGACAAATGATTTACAATCCGGCTAGGGACAAAATATGTCCACTGGAGTACATAGTCACCTAGACTGGCTAAATTCTTCTTCTATACCATCCAACAGGCTGTCTAGCCTACAATCCTGTTGGGAATACTTTGCGTCTAATTCTACTTGGTCATATACCAGACTAACGAGAATTTCCTTCCCATCTGACCCTATAGGACCGACCAGGGCCATTTGATTCAGATCCACCTTGGTGTACCGTGTCTTTACCATGGCCCAAGCTTCCCTCGCACCTTGTCGGCAGGCCGATATCTTCCATAATCGGAAGCGCCGCCGTGCTCCTTTGAGCTACTCTACAAGCTCTCCCTTGCTTCTTGGCTGGGAGGCGGACGGCCACAAGGCCTGGGCAATACCCTGCATCACCTGACGAACTCGTTCATGCAGTTGTGAAAGTTCTTGTAGAAGATCGCCTGCGGATCCGGGCATCTCCTCTTCAGGATGGCCTACCAGCATACCTACAGACATAACTCTGTTAGCTCGCTTCTTCGCCGAACTGTACAAAGGTTCGTTTAAGCACTTACTATAAATGCCGCGTCGAAGCCTCTTATTCTCCTTCACGAAGTCAGCAAGCTGGGCCCGAACATCTTTTAATTCAACGTCCAGTCGGGTCTTCGTGGCCTGGAGATTATTTTTCTCCGGTATAACCTTTGTAAGAACGCGCTCGCCAGCCTTCAGCTGTCGTTCAGCATATTGCTCAACCCCGGTACGATCTCCGGATTACCTCTGGAATTGCCTGCAGAATCTATTGTTAGATTTGCATTCATGCCGAATACTAACTGGTATATGTACTTACATTCTCTTTGATCGAGACAAGTATTACCAGATGGGGCCTTCTTGGACTCCTCCATCCCGGCAACTGCGGCGCGCAGCTGGGCTTTGCACTCCTCCAGCTTTTTTGACAGCTGGGCATTCTTCTCTGCCAGAACCTATGCATACAATGATCCTTAAATCAGTTGTGCCAACTTTTTCAAGTCTCAGGGGCTACTGATATGCATACTTATCAAATTTTCTTACCCGTATATCCTTTACATACTGGTCTGTGGCTCCGGCGAGTCCATCTTGAGCAGCTCGGATGTACGCGTCCCCTGAGTTGAAGGCATTGAACGCCTCTTCGGAGAAATTAGCATCGTGCAGTACGGCCCGTCGGCGCCGGTGATTCATGGCGCTCTCCACTTCGGAATTCGTAGCGGAGATTCTATCCACATCCTCTGTAGGAGGATAGTTCGGCGTTGTCCCCACGTTAGCCTCCACCCTTGAGGCCGGTTCTGGAATCCGGCTGGCAGAGGCATGGTCGGCAGGGTCTACAGACATAGTCCGGCGAGTACTCTTTCTGCCAGGACACAATGGACGATGTTACATTTCAAAGACGATAATCACAGAGCAGGTTTTAAATTATACCTTTGCGACGGCGTCTCAATCCTAACTGCCTTCCTCTTAAGCCTCCCCGGCTTGGGTGCCCTTTGCTGATGAGCCCCTGTGGGCTCGGCACGGCGCCCTGGTAGCCTTTTCTATAAAGTATAATATATGTGCATGGGGTAAGGCATAAAGAAGGGATCCTTCTTGGAAGTTAGGACTCTGCTTTTACTTACATTCGATGCAGGGAGCAGTCCGGGATAGTCAGCGATGATGGCCACCAAGGTGCCATCACGGCTTGCCTGGTAAAATGTCCCATCGACAAGCTCCACAGATATGTCTGGATCTTCTTCAAGTCCGGGGTCGAAGGCCCGATCAGGGTCCTCTGGCTGTGGAGACGGGCTGTGAACCTCCCTCATGGCATTTTTTAGTTCCTGCTATGAATTGACAAGGTAAATATGTGTGATGAAGAATACGGGAATGAATGGAGTTGAGTGAAAGATAGCAGCTCACCCAACTTGGGGGGTTGTACATGGAAAATCCATCCCGTGGCTTAATACGGAGGAACTCCTCTTCTTCTCCTTTGTACAAATCAGACAGTATTTTTGCCAGAGCGGTGGCGGAGTCCGGACCTTTACGACCGCAGCGGGGGGTATCGTCTTCTCCATTAAAGTGCCACATGGGTTTCCCCCTATATTGAAGTGGCCGCACCCCCCGCATTATACATATTGACATAACCTCGATTATTGTCAGTCCTGATTTGGCCAGCGTTTTTATCCTTCCCATCAGGTAAAGGACCTCTCTGTTATCTTCCTCCTGGGGCCTCCAGGGGCGCCAGCTGTGGCGTTTCTTCAGCGGGGCATTAGCAAACTCAGGAAGGCGCGTACGAATTGGGTCCGAAAGGGGGACGTCCTCTACGTAAAACCACTCCGAAGGCCAGTCCTCGGATGTCTTCTTTGGAGTGCCGGACAAGTATCCGGTCTCGGCGACGTGCCATATTTCGGCTCCGCCCATTTGATATATTGATCCCTCCTGATTACGGGGGACGAGGCAGAACAACCTCTTCCATAGCCCGAAATGAGCCTCGCGGCCCAGAAATAGCTCGCAAAGATCGACATAGCCCGCGATGTGCTGTATGGACATAGGGGTGAAGTTATGCAGCTGGAGGCCATAGAACTCTAGGAGCCTGTGGAGGAACGAATGGATTGGAAACCCAAGTCCCTTCATCAAATATGGTACAAGGCATGCCCGCTCCCCCTTGGACGGGTTGGGAAAACTCTCCGCTTGCTCCCCGCCCTTGTAAGTGGCTAGTCCAGCTCGGACGGGGACCGTGTATGCGGGCGGGAGAAACCCCTTGGTCTGCAACTCCACTAATCGGCTATGGGGGACATAACACTTCTCCCAATTGCCTGGCTTAGTGCTACGGGAGTGAGAGGAGGAGCTGTGCCAGCCGGCCATGATGGGATGGTCTCTTCCAGGCGCGCTCTGATGAATGCTCGCTGGGGGAAGATGGTGTGATTTGGATCTGAGGATCCCCGTCTCTTTAAATAGACGATTTACTTACATGGTCAGGGTGGCAAATGTAAAAATGCCCCGACTTCTCGTATTCACTTGACACATGGAGATAATCATTATTAAAGCACAGAAGCTGAGGAGTACAACATAAATGGGAAGCCGGACACTACTCGCTACAACAGGAACTCTGGATTCGGAGGAGAACCCGCCTTGCAATGTCGAAGACAATTTGCGCGCCGGACTCATCATCATTGAAGCCTGGTTCGGGGGCTACTGAGGGAGTCCTGGATTAGGGGGTCCCTGGACAGCCGGACTATATACTTTGGCCGGACTATTGGACTATGAAGACACAAGATTGAAGACTTCGTCCTGTGTCCGGGTGGGACTCTCCTTTGCATGGAAGGCAAGCCTGGCGATTCAGATGTGTAGATCTCCTTCTCTGTAACTGACTCTGTGTAACCCTAGCCCCTCCGGTGTCTATATAAACCGGAGGGTTTAGTCCGTAGGACAACAACAATCATAATCATAGGCTAGCTTCTAGGGTTTAGCCTCTACGATCTCATGGTAGATCAACTCTTGTAATACTCATATCATCAAGATCAATCAAGTAGGAAGTAGGGTATTACCTCCATCGAGAGGGTCCGAACCTGGGTAAACATCGTGTCCCCCGCCTCCTGTTACCATTAGCCTTAGACGCACAGTTCGAGACCCCGTACCGGAGATCCACCGGTTTTGACACCGACAGCCCCCCAGCTCCTTCTTTACGGCACACATCGATCGATATGCCTCTCTAGCCAGGTGTGCCTAGCACAAACACAAGCTTCCCCTCTTCTCTTATCACCGTCCATGCCTCACTCCCACCACTCTTTTCATCGATCTCGTACTCGCACACTCCTTCCCCCTCGATATAGTATGCCTCTCGCACCACCTCCTAGATGCATCCCTCTCTATCTATCCTTCTCCATGTGCCTTATTTGCTTCTAACACATACATTCATGTATACCGATCGATCTCCCAAGATATACCTAGGTCGACTTTAACTATTCCCCCCCACCCATCGATCGACATAGCTCACAAGTTATGTCTATCCTTTCTGTGACAGAGGACGATTGATCTTCCTATGTGGTTACGCCTGCTTACCACAGCCATATCGTCCCCCCTCATCATTCGTGCATGCCTCCTGACCCGTCTCTCACACGCAAGTGCACAAACAGGCAACCATCCCCTCTCTTATTGATATTGCAGGTGTGCCCTCCCTTTGTCTACCAAGCCTCTCCCACCATTAGTTAGAAGCAACTCCACTACCACTCCCTCCAACACTCTAGCTCTGTCTCTCTCCCAACCTTAATCCTCTCCTACACATATGCATGGATGCCGATCAATCTCCCTTAATACATGAGGTAGATCGATCTCCCTTAATACATGAGGCAGGCCTATCTCCTCCTTCACACATATACCAGCCATTGTACCTCTATAGTTAATGAGCCTCCCCCCCACCACACACCTATAGTCGAGCGCTGTAGGTAGGTATCATGCCACAGAGACAAACTGCACCTGTCCCCTCTCACGTTCCAGTAGGCCATCCACTCTATATCTTTGACGTGGGCACACACAAATTCGATGGCACTCTTTATCGATCACGCGCACACACACACATCATCATCAATCTCTTCGATTCTATGGATACCTCAAGCTGATGATACCTCCACTCTCTTCTCGTGGATTGCCCCCTCTAGATATATATGATATATCCAGGACTCTATTTCACATACATTGCATATGTTACATTTTTTGATTAACCCTCCGCCCCCAAAACACTCACGAACCCACATGCTATATCTCTCTACGTTTGTATCTCTCTCACACAACCCCACGTAGGTGGTGTACGTACACAAGAAGAGAATTGGTGCACGTACTCACGCTTCGTGCCCAGCCACACCCGCGCGGGTACATGGTGGAGCTCATTTCTATACGAAATGGCAGCCCACGTGCTAATTTGAACACGTGTAGCAGTTGTTTACCTATGGAGGTCGTGTACCACGTGTGCACGAAACAAACTTTGACTTCATGCATTGGCGCGTTATTTTTAAATAAAGTTATAAAGCTCAATGGCACGTACACAGAATATAAAATGATATTATGGAGAAAAAGGTAGTCTGCTCCACTATATACAATGGAGCCTGCCTTCCTGGGTTTGTATCTCTTCAAAGTATCTCACACAAGGCTGCAGTGGCCTCTCTCTCTCTTCCGTTGGTCACCGATCCGGCCGCATCCCGTCCGCCGATGAAAAGGGAGGATGTGCATCGTTTCTCCGTTTGACAGCACCGAGGCAGCACATCCTGATCTGCAGTACACGCCGTTCTCTCTGACTAAGCTCCGGCGCGGTAGGCCCTAAGACATCTGCTCGCTGCCGCAGTATGGGCAGATTCCGCCCACCGCCGCTCACTTAGTTACATCTCGACGACCTCCAGGTATCCACTCCGGCCCTTCTCCACTGCCCGTCTTCCCATGCCGCTGCATGTGGAAAATCTTGCATGTGGATCTTCCTTTGTCGTCGCATGTGTCATCAACTGTTATTGGCCAGTAATTGTTTCCTTTCTACCTCTTTTTTGCAAACAGGGCTATCCATTTCACATAGTTGCTATTGCGACCTTTTGG
Organism: Triticum dicoccoides; assembly: GCF_002162155.2. NCBI lineage: Eukaryota > Viridiplantae > Streptophyta > Magnoliopsida > Poales > Poaceae > Triticum > Triticum dicoccoides. The sequence goes on along the minus strand of NC_041389.1, from coordinate 377,354,308 downwards.
TGAACTACACAAATCACTTTTTTCTTAAGAGTGTTTTGTGCACTTGTACTAAAATATCACACGGGTAACGCCTCTACATTTCAGTGCGACTGCACAAAGGGAGATTGGTTTTGCTCTATCCTCCTCATCCAACTCCGAGCCTAATCTTCTCCAACTAGTTAGTCTTAAGAGAGACTGCAAGGGTGACCGACTTCTATTTGTGTGTTTATTGTTTCATCAGCAGCCCTCATTATAGTAATCACACTTAATATCTTTGGAACAAGCACGCTCAACTCTATTTTAGTGGAACTGCACAAAATGATCGGAATGTTGCATGCTCCAGACAGCTACTTTTTTCCCCAACATGCCTTGTTGATTTAGACAAAGCTGGGGGGACGTCGCTACCAATGAAAGCATGGATCAATTTTAATTTAACACCTTCTCACAACTTTGTTTTCAGTTGTTATGTAAATATTAGCTCTGATATGCTAATCATTGAGATACATTAGCAAGGAAGTTAGTTTTTTATTGTTTCCGAAAGAGCATCGATGGCAAGACACAAGAAACAAAAGCTGAAAGCTCAGAGCATTGTACAATTTCATGTCACTGGAAAATTATTTGTGTAATACGTCAATTATAGATGTAAACAAATGCTGGAAGCTTGATAGCATTGCTAGAAGCCTCTTCAGCATCCGGATCCATGTGCCATGCACAAAATTATACTCCTTCGTTCCTAAATATTTGTCTTTTTACAAATTTCAAATGGGCATATTTTAGAGTGTAGATTCACTCATTTTGCTTCGTATGTAGTCACTCGTTGAAATCTCTAGAAAGACAAATACTGAGAAGTATATTTAAGAACTGAGGGAGTAGTGCACAACCGCATGGGAGACTCAGCCCGGTCGTTGCGCCGCATTAATAGTGAGTAATGAGCAATCAAATCATAATCCCCACCTTTCCCATTGTAAGTTGCTCGAAAGAAGCAACCATCAATACACTCTTCTTTGAATTCGCTCATACTACTCCATCTGTCACTGTTTATAGAGCACAGATCAAAAAAATCTCTGGGACCAAGGCGACTAGCGATCGGCCTGAAAAATAGCATTGGTAGTTATAGCACGGCGTCTATTACTAGAGGAAATAATGCATACACACATGCATGCAGTGCTTCCACCCTGGGTACACACATGCATGCATTTACTCCACTCCGTAGTACATTGAGAGAAAATTGTGGACTTGATTGCAGTTACCACGCCCTAATTAATTGAGCATTAAATGAAACACATCTAAAGTCTCTCTGGTGGTGGAAATGCATTGAGAGAAATGCATCATAATGAAGCGCGCCCTGTAAACTGTGATGGAGGGAGGAGTAGTATGAAGGTGCAAAACCAAGTACGCGTATGGCCAGTCGGTCAATGCACCTTCTCTTGGCATATCACTGACATGTGGGACCGGAGTGTGAGCAAGCCGATCTCAATTGATGACAAAATGGACAACCCGCCATTTCTTGAGAGAGACGAGGAGCGAGAACACATAGACGGGCTCGCACGGAGGCCAAGATATATTCGAGCATGGTTGATCGATATCATCATTACATGTTCGATGTTTTTTAATACTATACTATTGGGCTGCCATTTTCTGCCCTTCTCCCGAATAAATGTGTACTTTATCAGAGATTAACAAATAGAGTACAGACGCTCCACCAGGCGGTTCTAGTAGTAGTACTACTCGTACTACTAAACCTTGTGCTTGGCTCTTCGCCTCTTCGTGAAGTTGAACAATGATGGTACTCCGGATGTTGGGTACTATAGTGTATGCCTCTGGTAACCTGACGTCGAATGAACTGATGCATGTCCACCGCCTGGGCGAGGGTATGTTACAATAGTCAAAAGGCGTAAGCGAGCTTCACCTTGTCCTGCAAGCTTCTCCTCGTTCTGCGAGTTGACGGGACACACCAAAAAGTAGTGCTAGTCCATACTCCCTCCTTTCCAGTTAATATGGCTTAATCTTTTTTGCGGGTAAATGAGAGAGATTTATTCATATATAAGCATTCTTAGGATGATCAGCCAAGACACTGGTCACTAGGAAGCGAGGTACCCCGCAAAAAATGAAGTAGGAAGCGAGGTGTTTCATCAAGCCAGCTCTCGGACACATTCAAAGTGCAGCAAGCATGGTTCGCACAAAGATGCGCTGCAAGGTTTGCTGACTTGTTTACATGCGGAATAACAAAAAAGTGGAAATATTACTGAGCGCTCCTATTTTTAATAGTATATGAGCCAGAATTAAGCGAGAATTGTGGCGAGTGTTCCATGCAGTCAACTTCCATTATCACATGCGAGAACCCTCGAAGAGAACCAAATGTGTTGAGGATTTCTCTATCACATTTTAAAATAAAATAAGAGTGCAGATGCTCCTCCATCCGGTTTCTAGTAGTATAGTACATACCTATATAGACTATAGTAGTAGTACTAGTACTAGTAAACTCTGTGCTTGGTTGTTCGCCTATTCGGGAAGTCGAACAATAATAGTACTAGTATAGTGTATCCTTCTGGCAATCTGACACCGAATTGACTGTTGCACGTCCATCGCCTGAGCGAGGGAGATCTTGATTAGTCCAAAGTTTCTCCTTGTCCCGTGAGCCACCGCGCGCAAGCTTCTCCCGTCCTGCAAGCTTCTCCTCGTTCGGCAAGTTGATGGGAGACATCAAAGTAATGCTAGTCCATACTGCCTCCTCTCCGGTTAATATGGCTTAATTTCAAACGAGATGAATACACTGTCTATCACTGTATATTTGTAAAAATACGGTTAGTGGACTTCATAATACGCTCATTGTGCTCAATATATAAATTTTCCGGTGTTTATACGGTCACTAGCTCACCCTGGCTGAGTATGTGTGTGCATGCACGTGTAGGTTGAGCACTTGAGCGTGACCGTGTGTGTTCCTCGTGTGCTTGGACATGCATGCATTAGGTCATCGCGTGCATTTTTGAGTCCATGTGTACGTGTGACTGTTGCATGCATGCACGAGGTTGTAGTCCCTTACATTCACATGTTCATAAGTCAATGCTTTGTCAAAACAATGCATGCAAGGTTTAATCATTCGTTGTTCACGCATGCATTCCCGATATTAATATATTGGTAAAGAAAACTTTCTTGAGGAAAACGAGCCCATGAATTGAGTACAAAGGGGACAAATAAGCCAGGACGGAGGGAGTACCAGTAGTGAACCGGAAGGAGGGAGTAGGGACTAGTAGTACAGTACTACTACGTAACAACATGCAGTAACAAAATTTCTCTATGCGCATCCTGTCTACGTGTCATGCAAGAAATAAGAGATAAGTATGGGATGATGCCACGGTATGGTCTGATGCCACGTCCCAACCGCCCTTCTAGGTACAGCCCACATCCCAAGTAGTACATCTTCCTTTTGGAGCCGACTTGCTCCACTGTCACAGCTCCCCACGTAGCTCCATCTGCATGTTGATCTTTCTCTACTTCTACCTGCTTCTACTTGTGATGAGTTTATGTCTCATGAACTAGTGCCAGTACTATTATACTAATCACACTTCTTCAATATATTTGCCATCAGGGATGCTCAACTCGATTTTAGTGGAACTGCACAAAAGCATCATATGATCCGAGGGTGCCAGCCGTCTTTCCTTCGACAGGTTCTACCTAGCCAGGAAATTAAATCATGTTTAGGGTTTAGGGTTTAAGTCGTAGTGACCCCATCAGTAGTTTTTCTTTTGTACATGCTCTCACAACTTTTGTCTTTAGTTGTGAAGTAAATATTGGCTATGATCTGTAATCATTGAGATGCATCAGCACGCGTGTTAGTTTTTCGTTGTATTTGATGGAATGTTGTAACGGGGCAACCTTGGAGTAGGAATGAAATTGTAGTGGAAAGTTTCCGTTTTTCCGGAGAAAAAATGGAAACGGAGAGAAACCAACGTTTCTTTTCGTTGGATCGCGCTCGAGCAAAACCAACGTTTAAATCCTATCTGTCGTGTTCGTATCTCACCCTCCTCCACGCTTGACCCCACACGGTCGCTTGGCATGCCACTCACTGCAAACCGAGTACTAGCACTACTGGAAGAGATTGACGAGTTGGGGGAGGACAGCTAGCTGTAGCACGGACTCCCAAGAACTTTTTACATGCATGTTATTGCTGACTATTGCGACCTTTGAACACGAGCAGTGGCGTGCACTAGGAAGCGGCGCGGGCGACGCTCTCTCGACTGGCGTGCCGCTTCAATGCCGGCGCCAGTGAGAGGCCGCATCCGCTCTGGCCGGGCATGAATGCGGCACTGACCGTTTCGGGCGAGAAGCACGCATGGGTGATGAAGAGGGTTCGGGTTGGTCCGGAGCGGGCATGGCAGCGGTCCGGTCGCCCGCAAACAAGAGATTATGTATGTTAGTATTCCTGCATATATAATTAACAACGTAAATAATGTGCCAGTTCGACAAATATGATTGGAGATGGAATTTTATGTAAAGACGGATATGCATGTCTATGTCTATGTGTATGTGCGCGATGACTCTCGCGACCTGGAAGCGGGGGCGTGTTTTTGATCGAGTTTTCTTTTTTGGTACGTTAAAAAATTGTCCGCTAGTTTTTGTTTCTTTTTTCCGGGAACGTGCGTAATCTATTTAAAACCACTGCTATGGAGAGATTTTTTTACTCCATTATAGCCTCTTGTTTGATTGGGTTTCTCGTGTCTCGCTCTATGACCCTCTCCATCTCAAAACAATATAATATTGTCCACTCTATCTCTCTCCTCACCGGTGGTCACAGATCCGGCCGAATCCCATCCGCTGCGGGAGGTGAGGAGGTGCAGCGTTGAAGCTGTCGCCGTCGGTGATGGAGGATGCCGATGCGCACCGTCCTCTCGGAGCCGGCGCTGGCACGGACGAAGGTGCTCTGCGCCCTTGTTCGCTGCCGTCATGTGGGCAGATCCTGCATGCCCGCCTAAGCGACATCTCGCCCACCTGAGGTATAACTTCTTGTACTGGTCCAGCTCCCCAGGTTGCTGCATGCGGGTTTTCTTCTACGCGACTACTCCCCAGCTCCCCATGTATAGTAGCTAGGGTTCATCGGCTGGTCCGACATCACCTACTATTATAGAATAAATGTCACTCGAAAAGTTGTCCTGATTTATGCCTTGGTGGAGGTATACATGTTGTTTCGACAAAAAGTACATGGTGGTTGTGCGGTCATTGCCCATATGCTCCTATTGCTGCTGCTAATCTAATACTATCACTAGTTAAATGAAGAAATGCTTTTTTTCTCGGGTATCCTGGTTTAGTTCCCATCAAGATAATCATGATGCTTCTGTTTATTGGTGTAATTTTCATTAATTCTTATTGACAATTGAGATGTTTTTGTTAATCCTGTACCATTGCCAAAACAAAGTAACAACACTATATCCCTTTTTTATATTTTTGCAAACAACGATGCGTATCTCCATACCTGGGCATGTCTTCCTCAATTTTAGTGGAACTGCACAAAATTGGATGGCCATTGTTGTTCCGCCTCACTATCCTCTGCCACGTGGTTCTTCCTTCCTCGAGCTTGATTACTGAGAATAAACAGACCACAGTGAGGATTTGTCGAACTTCATATGTGCCTCACCCAAACTGGATGCAAAATGGATGGTGCATCACCACGATGACCTATCGATGCTTATGGTTGTGCCTCATGGTTGCATCGGCTGGTGAAGCTAATCGATTTCCAATGAAAAACAAGTTGTCTTCCATCAGTGCTCTTTGCTTATTACCCACAAAGATGATATCCTTCATCAGTTCACCTTGGTTGCGTTGGAGATACAGTCGTCTTTCATGTTGGTGCAATTTTATCACACAATTGGCTATGAACCAAATTTTTCCTCGAAGAAGGATCGACGTTGGTACTAAGAGCATAAGTTTTGTATTGATTTCTAAGCCTTCTCACAACTTTGTCTCCAGCTCCCTTATAATTTTATTTATCGAGCTATTAACTTCGATTAAAAAATGGTGTGGACTAAAAATCCAGATGGACGTAATAGTCCTCCATTTTTATTTACTCCGCATATTATATTTAACTGAAGTCAAACTTTGTAAAGTTTGACCAAGTTTAGGTCGAACACAATAAACCATAATTATTAGAGAGGGCAAACTGTACATACTCTCAAACCTTTCCTATAATTGAAATTAAAATTCTTTGTTTGTACACACTCTCACACGTTTCCCATAATTTGGTGCATGTGTGGTTGTTCACTTAAGGGAGGGTAGTGTACCGCACGTGAAGGACAGGAAGTGTGACCAGGACGCGTGGATCGTTAGTTCATCGGAAGTAGTAGTTTTCTTCACTAGTACGTTAAATAAAGAGTTTCATTTCATAATTACGCAATTTAAAACGATTTTTATGGAGAGAATAAGAAAACCACTCCACTATATATTAGTCATATACACGAGTACTATATGGATGCAGCTTCATTGACTTAGTGCACTTGCCTTTGGGTTTATGACAGTTGGGCCCAAAATGTGGCTGGCCCACCTGTCATACAACCAAAAGCAGGTGCAGTTAAGGCACCGGAGCTCAATCCATACTATAGTATATATATAAGCTGGAGCCTCAACACTTGTTCGCTAGGGTTTGCACTTTCCACAATCTCGCCGCACTACATATATATACACGCTGGAGGCCTAGTGTTCCTTTGCTAAGGTTTTCTATATTCACAGTCTCTCACCCTCTACACCAGATCTAAACAAGACTTCCTTGGCCTCTTGTCTCTCTCTCCCCCTCACAGCTGGTGAAGGAGGCGTCCGGATCCCGTCGCACCGGGAAGGGGAGGAGGTGCTGCGTTCACTCTATAGCCTTCGGCAAGGGAGACAATCCACTACCGGCTGCGCTGTTCTCTTTAATCCAGCGCCTGTGCGGGAGGGCCACCGACCGCTGCTTGCTCGCTATCGTATGTAGTGTGGGCAGATCTGACCTCCTGCCGCACGCCTTGCCACATCCCAATGACCCTAAGGTATAAGTTTCTTTGAAACCGTCATTGCTCTAGCTGCATGCAGATCTTTTTCGATTTTGTAGTCGAATCTGGGTCTTGGTTCGAAGAGGAAAGAAGGGTGCGGTGGGGTGGAGCATGAATCTAGGACGTGGTTCAATGAGGAAAGGAGGGAGGGAAAGTCGTATAGACTGGCTATCTAGCCGCTTTGTTGGTCGAAAAGGGAAAAAGGGGGTAACCCAATACACACATCCGTAAGGAACCGATCTCTTTGTTGGACAGGGAAAGAAACTGGGGGGTCGGGTAGTTTGTACAGGACTAGATTTGCTGCCCTCACATAGGAAAAAGGTTCAAAGAGAACAAATATGGGACCAACGCAGATATTTTTCTTGGCTACATACCCTGCATCACCCATTTATACGTGTGGATGCACATAGTGCTGGCATGTCCCATGTCCCATGTCCCATACAACTATTTTGTTGTTGTTAATCTAAGAATGCCGCCGGAAAATTGAAGCAATGCCACTGTTAAAAGTAAATTACATTTTTAACAAATGTTGTTTTAAGAGAATGTATCTGTTAATACGAATCAATGCAACCGTTTTAGAAATGCTACTATCCTACTTTGTTTTCCATCAAGAGAAGTTAGATGCTTCTTTTTGTCGCCGTTTGTTTCATCCTCCTTTATCGACAAGTAATTGTTTCCTTTTTTGTCTGTGTTAAAACAGGGATATCTATTCAACTTGTTGCTATTGCGACATTTTGCTTTGCTACGTGAAACACTTATGTTTTAAGAGTGTTTTGTGCAGTTCAACTTCAATGCCACACTGGCAACTTTGCTTAATTTTGGTGGAACTGCACACAAGGAGATCGAGATTTGTTTCTAGTCTTCCTCGCGAGTTGTTTCAAATCTTGGTCTCATCCACATGATGGTGCAGTGTGCTTTGAGTTGTTGTGCTACTTGATTTGGTACTATTTTGTATAAATGTTAAATTGAAGCTATTGAACTGTTGTCTTTTACCATTAAGTGAGCAAAAATTGTTCCAACCCATACACGATGCTTGTTGCTTTCTTACACAAAACTCTGGATCACCCCCTTTATAAGTAGATGGAAGCACATGGTGTTGTTCCGCCCACTCTCCACGGAACTGTTTGTGATTTTTGTTAATGTAATGCCGCTGGTAAAATTAAGCAATGCCACTCTCAGAATTAACTACTGAATCTTAGTTCAAAACTGCAACACTTGTTCGGGATTGGCGGAATTACCATTATTCTTGCCGCATGTTTCATCCTCCTTTATTTGCTAGTAATTGATTCCTTTTTTGCCTCTATTAAAACAGGGATATCTATTCAACTTGTTGCTAGTGCGATATTTTGCTTCGCTATGCGAAACACTTATGTTTTAAGAGTGTTTTGTGCAGTTCAACTTGAATGTCACACCGGCGACTTTGCTTAATTTTGGTGGAACGACACAAAAGGAGATTGTGATTTCATATATGTGTTCGGATTTCTTTCGAGTCCTCCTCACGAGCTGTTTCAAATCTTGATCAAGAAAGGTTAGTACCGACTTTCATCCACATGATGCTGCAGTGTGCTTTGAGATGTTGTGCTAATTGTATCGGTACTATTTTGAAAATGTTGAATTGAAGCTATTGAACTGCTCTCTTTTACCACTTAAGTGAGCAAAAATTGTTCCAACCCAGACATGATGCTTGTTTCTTTGGTACAACAAGACTCTGCATCACCCCCTTTATAAGTAGATGGAAGCACATGGTGTTGTTGCGCCCACTCTCCCCTGGAACTATTTATGCTTTTTGTTAATCTAGTGACACTGGTAAAATAAAGCAGTGCCACTCAGAATTAAATACTAAATCTTAGTTCAAAACTGCAACACTTGTTAGGGATTGGCGAAATTACCATTTTTGTGGCCGCTTGTTTCATCCTCCTTTATTTGCCAGTAATTGATTCCTTTTTTCCTATGTTTAAACAGGGATATCTATTCAACTTGTTGTTGTTGCGACATTTTGCTTCGCTATGCGAAATACTTATGTTTTAAGAGTGTTTTGTGCAGTTCAACTTGAATGTCACACCGATGACTTTGCTTAATTTTGGTGGAACGGCACAAAAGGAGATCGAGATTTCATATATGTGTTGGGATTTCTTTCAAGTCCTCCTCACAAGCTGTTTCAAATCTTGGTCAAGAAAGGTTAGTACCGACTTTCATCCACATGATGCTACAGTGTGCTTTGAGATGTTGTGCTACTTGTATTGGTACTGTTTTGGATAAATGTTGAATTGAAGCTATTGAACTTTTGTCTTTTACCATTAAGTGAGCAAAAATTGTTCCAACCATGGCATGATGCTTGTTTCTTTGTTGCAATAAAACTCTGTATCACCCCATTTATAAGTAGATGGAAGCACATGCTGTTGTTCCACCCACTCTCCCTGGAACTGTTTATGCTTTTCGTTAATCTAATACCGCTGGTAAAATTAAGCAATGTCACACTCATAATTAATTAGCTACTGAATCTTAGTTCAAAACTGCAACACTTGTTATGGATTGGCGGGATTACCATTTTTGTGGCCGCATGTTTCATCCTCCTTTATTGGCCAGCAATTGATTCCTTTTTTGCCTCTATTAAAATGAATCAGTCGCATTGTTTTAGGAATGATACTATCTTGCTTTGTAATTCTTTCTACATGTTTAACCAAGGTATTGTTAAGATAATGTCTCTATTAAAATGAATAAGTCGCATTGTTTTAGGAATGGTACTTTTCTGCTTTGTCGTTCTTTATACATGTTGAAACAAGGCATTGTTAAGATAATGTCTCAGTTAATATGAATGAATCACACTGATGGAGAATTGCTACTCTCCTGATTTGTTTCCCATTAAGATAAGGTAGATCAGTAGATGTTTTTCTTCTGGGAGTACAAGTCATCAACCGTTGTTTCTTAGTAATTGTTTCCCTTATACCTATTGTTGCTTACAGGTAGCAAAATTAAACTTGGTTTTATTCCGACTTTGAGTTTAGTTGAATTGCACAAAAGGAGCCAATGTGTCCAAGGAAAACTGCTGCATTACTGGGTCCCGTTGGTCGTACCACTTTGCAGAAAGAAGGAGTCACTATTTGTGCTACATTACAGAAGGAATGATCGAGAAGCTTTACAGAGTATTAGTAGACTCTGGTAACATTACTAGTGTGCATAGAGCATAGCCAAATCTACAACACGTGGAGTGCACTGGGCAAAAAGTGCCCAAACAAGTATAAGAAGTCATGACAGGACTCCAAGTCTGTCAATGTCATTCTAAGCAACAATCATGGGGCATCTGGGTATGGTAATCTGTTTACCGTACTTTTAGTTTGTTAGTCTACCGATTGGTTGGTTGACACTGGGGCCAATATTCATGTGTGTGATGATGTGTCTTCGTTTTTTGCAGCATATAAATACGAAATCCATAGGGATGCTCAGCTTGATTTTAGTGGAACTGCACTAAAGGTTGAGATAGTTTGTGTCCTACATAATTCTTCATCATGCACAATACATCGAATGGTTCTCTAATCATTAGTCGTCACCTTGAGCCACCGGACAATCAGCTGACAAACTAATGAAAAACCCTGCCCATTCCACAATCATATGCATTACATATTTTGAATGGGAAAAGCTTGTCAAAGTTTAATCATTGATGTTAGCAAGAATACTTTAGTTTAATATATTGGAATTGGAAAACCTTGTCAAATTTTGCTCATTGATGTTAGCCAGAAGACATGCATTTGATATTTTTGAGTGGGACGCCCTTTGCTGTGAGCAGCGTTGATCATTTTTTCCTATTCATGTGTTTAGTTTAGAAGTAAATAGTTACTCTGTTGAGATGCATAGTCACATGAATGTTGACTTATGTAAGGTATTTTAAGAGTTTGTTCTGAATATTGTCTATGTAATGCCAGGCCTTGTGTTTGATTGCAAAGTTGAGCTTGGAATGTTGTGGCATGCGGCATAACGAGCTGTTCACCGTGCCTCCTAAGAATAATGCTTCATTTTTTTGCATGTTGATCTAATGCCAGTGATTTGCTTGTTAACAAGATCATCCTCTTTTGTTGTTTCCGTGCTTAAGAAGTTCATCGTCTTATGTTTTGTACATAGCCTATACGACAAGTCGGGTAGGTTAGACGTGAAACCATATGATCTTCCGACCAACTCATCATCTTAGGCCGTGATTGGATCGTCGTTTTCCAACCAAAACCGCTTGTAAAACTGATGGTTGTAAATAAAAGCAGGTGGTCTCGGGCGAAGCGCTTGGTTGGTCGATTTTGACAAGTAAAATATACACTGGTCCCTCAAATTACACGCATAACCCGCCGGTTTTACTTACAAACCTCGGGCCCTCGGGTTCATTACGCCTGTATTTTATGCGTTGTTTCCGTTGACGAGTAAACTACACTTGTATCTTAATACAGGTGTGAAATAAACCAGAGCTCCCAAGCGCGGCCTTACCGTTTCATGCCGTCTTAGTCTCTCGAAGGTGCTCATAGGTGTCCGATGATCCTGGCTTCCTGAATGAGCAGCGGCCGCTGTATCAGACCGTCCGTAGGGCTCGCGAGTCGCTCTCCATCGTCCTTCGAGTTGTTGCACTCGCCGTGGCGCCGAGCATTGTCAACATGGTCAACGAACATGAGGATTCACAAGATGACTTTATTTTGACTGGATGACAGTAGGGACCCACTAGGGCCATAGTCGTATGTAAGCAAGTGCCTCCTTATTATGTACAACTATATTTTTTTTGCTTCCTCCTGGTTTCCTGACATCATGGTCCCACACCATTGTCAACCTACGTAGTCAATATAAATGAGAGAATTGCACAAGGAGCGGCCGACAGCTGGGACCAAGCAGCTTGAGCAGTATTTGTGTTTTTGAGGCATGAGCACAACAGAGTTTTTGTTGAGCGATGTTTTCATTGTTGTTCAGACGAGAGCAGGGTATTAACTGGGCGGGCTGTGGCCCGTCTACCCCAGGCCAGATATCTAGCCCAGGTATTAATTTTTTCAAGATGAAAATGGCTAGCCCAGCTACACTTTTTTTTGAGGAATACTCAGGCAAGGTCAACTTGTTATTCTCTGCCCCGCTCGGCTGCAAATCTTTCCTAGGAGGGATGCATTAGGCTTAATAGGAAAATGGGCTTTAAGAAATAATAAATGAGATGTAATTATAAAAACTGGGCAGTAACTACAAAAAAATGCACCAAACACGTAATTAGTTTATAAAATATTATTTTTGGATTTTGAAAATTTTAAATTTTTAATTGTTGTGTGCGCAATGTTTCGTTGGATTTTTATGTAATACAAATTTATATTTAATCTGACTAGAAATTTCAGGATAAAAATATTCCGGATCCCATCAAAATGTGGGAAATTTTATTGAATTCTGTGTTGAACGGTTGGTTGAAATTATTAATCGTTGTCCTAGCTAGAAAATGGGTTGTACGTTTAACAAACTATAAATGGGTTGTAGTAAATTCCATTGGAATTCAAAAATGGGCTGTACATTCTTACAAATCGCAAATCGGCTATAATTTCTCTGCCACACACTTGTGGGCCTACTAAATTGACGCATCCCCTAAAAAAGAAGTTGACGCGTATGCAAGGCTTTGTCAACTTATAGCCAACACACGGTTCTAGCAGCAGTGGTTGTCGGATGTCTATCCAACGGATGTCGTGCTTCTTCTTCAATCTCAGATATTCTAGCTTCAGCCGCCCAAAAAATGATTCCTCCCCCTAACATTTGGGGTGCATTGTTTTGGAGGCTGACCCGTGGGTCTACTAAGTTGACGCGTACCAAGGGATTTCTCAACTTAGTCAATATAAACGATTCTAGCTGCAGTGACCGTACGATGTCCATCCAATGGCGGTCGTGCTTCTTCAACCTCTCGTCTTCTTGCTCCAGCCGCCCAAAGCAGCACCGGTTGTGTCGCCAGCTGCTGCCTCCTGTGGCTGGCTGTGCTGCCGCGAAGGCCTCACCACCGCCTACTACTCCCACCGCTGGCCAGGTCATCCCTCCACTCACCCACGCCCCCTGTTATTCTGCGGCGACGGCAGCCTCACACCGAAGCCAAACCAGTGAACCCTCATACTCCTCTCCGCGTGGGCATCCATTGTCGCGTCTTCCCCGGCTCTGCGTCGTCCCCTTCCTAGGCCTCGCCATCGTCCACCGCCTTGGTGCTCTTGGCGCGGCGTGGTCAACGTGGTCAAGGAAGGACTTCCATCAGACGTGGACTATACGTGGAGAGGCTGATAGCTAGGTCCATGGCCGCACACAAGGAAATGCCTCTGTATTTCGCGAAAAAAATGTTCCGCCCGCTGACAGGTCGGACCCACCAGCTATATCTTCGCACGCAAGGAAGTGCCTCCTTATTACACAAAAAAAAAAGAATACTCCCCCTGCTAGCTGGGACCCAGCATAGTCAGAGGCTGACTTGTGGGCCTACTAAGTTGACGGGAACGGAGGGCTTTGTCATATTAGTCAATATGAATGATTCTAGCTCCAGTGATCGTACGATGTCCATCCAACGGTCGTAGTGCTTCTTCAACCTTTGGTCTTCCTGCTCCAGCCGCCCAAAGCAGCGCCGGTCGTGCCGCCTGCTCCTACCTCTTGTGGCCGGCTGTGCTGCCGCGGAGGCTTCACCGCCCCCTACTACTCCCACTACTGGGCAGGCCATCCCTCCACTCACCCACACCCCCTGTTATTCTGCGGCGAAGGCAACCTCACACCGAAGCCGAACCAGTGAACCCTCATACTCCTCTCCGCATGGGCATCCACTGCCGTGTCTTCCCCGGCTCCGCGTCGTCCCTTTCCTAGGCCTCGCCGTCTTCCACCGCCCTGGTGCTCTCTGCATGGCGTGGTCAACATGGTCAAGGAACGACTTCCATCGGAAGAGCACTATACGTGGAGAGGCTGACAGTTGGGTCCACGACCGCAGCAAGGAAGTGCCTCCTTATTATGTGGAAAATAATGATTCCTCCACCTGACAGTAGGGACCCACCGTAAGGGCCACCATATTTCGCGAAAAAAATGTTTCCCCCTGACTGCTAGGACCCACCAGTTACATCTTCGCACGCAAGGAAGTGCGTCCATATTACGGGGGGAAAATTGATTCGCCCCCTGACTGCTGGGACCTACCAGCTACATCTTCGCATGCAAGGAAGTGCCTGATAGTCGGGACCCACCTGGTCGAAGTGTACACGGCGTTGTCATTCTGGTCGCGAACGTGTACGTACATACTGGTCGATGTAGACGCGCACGTGTCGTAGTAGAGGCGCACACGTAGGATATACACGTACGTACAGTGGCCAGGGTGTAAGAAAGAAAATACGGCCATGTACGTACATACGGGTGGGGTCTCGAACGCCTACTCGCGCATACGTACGGCCAGGGCACATGTACATGGTTGGGTCGGAACGGAGAAACTGCACCATCGTCGTGTTCATGGGGAGGCAACAAAATGCGTCGTGTTCATGGGGAGGCAACGGAATGCGTCGTGTTCATCGGGAGGCAACGGAACGCGTGGGAGCCAACTGGCTTGGACAGAACAGCCGATGGAAACGAGGCCTGGCGTACCGCAGAACGGAGGAAACGGCCTTGTGTTTGACCAGCCAAGTTCGAAACGGGATCATGTTCATCAGGAGGGGTCTGGCATACCGCAAAACGGAGGAAACAAACTTGTGTTGGACCTCCTACGGTCGAAACAGGGGTCCTGTTCATCGGGAGGGGTGTGGCATACCGCAAAACGGGACTCCACTGGATACTATTCATTTCCACCGTCGACCTCCTCCAGCCTCCACAAGGTACTGTTCATCCACCGTCGACCTCCTCCAGCCTCCACCTACGACTGTTCATCCACGGGCTCCTGTTCATCCAGCCTCCACCGTGCGCTCCTCCACCGGCTACTGTTCAACAAGCCATCTCCACGGGCTACTATTCATCTAGCCCTCCACTGGCTACTGTTCAACCAGCTCTCCACGGGGTCTTCCTGTTCATCCAGCCCTCTACGGGGTCCTGTTCATTCACCCCCAACCGGCTCGATCAGGGTCCTTTTCATCCAGAGGCAACACCATGGGGTCCTATTCATCCACACCCATCGAGAATTATTCATCCAA
>NC_041389.1:377231781-377339018 GCF_002162155.2 Triticum dicoccoides | reverse complement strand
TCATCAAGGGAAGGAGGCAGCAGGGTTCGATCGGCTTTAGTTAGTAGCAGTAGCGAAGGAATCACTCAGGTTCAGTAACATAGCTAGTGCAATTGCTCGAGTTCAGTTAGAGCCCAACGCCTCGCTCGGGTTCAGTTAGAGCCCAACTCCTCGCACACACGCGCATACGTGTATGAGAGAAACGCGCATCGCTCGTACCCCGACCAGCCACCGTAACAGGGAACTCCCCGAAATTTTCCTCGCACTCGCTTCTACCACGATTTTTTCCATCATGGATGGCCCAAAGAATGTCATGCAGCTGCGTCTCCGGCCCGCCTAGGACGAAAAGCCCATTTTCTGTCATGATTTTTATCATAGAAGTAGGAGCCCACCACATCTATGATGATATCGGGTTTTGTCACAATTATCGTCATAGAAGTGTCATAAGTATGACAGAAAAAAATTCGGTTCGACCCAAAATGTCACGGATGTGTCTTTTTTTTGTAGTGATGGAACATGATATGGCCATCATCATCTTGTGCTCATGATCTCCATCACTGAAGCATCGCCATGATCTCCATCGTCACTGACGCGACACCTTGATCTCCATCATAGCATCGTTGTCGTCTCGCCAACTATTGCTTCTACGACTATCGCTACCGCTTAGTGATAAAGTAAAACAATTACATGGCTATTGCATTGCATACAATAAAGTGATATGTCTCCAACGTATCTATAATTTTTTATTGTTCCATGCTATTATATTATCTGTTTTGGATGTTTAATGGGCTTTAATATGCTCTTTTATATTATTTTTGGGACAAACCTATTAACCGGCAGCCTAGTGCCAGTTTATGTTGGTTTTTTGCCTATTTTAGAGTTTTGCAGAAAAGGAATACCAAACGGAGTCCAAATGGAATGAAACCTTCGCGATGATCTTTCTTTGACCGAAAGCAATCCAGAAGACTTGGAGTAGAAGTCTGGAACGCTACGAGGCGGCCACGAGGCATGAGGGTGCGCCTAGGGGGGTAGGCGCGGCCCCACCCTCGTGGGCCCTCGTAGCTCCACCAACGTACTTCTTTCGCCTATATATACTCTTATACCCTAGAAACATCAGGGGGAGCCACGAAACCACTTTTCCACCGCCGCAACCTTCTGTACCCATGAGATCCCATCATGGGGCCTTTTCCGGTGATCTGCCGGAGGGGGAATCGATCACGGAGGGCTTCTACATCAACACCATAGCCTCTCCGATGAAGCGTGAGTAGTTTACCACGAACCTTCGGATCCATAGTTATTAGCTAGATGGCTTCTTCTCTCTCTTTGGTTCTCAATACAAAGTTCTCCTCGATGTTCTTGGAGATCTATTCGATGTAATACTCTTTTGCGGTGTGTTTGTCGAGATTCGATGAATTGTGGCTTTATGAACAAGATTATCTATGAATATTACTTGGTTCTTCTCGGAATTCTTATATGCATGATTTGATATCTTTGCAAGTCTCTTTGAATTGTCGGTTTAGTTTGGCCTACTAGATTGATCTTTCTTGCAATGGGAGAAGTGCTTAGCTTTGGGTTCAATCTTGTGGTGTCCTTTCCCAGTGATAGTAAGGGCAGCAAGGCACGTATTTATTGTTGCCATCGAGGATAAAAGATGGGGTTTATATCATATTGCTTGAGTTTATCCCTCTACATCATGTCATCTTGCTTAATGCGTTACTCCATTCTTATGAACTTAATACTCTAGATGCATGCTGGATAGCGGTCGATCTCTGGAGTAATAGTAGTAGATGCAGAATCATTTCGGTCTACTTGACACAGACCTGATGCCTATATTCATGATCATTGCCTTAGATAACTTCATAATTATGCGCTTTTCTATCAATTGCTCGGCAGTAATTTGTTCACACACCATAATACGTGTTATCTTGAGAGAAGCCACTAGTGAAACATATGTCCCCTGGGTCTCTTTTCTATTATATTACATCTATTTTATTTCCATCGCATCTCGTTTACGATTTTGCAATCTTTACTTTCCAATCTATACAACAAAAATACCAATACTATTTACTTTACTATCTTTATCTGATCTGACTTTTGCGAGTGACCGTGAAGGGATTGACAACCCCTTTATTGCTTGCAAGGTTCTTGATTGTTTGTGTAGGTACTAGGTGACTTGTGCATTGTCTCCTACTGGATTGATACCTTTGTTCTCAAAAACTGAGGGAAATACTTACGCTACTTTGCTGCATCACCCTTTCCTCTTCAAGGGAAAACCAACGAATGCTCAAGAGGTAGCAAGAAGGATTTCTCGCACCATTGCCGGGGAGATCTATGTCAATTCAAGCCATACCAAGTACTTATAATAAACTATTCTCCCTCGCATTACATTATTTCAAATTCGCCTCTCATTTTCCTCTCCCCTACTACTAAAATGATTTTCGAAAACCTTTGCCTTTTCTTCGCCCCTCTTCCACTCATCTATTTTCGCTTGCTCCTTGTGTGTTTGTGTGTTAGATCCCTTGATTTGCCTTCATGGCTAGTCCTCCTATCATTGTTTGTACTCCCGATAATGAAGTTCTCAATTTTAAAAAAAGGAGGGAGAGAATCTAAAAGATGCTTGGTATAGAATTTTCAATGCTCAAAATAGATCTGCTAGGAAGCAATCTACTTCCGTTCTTCTTCACAATTTTTATGTAGGCATTACTCCTTGGAATAGACATGTTCTTGACACCATTACCGGAGGGAATTTTTTGGGAATCCATACTTTTGATTCTTATATTGCCATGATAGATTTGTTAGGCCCACCACCTCTTATGGTCAATGGAACTATTTAAACTTTGGAACATGTGATGCAAAGGCTTGATATTATTGAAAATAAAAATTCCTCTGTTGAGTTAATCGAAAATTTGAATAAAAAGATCCACAACCAAATTACCCAATATGGATCTAAGGTAGGAGTTACTCTGAAAAATCTTAGGGAAAAGGAACCCATAGTTAATGAAAAGATAGATCAAGATTCTACTAGAATTGATAATCTCGAAGATATTATTACCAACTTGGGTTCCGCTTTTTCTGCCATTAAAAGTACCTGAAATCCTCCTCCTACCAAAGTTGCCAAATTTATCTACATTCCTTAGAATAAGGGTGAATCTTCTAGTAAGGAAAATAAAGACCTCAAATCAATAAGTGTTCACCCAATTTTTTATGATATCATTAAGGAACCTTTTGCCACAAATGAATTTCTTGATTTATTACATAGGAGTTTTATCATTAACAAAACCAAAGATCTCCTAAGGTTTATCTGTGTTCAATTGAAGAATTGCATACCTAAGATGGCAATACCTAGATCTATTCGTGTTTTTATGCCTAGATAGGGGCGTTAAACGATAGCGCTTGTTGGGAGGCAACCCAATTTTATTTTTGTTCTTTGCTTGTTGCTCCTGTTTAGTAATAAATAATTCATCTAGATTCTGTTTAGATGTGGTTTTATGTTTTAATTAGTGTTTGTGCCAAGTAGAACCTTTGGGAAGACTTGGGTGAAGTCTTTGCGATCTTTCTGTAAAAAACAGAAACTTTTGCGCTCACGAGAATGGCTGTGATTTTTTACTGGAGAGTGATTTTAGGTTGATTATATTTTAATATGATTAACTGACAAATTCCTCATGTCCACCAATTTATTTCATAATTTTTAGAGTTCCAGAAGTATTCGAAAGTTACAGATTGCTACAGACTGTTCTGTTTTTGACAGATTCTGTTTTGTGTGTGTTGTTTTCTTATTTTGATGAATATATGAGTAGTATCGGGAGGGTATGAATCACCAAGAAGTTGGAATGCAGTAGGTTTAACACCAAAACAAATAAAGAATGAGTTCATTACAGTACCTTAAAGTGGTGGTTTATTTTCTTATACTAACGGAGCTCATGATATTTTCTATTGAAGTTTTGTGTTGTGAAGTTTTCAAGTTTTTGGGTAAAGATTTGATGGATTTTGGAATAAGGAGTGGCAAGAGCCTAAGCTTGGTGATTCCCAAGGCACCCCAAGGTAAAATTCAAGGACAATTAAAAGCCTAAGCTTGGGGATGCCCTGGAAGGCATCCCCTCTTTCGTCTTCATCTACCGGTAACTATACTTGAGGCTATATTTTTATTCACCACATGATATGTGTTTTGCTTGGAGTGTCTTGTATGATTTGAATGTTTGATTTTAGTTTACCACAATCATCCTTGCTGTACACACCTTTTGGGAGAGACACGCATGAATCAAAATTTATTAGAATACTCTATGTGCTTTGCTTATATCTTTTGAGCTAGACAATATTGCTCTAATGCTTATCTTTTTAGAGCACGGCGGTGCTTTTATTTTATAGAAATTGTTGATCTCTCATGCTTCACTTATATTATTTTGAGAGTCTTTTAGAACAGCATGGTAATTTTCTTTGGTTATAAAGCTAGTCCTAATATGATAGGCATCCAAGATGGGTATAATAAAAACTTTAATATAAAGTGCATTGAATACTATGAGAAGTTTGATTCTTTATGATTGTTTTGAGATATGAAGATGGTGATATTAGAGTTATGGTTTGAGTAATTATGAATTTTAGATATACTTGTGTTAAAGTTTGTGATTCCCGTAGCATGCACGTATGGTGAACCGTTATGTGATGAAGTTGGAGCATGATTTATTTATTGATTGCCTTCCTTATGTGTGGAGGTCGGGATCGCGCGATGGTTAACTCCTACCAACACTTCCCCTAGGAGCATGCATGTAATATTTTGTTTTGATTACTTGTAGATTTTTTCAATAAGTATGTGAGTTCTTTATGACTAATGTTGAGTCCATGGATTATACGCACTCTCACCCTTCCACCATTGCTAGCCTCTCTAGTACCGCGCAACTTTTGCCGGTACCATACACCCACCATACACCTTCCTCAAAACAGCCACCATACCTACCTATTATGGCATTTCCATAGCCATTCCGAGATATATTGCATGCAACTTTCCAATGTTTCGTGTATTATGACACGCTCCATCATTGTCATATTGACTTGCATGGTCATGTAGTTGACATTGTATTTGTGGCAAAGCCACCATTCATAATTTTTTCATACATGTCATTCTTGAATCATTGCACATCCGGTACACCGCCAGAGGCGTTCACATAGATTCATATTTTGTTCTAAGTATTGAGTTGTAATTCTTGAGTTGTAAGTAAATAAAAGTGTGATGATCTTCATTATTAGAGCATTGTCCTAGTGAGGAAAGAATGATGGAGACTATGATCCCCCCACAAGTCGGGATGAGACTCTGGACGAAAAATAACAAAATAAATGAAAAAAATAGGAAAAAAAGAGGCCATAAAAAAGAGAAAAGGCCCAAATAAAAAAATGATGAGAGAAAAATAGAGAAGGGGCAATGCTACTATCCTTTTACCACACTTGTGCTTCAATGTAGCACCATGATCTTCATGACAGAGAGTCTCCTATGTTGTCACTGTCATATACTAGTGGGAATTTTTCATTATAGAACTTGGCTTGTATATTCCAATGACGGGCTTCCTCAAAAGTGCCCTAGGTCTTCCTGAGCAAGCAAGTTGGATGCACACCCACTTAGTTTATTTTGTTGAGCTTTCATACACTTATAGCTCTAGTGCATCCGTTGCATGGCAAACCCTACTCACTCACATTGATATCTATTGATGGGCATCTCCATAGCCCGTTGATATGCCTAGTTGATGCGAGACTATCTTCTCCTTTTTGTCTTCTCGACAACCACCATTCTATTCCACCTATAGTGCTATGTCCATGGCTCACGCTCATGTATTGCATGAAGATTAAAACAGTTTGAAAATACGAAAGTATGAAACAATTGCTTGGCTGAAATCGGGGTTGTGCATGATTAAATACTTTGTCTGATGAAGATAGAGAATAGCCATACTATATGATTTTGAAGGGATAGCTTTCTTCGGCCATGTTATTTTGAGAAGACATGATTGCTTTGTTAGTATGCTTGAAATATTATTATTTTTATGTCAATATTAAACTTTTGTCTTGAATCTTTCAGATCTGAACATTCATGCCATAATAAAGAAAATTACATTGATAAATATTCTAGGTAGCATTCCACATCAAAAATTTTGTTTTTATCATTTACCAACTCGAGGACGAGCAGGAGTTAAGATTGGGGATGCTTGATACGTCCCCAACGTATCTATAATTTTTGATTGTTCCATGCTATTATATTATCTGTTTTGGATGTTTAATGGGCTTTAATATGCTATTTTATATTAAATTTGGGACTAACCTATTAACCAGAGGCCCAGTGCCAGTTTTTGTTTTTTTGCCTATTTTAGAGTTTTGCAGAAAAAGAATACCAAACAGAGTCCAAACGGAATGAAACCTTCACGATGATCTTTCTTTGACCGAAAGCAATCCAGAAGACTTGGAGTAGAAGTCTGGAATGCCATGAGGTGGCCACGAGGCAGGAATGCTAGAGGTAGCTCCACCGGCATACTTCTTTCGCCTATATATACTCTTATACCATAGAAATAGGGGGAGCCACGAAACCACTTTTCCACCGCCGCAACCTTTTATACCTGTGAGATCCCATCTTGGGGCCTTTTCCAGTGATCTGCCGGATGGGGAATCGATCACGGAGAGCTTCTACATCAACACCATAGCCTCTCCGATGAAGCGTGAGTAGTTTACCACAGACCTTCGGGTCCATAGTTATTAGCTAGATGTCTTCTTCTCTCTCTTTGATTCTCAATACAAAGTTCTCCTCGATGTTCTTGGAGATCTATTCGATGTAATACTCTTTGCGGTGTGTTTGCCGAGATCCAATAAATTGTTTTATGAACAAGATTATCTATGAATATTATTTGGTTCTTCTCAAAATTCTTATATGCATGATTTGATATCTTTGCAAGTCTCTTTGAATTATCAGTTAGTTTGGCCTACTAGATTGATCTTTCTTGCAATGGGAGAAGTGCTTAGCTTTGGGTTCAATCTTGCGGTGTCCTTTCCCAGTGACAGTAGGGGCAGCAAGGCACGTATTGTATTATTGCCATCAAGGATAAAAAGATGGGGTTTATACCATATTGCTTGAGTTTATCCCTCTACATCATGTCATCTTGCTTAATGCGTTACTCCGTTCTTATGAACTTAATACTCTAGATGCATGTGGGATAGCGGTCGATGTGTGGAGTAATAGTAGTAGATGCAGAATTGTTTCGGTCTACTTGACACGGACGTGATGCCTATATTCATGATCATTGCCTTAGATAACTTCATAATTATGCGCTTTTCTATCAATTGCTCGGCAGTAATTTGTTCACCCACCGTAATACATGCTATCTTGAGAGAAGTGATACGTCTCCAACGTATGTACTTTTCCAAACACTTTTGCCCTTGTTTTGGACTCTAACTTGCATGATTTGAATGGAACTAACCCGGACTGACACTGTTTTCAGCACAAAACAAAAGTTCTCAGAATGACCTGAAAATCCTCGGAGATAAGTTTCAGAAAATATAAAAAATACTGGCAAAAGATGAAGACCAGGGGGGCCACACCCTGTCCACGAGGGTGGGGGGCGCCCACCCCCTCTGGGCGCGCCCCCTGTCTCGTGGGCCCCCTAGAGCTCCACCGACCTCAACTCCAACTCCATATATTCCGTCTCGCGGAGAAAAAATCAGAGAGGAAGTTTCATCGCATTTTACGATATGGAGCCGCCGCCAAGCCCTAAAACCTCTCGGGAGGGATGATCTGGAGTCCATTCGGGGCTCCGGAAAGGGGGATTCATCGCTGTTGAGGGATTCCTGGATTAGGGGGTGTCCGGATGGCCGGACTATGACCTTTGGCCGGACTCCCGGACTATGGAGATACAAGATTGAAGACTTCGTCCCATGTCCGGACATGACTTTCCTTGGCATGGAAGGCAAGCTTGGCGATATGATATGTAGATCTCCTCCCATTGTAACCAACTCTGTGTAACCCTAGCTCTCTCCGGTGTCTATATAAACCGGAGAGATTTAGTCCGTACGACGAACAACAATCATACCATAGGCTAGCTTCTAGGGTTTACCCTCTCTGATCTCGTGGTAGATCAACTCTTGTACTACCCATATCATCAATATTAATCAAGCCGGAGTAGGGTTTTACCTCCATCGAGAGGGCCCGAACCTGGGTAAAAACATTGTGTCCCTTGTCTCCTGTTACCATCGGCCTAGATGCACAGTTCGGGACCCCCTACCCGAGATCCGCCGGTTTTGACACCGACATTGGTGCTTTCATTGAGAGTTCCTCTGTGTCGTCACCTTTAGGCCCGATGGTTTCTTCGATCATCAACCACGATGTAGTCCAGGGTGAGACTTTTCTCCCCGGACAGATCTTCGTATCCGACGGCTTTGCACTGCGGGCCAATTCGCTTGGCCATCTGGAGCAGATCAAAAGCTATGCCCCTGGCCATCAGCTCAGATTTGGAAATTTGAACTACACGGCTGACGTCCGCGGGGACTTGATCTTCGACGGATTTGAGCCACAGCCGAGCGCGCCGCACTGTCACGATGGGCATGATCTAGCTCCGCCGCCGGACAGTGCCCAGAGCGCCGCTCAGGTGTCCGCTCTGACCCTTAGCTCGGAGCCAACTACGCCGGTCGAGGACGGGTGGCTAGAAGCCGCCTTGGGGGCTGCAATCTCTATGGCGATCGAGCCAAATACCAGCCTTGTCCTTTGTGAAGCTCGTGACTCCAAGGTGCCGGACTCCTTTCCGGACTCCGAATCTTCCGCACCCCTTCCGATCGAACCCAATTGGGCTCCGATCATGGAGTTCACCGCCGCGGACATCTTTCAGCGCTCGCCCTTTGGCGACATCCTGAATTCACTAAAGTCTCTCTCTTTATTAGGAGAGCCCTGGCCGGACTATGGTCAGCGAGGTTGGGATGCGGATGACGAAGAAATTCGAAACCCACCCACCACCCACTTCGTAGCCACTGTCGATGATTTAACCGACATGCTCGACTTCGACTCCGAAGACATCGACGGTATCGACGCCGATGAAGGATACGACCAAGAACCAGCGCCTATAGGGCACTGGAAAGCCACCTCGTCATAGGACATGTATATGGTGGACACCCCAAAAGAAGGGAATGGCGATGGAAAAATGGAGGATGACCCCTCCAAGAAGCAGCCTAAGCGCCGACGTCAGCGGCGCCGCTCTATATCCCGCCACAGCAAAAATGGCGATTCCAGCACCGGACACAATAACACCCCGGACAGTGCCGAAGACAACCCCCTCTAGCAGGATTCAACACAGGAGGATGGAGAAGCCATCCGTCATGAGAAAGCAGCAGACAGAGAGGTCGAGGACGACAATTACATGCCTCCCTCCGAAGACGAAGCAAGCCTCGACGACGATGAATTTGTCGTGCCTGAGGATCCCGCCGACCAAGAGCGTTTCAAACGCAAGCTTATGGCCACGGCAAGCAGCCTCAAAAGAAAACAGCAGCAACTTAGAGCTGACCAAGATTTGCTAGCCGACAGATGGACTGAAGTCCTGGCGGCCGAAGAGTACAAACTCGAACGCCCCTCCAAGAGCTACCCAAAGCGCAGGCTGCTACCCCAACTAGAGGAGGAAGCAACTAAACCTACATCACCAGCGTATGATGCGGCCGATCGGCCACCCCGTGGCCACGATAGAGAGGCCTTTCAGCCCTCAACTCAAGCCACACCCCGACGCCGCTCAAAAAGTACCAAGGCACGGGGAAACGCGCCAGACCTGCGAGACATATTGGAGGACAAGGCAAGGAAAACAAGATTGATCTACGGATCGCGTGGACGCCCCACGACACGTGACGATAACCGTCATGCCGGATATGGAAAATACGGCCAGGCCGAACAGGGCAGGCAAGGCTCATATGAGCTATGTCGTGATATAGCCCAGTACAGAGGCGCCGCACACCCACTATGCTTCACAGATGAAGTAATGGATCATCAAATCCCCGTAGGGTTTAAACCCGTAAACATCGAATCATACGATTGCACAACAGATCCTGCGATATGGATCGAGGATTATCTCCTTCATCTCCACATGGCCCGCGGTGATGATCGACACGCCATAAAATACCTCCCACTCAAGCTTAAAGGACCAGCTCGGCATTGGCTTAACAGCTTGCCAGCAGATTGAATTGGTTGCTGGGAGGACCTGGAATCCGCATTCTTCGACAACTTCCAGGGCACTTATGTGCGACCACCAGATGCTCATGACCTTAGCCACATAATTCAGCAGCCAGAGGAATTGGCCAGACAATTCTGGACACGGTTCCTAACCAAGAAAAATCAAATAGTTGACTGTCCGGACGCAGAGGCTCTCGCAGCTTTCAAACATAATATTCGTGACGAATGGCTTGCCCGGCACCTTGGACAGGAAAAGCCAAAATCCATGGCAGCCCTCACAACACTCATGACTCGCTTTTGCGCGGGAGAAGACAGCTGGCTAGCTCATAGTAATAACATGACCAAGAGCCCTGGTAATTCAGATACCAAGGACAACAATGGCAGGTCGCGTCGCAACAAGCACAAGCGCCGCATTAACGGTGACAATACTGAGGATACGACAGTTAACGCCGGATTCAGAGGCTCTAAACCCAGTCAGCGGAAGAAGCCATTCAAAAGAAATCCTCCGGGCCCATCCAGTTTAGACCGGATACTCGATCGCTCGTGCCAGATACACGGCACCCCCGAACAACCAGCCAATGACACCAACAAGGATTGTTGGGTGTTCAAGCAGGCAGGCAAGTCAAGTGCCAAAAACAGAGACAAGGGGCTGCATAGCGATGACGAGGAGGAGCCCCGGCCGCCGAACAACAGAGAACAGAAGGGCTCCCCCCCACAAGTGCGAACGGTGAACATGATATACGCAACCCACATCCCCAAAAGGGAACAGAAGCATGCGCTCAGGGACATATATGCGTTGGAGCCAGTCGCCCCAAAGTTCAACCCATGGTCCTCCTGCCCAATCACTTTTGATCGAAGGGACCACCCCACTAGCATTCGTCACGGCGGATTCACCGCATTGGTTCTAGACCCAATCATTGAAGGATTTCAACTCACTAGAGTCCTCATGGACGGCGGCAGCAGCCTGAACCTCCTTTACCAAGATACAGTGTGGAAAATGGGCATAGATCCCTCAAGGATTAAACCCACAAAGAAGACCTTTAAAGGCGTCATACCAGGTGTAGAGGCCAGTTGTACAGGCTCAGTTACACTTGAAGTGGTCTTCGGATCCCCGGATAATTTCCGAAGCGAGGAGTTAATCTTCGATATAGTCCCGTTCCGTAGTGGCTATCACGCCCTGCACGGGCGAACCGCATTTGCAAAGTTCAATGCGGTGCTGCACTACGCATATCTCAAGCTCAAGATGCCAGGCCCTCGCAGAGTCATTACGGTCAATGGAAACACCAAACGCTCTCTCCGAACAGAGGAGCACACGGCGGCCCTCGCGGCGGGAGTACAAAGTAGCTTCTCAAGGCAATTCTACAGTCCAGCTATTAAACGTTCGAACACCGTCAAGCGCGCCCGGAGTAACCTACAACAAGACCGACTGGCACATTCCGAGCAAGCATAGCAGTGCGGCCCCAACCCCAGCCCTCGCGAGATTGCGAAACCAGTACCACGCGTACATAATTACGCTCTGGAAGTACCATGGGCATAAGGGGAGGGGCACAACCACGGCATGCCCAGAAGGCGGCTCAACCACATTAGGGGCTCCCGATTTTGTCGTTTCTCTTTTCTTACTTTCAGGACTCCACTCTTCGGAAGGCCTATCAAGCAATACAATTGCCGAACACACGATGCAACAGCCAGGGAGACAGCAAGCCACGTCGAATGTCCAGGTGGTCTCTATAACGAGCTAAATACCTGTCTTACTTAAAGTCTCGCAGCTTGCCCCTGTAGGGGGACATGTCAAATAATCCCATATCTTGCTTATCGCACTATTGTATCGTTCTGCTTTCATAGCAGCCCTTTAATAAACAATACATAGCTGTTGTCTATTATTGCATTCATTTTTCATGTAAATATGTTCAGTCATGACATCATGCAACCGTACAATTTGATACGGCCAATACACCAGGGCCTTAAGTTCCCTAGAATATGGTGTGATAAGACCGAACACTCTTATGAGTACGGCACCCCGAACTTATAGCATTATATCCATCGGCTCCGAATCATGTCTTGGGTCAATAGTTGGGTTTGCCCGGCTCCCATGTTTTGGTACCTTACGTTCCGCTATGTCGGCTAAGGTAGCACTGGGAGAACTACTGCGATTGTGTCCCAATTGAGCTGGGTTAACACCTCAGTAGAGAAAGCTAAAACTGACCGTCATGATAGGGCGAGAGACCGGTCGCTATTTGAGAGGTTTTTCGAGTCCCTAAAGACTTATGCCGCTTCGAGCGAGGAGCCAAATTTATCCGGCCTAGGCGTGGATAGCGCCCCGAACTCGGTCTTCCGAATACTAGGGGCTTCGCCGAAATTTAAAATTATAGAATTCTATGGCTAAGTGAGAGTTATAAAGCATTATAAGTCCGATCGCCTTGTTCGTTGTGCTGAGCACCTCCCTCGAAGGACCCAAGAATGGGAACAAGAGCGCTCAGGTTTATCCCGAACACCCCAGCACTCGTGGCATGGGGGCAGAAGCAGACGACTTGCATCTCTCAGATTTAATAAACGGCCGCACAGAAGGTAATATTTTAAATTCAAAAAGCGTTGCTTAGCGCACATGAACAAGTTTTCGGCGCACGGGATCAACACGAGCGAGTTTACTCAAAAATTACATCCCTGGTACATTCATTCGCCACAAGACGGGCACCCTTCAGGAAACCCTCATAATACATCTCGGGCCGGCAATGCTCCTTCCCCTCCGGTGGCCCTTCTGTCACCAGCTTCTCAGCA
The DNA here is from genome assembly GCF_002162155.2 of Triticum dicoccoides. NCBI lineage: Eukaryota > Viridiplantae > Streptophyta > Magnoliopsida > Poales > Poaceae > Triticum > Triticum dicoccoides. The sequence continues at coordinate 377,326,093 of NC_041389.1, read as the reverse complement.
TCTAGCTTGCCCCAGTGCACTTTAGCACGGGCAAAATCCCTACGGGCGCCTTCGATGCATATGGAGCGCTTGATGACTTCAAGCCGACAGGCATCCACCAGCTGCCGCACCAGCCCAAAATTGCTCAAAGGCATGGCCTCCCCAAGCCACAGCCGGCCTATCAGGCCTTTCATGGCCTGTTCGGCTGCCTTATGAAGCTCGACCAGCTGCTTCAGCTGGTCGCTCAGGGGCACCAGGTGTCCGGCCTCAGCATATTGGGACCAGAACACCTTCTCCGTCGAGCTCCCTTCCTCGGCCCGGTAGAATGCGGCGGCATCGGATACACTGCGGGGCAGATCTGCGAATGCTCCTAGAGAGCTCCGGGTTCGGGTAAGTAACAGGTAATTTACTTCCGCGTGCTTGCTTTGCATAAAGAATGCCTTACCCGCCGCAATCTTCTTCATCGCCTCAATTTCCTGGAGGGCTTTTTGGGCTCGGCCTTGGCAGATTTGGGGCTTTCAAGTGCCGACGCAAGCTCGGACTCTCGAGTCTTCGAGTCAAGCTCTAAACTCTCATGTTTTTTCACAAGAGCATTGAGCTCTTGCCGCACCTCCGCCACCTGCACCTCTTGTTTCTCTCGCTCAGTGCGCTCCACGGCCACATTGTGTTTGGCCTTGGAAAGCGCTTCCTTCAGGGTCGCCACCTCGGTTGTGGCCCCTGTAACATTCATGTTGGTCCTGTCATTTTTGCAACCAGGTATTTTTATATACTTAGATAAGGTACTACATACCTTCGTTGTCCTCGAGCTGCTTCTTGGCAAGGCCAAGCTCGTTCTCGGACCGCTCGAGGTTCTGCTTCAATGCATCGACCTTCGCAGTCAGTGCGGCAGAGCTCAGCAGCGCAGCCTGCATTCCCATATTGACATATTTATGTTAGACTCGTGTATATATCTTTTTAGATCCTCAGACCGGCTTTTCCTTCCGAACACCAAACTGAGCATCAGGGGCTACTGTCTATGCGGTACCATTTTCATATGTTTTAAATACATACCTCAAAGCATGTTAGAAGGCTGGCTGTCGGTGTGAGGACGACACCTATGGGATCACAAGAATCCCTACTACGGTTGCGGGGCGCGGGGTCGTGAGAAGAGCGGATCAAACAGATAGCACACGGGTTCTTTATCCAGGTTCGGGCCGCGAGGATGCGTAAAAACCTACTCCTGCTTTGGTGGTTTGTTTATCTGTGTTCTTGGGCTAGCAATGGGGAGTGAGGAGCTCCAAAAAGTCGAATCCTTGTCCTGGTCGCCTTGGGCCTCCTTTTATAGGGTAAGGGGTTGCCACAGTGGCACACAGGAGGTGGAAAGGGTATAGTGATACGAGTTTATCCCTCGCATTACATGACAAGGCGCATTTAATGCGTCTTGCTTAGGTGTCCTTGCTTTATCGGGGACGGGGGAGAGCCCAGTCTCGTCCGTCACCGCTCCCTTTCGTGTCGACGCGCGCCCTGGCCAGCGGTGCCCATGGTGCCATAGGTAGGCAGGCAGCTGAGGTGGCGTAGCGGTGGGTATCCACGTAGATTCGCTTGCTGCCACGCAGGTACCTGCCCAACTGGTTGGGTCGGCAGCTGCATGCGAACGGTGGTGGAGGTTTGGATTGGCGTGGGGCCGATGGTGGCCCTACAGGTGTCCTTGGCAAGGGCCTCGCCGTAACCCCAGCGAGGGTCTTGCCGGGGCTCCGGCAAGGGTCTTGGCGTGGCGCCTGCTGTCATCCCCGGCAAGGCTCTTGCTTGGGGCCTTGTGGTCCTCCTTGGCTGGGATCCCGCCAAGGGTCATCATCTTCTATAGTGTGTATCTGATCTTGAATGTCTTCACAAAGATCTGCATGCCACCACGGGGATGTCTCCCAAATCCTTGCCCCATGGGGGAAGTGGACTCAAGGGTGATTCGCTCCGTAGGTGTGGGGCGAGCTGCCACGGCAAGGGTCTTGCCGAGTTTGCTAAAACCGCCCCCGGCAAGGATCTTGCCGGGGGAGTCTGCTTCGTCCCCTTTGCTCTTTGTGGTCTTGGTCTTGGCGTCGTTCTGCTCCTTTCGAGCTTCGGCCTTACCTTGGCTCACCTCCCTCGCCTTGCTCAGTGCGGTGGTGTTCGTCGCTCAGACTGCCCATGCACAGTTATAGGGGTACAAAAAGTGTACCCCTCTTTTTGTACACCGACAGGAGCCCCCGGGCCTGGGCCACACATAAGCGCAATCGCGCCGTTGGCCTAGGCCCAAGAACGGTGCGGGCAGGCGGTGTGGTTTTTACCGCCGTAAGTCTCTTCGCGCGCTGCGCTTCCCATGCCTCTCGCGCGTGGCTTGGCGTGGGTAGGCGTGCGTGACGTGGGCGGCATGCGTGGGGCTGAGCTCTGCGCGCATGCGTCACGTCGTAGTAAAAGGGGGCGGTTCGCGCCTTCCCTATAAATGGAGGGAGGCATGGAGGCGCGGCCCATTTACTGAACGGGGCTGGGGCATGGTCTTCAAGGCGTCCACTCCCCATGATCACGGGGTGGGGAGAGGTCGCCTCACCCGCCGCCTCGGTCCCGCATGCCTGCCACGTGGTTCTCATGCGCTTGGGCGGGCTAACGGTGGAGGCGGGAAACCGGGCCGTCGCGGGCCGGGGCAGCGGGTTGGTCCTAGTTCCCTGCGCCTTCCGCGTCTTGATTGGCTGAGCGGGGAGGCCGAGCCCCCACCCCGTTCCTTTATAAAGAGCGGGGGGGGACGGCGTCCCGCACTCTTCCATCTTCTCCTTCCTTTAGCTTCTGCTCCCCCCCTCCATCTGCCATGGAGAGAGGGAATCCTGGCCCTTCAACGGTGGCGGCAAGGGTCGCCGCTCGACAACGCGTCCTTCCTTCTCCTTCACCTGCGGTGGTAGAGCCAGCCGCGAGCGGAAGGGGGAGGGGGCGAGGCCGCTGGCGAGGCCATGGGCGAGGCCGAGGCGCTCAGGGAAGAGGAGAACGGGGCGGCGCGCCGGTCTCGCCTCCGTCAGTAGTTCCTCCTCCCATGGAGGGCCATGTTGGGTATGACCCTTGCGAGTTCTTCGTCAGGCTGTGCCGGCCGCCTCGCCGTCGCCTTCGTCTCCCAACTCCATTCGCGAGCGAGATGGAGCTGGATCCGCCGGAGTCATTGCGGTTGCACATGAGGGGCTGTTGGATCAGCGGTACGCGAGTTCGCGTCAACTTTCCAGCCCCTCACGTGATGTATCTTGGTCGAGAGTGGAAGACGCTCGCCACCGCTTGACGGCGGGGCTCACTCTCCATTTCAAGCTGATGGAGGCCGGCCTCCTCTCCGTCAAGGTCTTCGGGTCCTTCGGGACTCGGGCAAGGTGCTGCGTGGAGAGCTCTTCTGATAGCGAAGACTCCTCCTCGGGCGGGAGTGGCGAGGAGGACAGCCGCAGTGACGACGAGGGTAGCAGGCGGCAGGATGACGGGTCCGACTAGGTGTCAGGCGCCGCTCCGTGCGGCACCGGCGATCCCATCATCCGTGTTGCCGGCTTCCTGAACTTCTCGGGGTCGTCTCCTTGGGCGGCTGGCGTTGGGAGGCTGCGGAAGAGGAAGAGGGCGGGCGGCAAGGCCGTCAAATCAGAGTACACAGTCACCGACGCCTTCGACGCATGCCGACGTCCTACCGCCTCGTCTTCGAGCTCTGCTTCCAGCGCCGCCATCACCATCCAGCCTTCGGATGGCCACCGAGATGTTCTCTTGGTGCCTCCTGCTACCCGTAGCTCGCCTAGGCGCACCTTTTGCCCTTTTCGCCTCCTTGACCTTCCTCCTGAGGAGAGGGACAAGAAAGGGGTTACGGGCACCTTATCTCTTTTTAGCTTGTAAGCCTTTAGGCCTTAACTGAATTTAAAACTTGTAATCCCATCATTCATGTTTTTCATTCCCCATGGGCTGTACCTGAGTGAAATGTTTTTAATGAAAAAGGGATGCTTGCCGGGTCATTTGTTTGCGGGTAGAACCCACGACAAGGAGTAAATCCTTGATATCCCCAAGATAAACATTTTGTTGCCCGGCAACAGGCCCTACGGTCTTCCCACTTCGCTCGACCTTTCTCACGCTTTCGGCGGAGGCAGGGATGAGGTGGGTTCAGGCTCCCCGTTTCATCCTTTTGCTGCCGCGACTATGACCAAACCTGGCCTCAGGAACGAGCCCTAGGGCCCAGAGTTTTAGGGGAGAATGGTAGCTTTGGGAAAAAACGAGGTTTCACATCCCTCAGTCCATAAGGGAATGCATGATAAGGGATGAAGAACTTATCTAAAGCTGTAGCCCCCGGCAACTTTGGTTTGCCGTGGGTGAATCTTTGTACTTACAGCCCCCAGTAATACTGGCTTGCCGGGGTCTAGACGCCAGTCTGTCCCTCTTTTCTTTTTCGTCCTCAAGTGATCCGGCAAGGATATCTGTGAGTCCTGCGAACCAAAGAAGACAAAAGAATGGCAAAGAGACGCACACTCGACCTCTAAGCTAGGGGTTAGTCGCCGCTAAGCACTATCAACCCTAACCAAGGACGAGACTCGACCTAGCATGCATGCTATAACTTAGGGCGCCAGCGCTTCATTTATTTATGCTCAGGGTCTGCGCCTGGCTTTGTACAAAGGGTTACATGCATCATCGGCAATGCTTGTACAAAAGGTGGCTTGCCGGGGGGGCCGGCAAGCCGCGCCTCACGGGTAAAACTTGCGAAGATGCTCAATGTTCCAGGAGTTACTCACCGGAACAGCATCTTCGGTCTCCAAGCGGACTGCGCCGGGCCTGGTGACTTGTATTACCCGATAAGGGCCTTCCCACTTTGGCGTCAACTTGTTTGAATTCTTGGCTGATTGAACGCGCCGAAGGACAAGGTCGCCTTCCTCAAGGCTTCGGGCATGAACCTTGCGGCTACGGTAGCGACGCAAGGCTTGCTGGTAGCATGCTGCTCTCACAGCCGCCCGAAGACGATCTTCCTCAAGGAGCACTACCTCATCTTGCCGCAGTTGCTCTTCTCAAGCTCATCATAAGCGAGCACTCGAGGTGACCCGTATATGAGTTCAGTGGGGAGAACTGCTTCTGCCCCGTATACCAGGGCAAAAGGTGTCTGGCCGGTGGCTCGATTTGGCGTTGTCCTGATCGACCAAAGAACCGCCGGCAACTCATCAATCCAGCGCCTTCCACTCTTGTGCATCCTGTCAAAGGTCTTGGTCCTCAAGCCTCGCAGTACTTCAGCATTTTCCCTCTCAGCTTGACCATTGCTTTGCGGGTGAGCAACGGAAGCGAAACAGACTTTGCTGCCGAGGTCTTGGGTATATTGCATGAAGGTGCGGCTTGTGAACTGGGTGCCGTTGTCGGTGATAACCCTGTTAGGTACGCCAAAACGGCACACTAGTCCCTTGAAGAACTTGACGGCTGACTGAGTTGTGACCTTCCTTACTGCGTCCACCTCCGGCCACTTTGTGAACTTGTCGATTGCAACATACAAGTACTCAAAGCCCCCGACAACGCGGGGGAAAGGGCCCAGTATGTCGAGCCCTCAGACCGAGAAGGGCCAGGAGAGAGGAATGGTTTGAAGGGTATGAGCTGATTGATGGAGCTTCTTTGAATGGAACTGACACGCTTTACACCTGGTGACTAGTGTCGTCGCATCCTGGAGGGTGGTGGGCCAGAAGAAGCCTTGCCGGAATGCCTTGCCGCGCAAGGGCTCTTGACCCAATGTGGGATCCACATATGCCTCCGTGTATCTCCGCCAATAGCTCCAGTCCTTCCTCTCGAGGGATACACTTCAATTTCACACTGTTCGGCCTCTTTCTGTACAGGACGTCATCAACGAACTGGTACATGGTAAAGCGACGGGCTACTTTCTCCGCTTCTTCCTGCTCCTCAAGAAGTTCCCCTATTTGGAGGAATCGGACGGTATGTTGTGCCCATGCTGGAGCCTGGGGCTCGACGGCAAGGGCTAAAGAAATTTCCTACGCTATAGGAGCGGCTGTCTCGACGGCAAGAGCTTGACGCTCCGCTGGAGCCAGTCGTCCCGTGGCGGGCTCAGTATCCTCGGCAACATCCTTGCCGGCGGCTCCGGGGAGCTCGGTGGGAAAGTACTTGCCGGGCCCTGATTTCCTCCTCTTATTCTGCTCCGTTGATGGATCAACGGATGGCTGAGTTAGCTAAAGCACAAAGGTACCTGGTTCCACAGGTAGCTTGAGGGCAGTGCATTTTGACAGGTAATCGGCGATATCGTTCTCCACTCGGAGAACGTGTTCAGCCTGTATACCATCGAAATGCTCTTCCAGCTTTCTCACTTCATCGACATAGGCCTTCATCAATGGGCTCTGGTAATCCTTGTTGACTTGCTTGACGACAAGCTGCGAATCCCCCCTGACGATGAGTTTCTTGATTCCGAGGTCCGCCGCGATCCTAAGACCGGCAAGCAGCCCTTCGTACTCTGCCGTATTGTTGGTTGACACCTCCCTGGGGAAGTGCATCTGGATCACGTACTTGAGGTGCTCTCCGGTGGGCGCGACAAGCAGTACGCCAGCACCGGCGCCTTGTAGGAAGAAAGCTCCATCACAGTACATGGTCCAATCAAAACTTGCCTCCTTGTCGAGAAGAGCAGTCTCTTGGGCTTCTTCGTTAGGCGTTGCGGTCCATTCTGCAATGAACTCCGCTAGAACTCGGCTCTGAATCGTCGAAGTGCTTTCAAACTTGAGGCCAAAGCTGGACAACTCTAGTGCCCATTCCAAAATTCTTCGTCTTGCATCCGGATTGTGCAATATCCGTAGCAGAGGGAAGCGAGTGATGACAGTGATCTCGTGTGCCTGGAAGTAGTGATGCGGCTTCCTCGAGGCCATAAGAAGGCCGAAGAGCAGTTTCTGCACGCCGGAGTACCTTGATCTAGCCCCCTGCAGGAGGGAACTAACAAAGTAGACCGGGCGTTGCATCATTTTCTTCTTCGGCGGCACTTCAACTGGTTGTGTCGTCTCTGCATTGGTGGTGTAGACGCTGAGGAACTCGGAAGGATGGGTCTTGCCACTGTACTTTTTGCCCACGTCGGGTTTGAAGGTGCGGTGAGTGGGCCACTGGAACTGCCGCAGCTCACGGGTAAAAGCCAGACAGCCTACCTCGTAAGGTACGCCTCCAGGGCTCCCCGGTGCCGGGTGGCTCACAGCAGGCCTGCTCGCCTGTCTGATTGGTGGCGCGCTTCGCGCCGGTGCTCGATAGTGGTTCGAGCGTCTTCATGTTCTCGTTCCCGAAGAACTTGGCGCTGGTCACAGTGGGCCCGTGGGTCGGACGATGCTACGGAGATCTCGTCGCCCGTAACGTCGCGACGGGCTGGCGTCCGCGGCACCGGGCGAGGAGGAGGCCAGTGCACCATGGTCGCGGCGCCGCCGGCTCTCGTGCCACTGGTGCGTGGGACTCCGTCGGAGCGTCGACCCGGGGGCTCCATCGGACTCGGTTCGTCTTTGTTGGCCATCGCAACAAGGCTTCAGATAGTGGCTCTCCATTTGTCGAGTTCCCCCATAGTGGGAGGGAAATCGAGGAGCAACTGCGCGCACGCCAGGGCTTCTGCTGGCATTGGTGGCAGCGAAACCTGCACGGATCGCGATGCACTTTGACTTCTGACCATGTCAGAAGGAGTTCTATCACGACCCCGCGGTCGCATGCCATCTTCACCAGCGCCTCAGCGAGCGGGAAGGTCTTCTAAATCCCGGGAGTGGCGCTCAGGGCTCTTTCCGCGGCGACTCCCGGGGTCCTCGGCGTGATTACGCCGTTTGTCGCGCGTCGCTTGAGAGGAGCGCGCCATCAGCGCCGGCGTGGGAGTGTTCGCGTCGCCTTCAGGTGGGGTGGCAGCGATCTTGGAAGGCCCCGCGCCACCCGCGGAGGGCCTGGCTCCGTCTTTGGATTTGGTGGCGTGCGGCCCATTACCAGGTGCACGAACATCGCTGCCTCCCAAACTTCGGCTACTGGGACGGTGTTGGTGTTCGCGAACGGCGCCCCGGGTCTTTTCTGCGACCGGTCCGCTGCTCGCCCGCGTCGGGACGGGATGTCCGGCTTCCGACGGGCCAACCGCCACCGTCATCTTCTTCTTGGGCACTGTCGGTGTCAAAACCGGCGGATCTCGGGTATGGGGTCCCGAACTGTGCGTCTAGGCGTATGGTAACAGGAGACAAGGGACACGATGTGTTACCCAGGTTCGGGCCCTCTTGATGGAGGTAAAACCCTACGTCCTGCTTGATTAATATTGGTGATGTGTGTTACAAGAGTAGATCTACCACGAGATCAAGGAGGCTAAACCCTAGAAGCTAGCCTATGGTATGATTGTTGTTCGTCCTACGGACTAAAGTCATCCGGTTTATATAGACACCGGAGAGGGCTAGGGTTACACAGAGTCGGTTACAATGGTAGGAGATCTACATATCCATATCGCCAAGCTTGCCTTCCACGCCAAGGAAAGTCCCATCCGGACACGGGACGAAGTCTTCAATCTTGTATCTTGATAGTCTTGGAGTCCGGCTGATGATGATAGTTCGGCTATCCAGACACCCCCTAATCCAGGACTCCCTCAGTAGCCCCCGAACCTGGCTTCAATGACGACGAGTCCGGCGTGTATGTTGTCTTCGGCATTTGCAAGGCGGGTTCTCCTTCATGCTCCATGTGTTTGCCGGATAGTGTCCGGTTGCTTCATAAATGTTGCGCTCCTTGGCTTCTACGTCCAATAATGGCCTTCTTCCACGTGTCGTACGAATGCGAAAAGCCAGGGTATTCTTACGTTTTACCCCCTAGCTGTGCGAATAAGCTGCCTATAAGAGAGGCGAGGATCCAGATCCAAATCATACCATCCTCCTTCCGCAAGTACTCATCAAGGTGCATCTGACGAAAAATCCATTCCAACATGGACAGTCGACGCGGCTCCTCTTCTCGCACTCCCAGTCCTCAGCCAGGAGATTGGAGGAGATGCTCAGTCCCGCATAGAGAGTTAGTGACGCTCCAAGTAGAGGGATACCTTCCCCAGGCCTTTATGGTTCCGGTTCGAGCCGGACTGGCCACCTACAAGGGTGGGAAGCAGGCGGAGAGCGTCCCCAATCCCTCCAAAGAAGAGCGGGTATGCTTCGTCCCCTACTTAATAAGGGGACTCGGATTTCCTGTACATCCATTTCTCCGGGGGCTCCTGGAGTTCTACGGACTCCAACTTCACCACCTCACGCCTGCCTCCATTTTGCACATCGCGGGCTTTGTAGCTCTTTGCGAGCTGTTCTTGGGCATCGAGCCCCATTTTGCACTGTGGAAGAGGTTGTTCTGCCTCGTACCCCGTACTCACGAGGGGTCGATATATCAAGTGAGCGGAGCCGAAATATGGCGCATCGCCGGGACCGGATATCTATCCGGAACCCCGAAGAAGGCGTCCGAAGATTGGCCTTCGAAGTGGTTCTATATGGAAGACGCCCCGCTGCCATATCTAGTTCAGATCGGCCTCCTGGAGTTTAGCAACGCTCCTCTGAAGAAACGCCTGAGTTGGCGCCCGCGGAGCCCTCAACGGGAAGATGATAGGAGCGTCCACTATCTAATGGGCCGGATACGGCTACTAGCCCATTCCGGATTAACCATGATCGGAGTCATGGCCACATGCATTATGTGAGGGGTGCAGCCACTCCAATATAGGGGCCACCCCATGTGGGTTTTTAACGGGGAGAATGACGCCACCCGTCATGGCCGCACGGGACTGGGATCGGCCGCCGATCTGGTGAAGATCCTGTCCGGCTTGCACAAGGGGGAGAAGGAGGACTTCCTCCGCACGAATCCATTGAATGGATTCTCCATGAATAACCCTCGGAGCTGGGTAAGCGGAAGCTTATATATCTGATCCGTGCTTTCAAAGATAAGTGTCTTACTTTATGATTTCAACGCAGGAAATACGCCGGGATGTGGCGGGCATAGAAAGCCCAGCTCCACAACCCGAGGATCCGGGAAGATCCCTTGATCCGGCCTCCGAAAAGGATCCAGACATTAAGGTGGATTTGATTGATGGGGTGTTCCACCAGCTCAACATAGACAATGCTCTAGTCGCCATTACGGCTGACTACCCTGGTTTATGTCCGGCTTCCCAGGTGAGTACGACCGAAGTCCTGACACCGTTACTTTTTTAATGCTTATTCCTGACCACCATGCACCAATTGTGCTTGGCAGGAGGTGCCTTTACGGCGGGAAGCCGAGTCCGTGGCGACTGACCAAACGAGGTCAGTGCGGCCTAGCAGGCGGAAGAGGAGTGCGGCGCGAATCGAAACGTCGCCGCAAAGGTATGGTGCACCATTGTCTTTTAAGGAGAAGACTCCTGGGAGGCATATTAATGCTCATGATTCTTCCAGGAGAAAGAGCGCTCGCCGGACTGAGTCCGGAGAGGGTGCCCACCAAGCCTCCGCCATCCAGGCTCCAACGCCTGGTCCGGAGGGGGAGGCAAGCGCAAGGCGCAAGCCGGATGCTCCTCCAACGGAGGATGCCGACAGGTTGTCCGCCACCAGGTCTGAGGTGGAGAGCGCCATGAATCACAGGCGCCGTCGGACAGTTCTTCGTGACACGTGTTTCTCCCCTGAGGCGTTAAATGCCTTTAATGCGGGAGACGCGCACCTTTGTGCTGCTCAAGATGGTTTAACCAGAGCCACGGAGCAGTATGTAAAGGACATATGGGTAAGGAATTTTAATAGTTATATATGCCAGTAGCCCCCGAGACTTAAAATAGTTAAACTAACTGATTTAAGGATCATTTGTTATGCAGGATCTTACTGAGAAGAATACCCACCTGTCTCAGGAGCTTCAAGAATGCCAGGCTCAACTTGAGGCCGCACTAGCCGCTGCCGGGGGAGCCACGGAGACCCCCTCTGGTAATTCATATTTTGAAAAGAGAAGTAGTTTATGAAGTGTGGCGTGTGTGTATAGTCTGACAATAATATTGCAGAGGGTGTCGGACTAGATCTGGACAAGCAACCGCTGCTGCGCCAGGTGAATGCCGGCGAGAGGGTGCTTATGAGGGTGCAGCAGGAGAGGAACAAACTCCAAGATGCCAACACCCAGCTGGGCGAAGAACTAAAAGATGTTCGGGTCCAGCTGTCTAACTCCGTAAAGGAGAATCGACGGCTTCGTCGCGGCATTTATAGTAAGTGCTTGAGCAAACTCTTTTGAAAAGAAGAGTTCGGCGAGGAAGTCGATTGACAGAAATGTGTCTGTAGGTGTGCTCATGGGTCGTCCGGCGGAGGAGATGCCTGGTTCCACGGGAGACCCTCTTCCCGAGCTGCTGCAACTGCATGAACGTGTTCGGCAGGCGATGAACGGCGTCGTTCAGGCCTTATGGCCTTCCATCTCCCTACCCGAGGGTCTCGGAGGGCTTGCTGAGAAGCTTCAGGGAGTACGGCGGCGTCTCCGTCTGTGGAAGATATCGGCCTGCCGTCAAGGCGCCAGGGAGGCCTGGGCCATGGTGAAGACGTGGTACCCGAAGGCTGACCCAAACCACATGGTCGAGGTCGGACCTGCGGGGCCCGATGGGAAGGAGATCCCTGTGAGCTTGATGTACGGCCAAGTAGAGTTGGCCGTGAAATATTCCCAACAGGACTGTAAATTAGACAGCCTGTTAGATGGGATTGAAGAGGAGTACAATCAGTCAGTTTGACGATGTAATTTTAAAATGACATGTAAAATGCCTTCTAGCCGGATTGTAGATCGTTTGTCTTTGCGGACCTTTTAGCTTCAACCTCGGGACCCAACAGTTCGGAGTGTGTCCGAATACCCTTACGGTTATAAAAGAACCGGGGCATGCATGGAGACAAGGTGTAGGGGTCATAATTGCTTTATCAGACAAGTGCCCAACTAGCTAAGTTATAGTACATGGTTAGTAAGAAACATCTTCCAGGGAGAATAGTTCCGTTAAGGGTTCCTTTCCCTGGGAGGCATGCCCTAAAGTGCATGTCCGGACTGTGAAAATAGCAGAAAAAGCATCTGGAGGCAGATAAATAAGTAAGTAATAAATCATCTTTCAGGTCACCGACCGAATATTCCCTTAAGAACTCTAGCCTTCGGCTTCACCCAGTCTGAGGTACACATCCGGCTGAGCCGGCAGTAACAATCGCAGAGGTGCTCCCTTTACCTCCTAGCCGAACAATCGGGAACGTAGGGGTAAGCACAGGAGCCAGGCAACCCGGCTTGGCCAAAACTTAAGTCATATCGATGCATATAATGGTGATCAAAAGGTACATGCGGAAGTGTGACACATGTGTTGGGCATGAAGCCCTTATAAATAAGCTTCTGTTAAAGAAGCCCCCAGGTATAACGAGTGCGAGTAGCACATCGAGTGAGTGCGAACAAAGCGCAGATTAGCCCTCAAGAGGTTTGTACCGAAAAAAGATGGGGGAAAAAGAGGGAAAACAAAGACAGCGAAAAAATATGAAAGGTGGACGGAGGAAGGAGACGAACCCTGAGTCCGGCGCTAGGGGTAAAATCTTCGGAGACGGGCTGCGTTCCGTGGGTTTGGCTCGAGTCGGTTGTCAGATGCGTTGTGTAGACGGTATGGACCGCCGGTAAGGACTTCGTCGATGATGAAGGGACCATCCCATTTGGGCCTAAGTTTGTCCTTTTTCTTGTCCGGCAGGCGTAGAACTAGCTCGCCAACATTGTAAGTTTTGGCCCGTACTTGTCTGCTTTGATATCTTCGAGCTTGCTGTTGATAGAATGCGGAACGTGATTTTGCCACATCGCGCTCCTCCTCTAAAGCGTCCAAACTGTCCTGCCGATCCAACTCGGCTTCTCTTTCCTCGTACATGCGCACGCGAGGTGAGTCATGAATTATATCGCAGGGCAAAACTGCCTCAGCGCCGTATACCATAAAAAATGGTGTGAATCCGGTTGTGCGGTTTGTCATGGTCCGCAGCCCCCAGAGTACGGAGTCGAGCTCCTCTACCCAGTGTGTGTTAGATTCCGTGAGGGACTGCACTAATCTGGGTTTGATGCCGCTCATGATTAGACCATTTGCTCGTTCCACTTGACCGTTAGTTTGAGGGTGGTAGACTAAAGCATAGTCGAGCTTGATGCCCAAATTTTTGCACTAGAGTTTAACCTCGTCGGCCATGAAATTCGTGGCGTTATCAGTGATGATGCTGTGGGGGACGCCAAAACGGTGTACTACCCCAGATATGAAGTCTATCACAGGTCCGGATTCTACCGTTTTAACCGGCTTGGCCTCTATCCATTTGGTGAATTTGTCCACCATGACCAATAAGTATTTGTGCTTGTGGGTTCCCCCTTTAAGGGGTCCAACCATGTCAAGCCCCCAGACGGCGAACGGCAAAGTAATGGGTATAGTTTTGAGGGCGGTGGGTGGCATGTGGCTCTGATTAGCAAAGAGCTGGCAACCGACGCATCGTTCGACTAAGTCCTGAGCATCTGCCCGGGCGGTTGGCCAATAAAATCCTGTACGGAAGGCCTTGCCCACCAGGGCCCGGGCGGCGGCGTGGTGCCCACCGAGTCCGGCGTGAATTTCAGCCAGGAGATTTCGCCCTTCCTCTTCGGAGATACACCTTTGAAGGACACCGGTTGTACTTTTCTTATAAAGTTCTTCCTCATGGACCTTGTAGGCTTTAGATCGCCGAACTATGCAGCGGGCCTCGTTTTGGTCTTCAGGAAGTTCCTGCCTGATTAAGTAGGCTAGGAATGGTTCCGTCCACGGGGCAATTACTGTCAGTATTTCGTGGGCTGAATCTGTTATTTCATTGGCTGAGCCACCGATTGTGTCAGAGTGTTCTGCGTTAGGTGATGCAGTTGGTTCCGGATTGTTATTTCCGGACTCCTCTTCCCATAATATGGATGGCTTAAAGAGCCGCTCCAGGAAGATGTTTGGAGGGACGGCGTCACGTTTGCGCCGATGCTTGCCAACACGTCTGCTGCCTGGTTATTATCCCAGGCTACATGGTGGAATTCGAGTCCTTCGAACCGGGGTGACATTTTTAGGACGGCGTTACGGTAGGCTGCCATTTTTGGATCCTTGGCGTCAAAGTCTCCATTTACTCGGAATATTGTGAGGTTTGAATCCCCACGCACCTCTAGGCGCTGAATGCCCATGGAGATTGCCATCCGGAGGCCATGTAGAAGGGCCTCGTATTTGGCTGCATTGTTGGAGTCCATGTACATTATTTGAAGTACATATTGGATTGTGTCTCCGGTTGGGGACGTCAAGATGACGCCAGCCCCCAAGCCAGCCAACATTTTGGAGCCGTCGAAATGCATGATCCAATTGGAGTATGCGCCGTACTCTTTAGGGAGTTCGGCTTCGGTCCATTCGGCGATGAAGTTAGCCAGAACTTGCGATTTTATAGCTCGTCGTGGTTTGTAGGTTATGTCAAATGGTAAGAGCTCAATGGCCCATTTTGCAATCCTGCCCATCGCATCGCGATTGTTTATAATATCGTTGAGAGGTACTTCGGAGGCCACCGTTATGGAACACTCTTGAAAGTAGTGTCGCAGCTTCCGGGATGCCATGAACACCGCATACGCTATCTTTTGATAGTGCGGGTAACGGGACTTGCATGGAGTTAAGACAGTGGATACGTAGTACACTGGTTTTTGAAGAGGGAATTTGTGCCCTTCTGTTTCTCGTTCGGCGACGAGTACCGCGCTGACAACTTGATGTGTTGCTGCGATATATAATAACATCGATTCACCTAGATTGGGCGCGGCCAGGACCGGATTTGTTGCCAATACGGGCTTAATTTCTTCGAGTCCGGCCGTGGCAGCATCCGTCCATTCAAAATGTTTGGTGCGCCAGAGGAGGCGATAAAGGGGCAGTGCCTTTTCTCCCAAACGGGAGATGAAGCGACTTAGAGCCGCCACGCATCCGGTTAGTTTTTGTATTTGCTTGAGGTCTTTTGGGATATCCAATTGTGACAGAGCTCGGATCTTGGCTGGGTTTGCTTCAATTCCTCTACCGGATACAATGAAGCCCAAGAGCTTTCCGGCTGGTACGCCGAAAACACATTTTTCCGGGTTGAGCTTAATGTCATATGCTCGGAGGTTGTCGAATGTCACCCTCAAGTCGTCTACTAGAGTTTCGACGTGTTTGGTCTTGACGACCACATCGTCTATGTATGCCTTGACTGTTTTGCCTATCTGGGTGGCCAGACATGTCTGAATCATGCGCTGATATGTTGCGCCGGCGTTTTTGAGTCCGAAGGGCATTGTGTTGAAGCAGAATGGTCCGTATAGAGTAATAAATGCCGTTGCGGCCTGGTCTTTTTCCGCCATCTTGATTTGATGGTATCCGGAGTATGCGTCGAGGAAGCACAATTAATCGTGCCCTGCGGTAGCATCGATGATTTGGTCGATGTGAGGGAGATGGAAAGGGTCCTTTGGACAGGCCTTGTTAAGGTCTTTGAAATCGACACAAAGGCGCCAGGATTTGTCCTTTTTTGGTACCATTACCAAGTTGGCTAGCCAGTCCGGATGTTTTATATCTCTAATGAATCCGGCTTCTAAGAGTTTGGCTAGCTCCTCTCCCATTGCCTGTCCTTTGGGTTCGGAAAATCGTCGAAGAGCCTGTTTGACTGGCTTGAATCCTTTTAGGATGTCTAGGCTGTGTTCTGCCAGCCTGCGCGGGATCCCTGGCATATCTGAAGGATGCCAGGCGAAAATGTCCCAATTTTCCCGAAGGAATTATCGTAGTGCGGCTTCTACATTAGGATTCAATTATGCCCCGATGGAGGCCGTCTTTGTGGGGTCCGTTGGATGGACCTGGAATTTGACTACTTCGTCTGCTGGTTTAAAGGAGGTGGACTTGGACCTCTTATCGAGTATCACATCGTCCCTATCCACCATGGAGCGCAGCGTAGTGAGTTCCTCTGCCGCTAAGGCTTCGGATAGTGCCTCTAGGGCTAGTGCGGCTGTCTTATTTTCAGCGCGGAGTGCTATATCAGGATCACTGGTGAGAGTGATTATTCCATTGGGACCGGGCATTTTGAGCTTCATGTACCCGTAATGGGTTATAGCTTGGAAGATTGTGAATGCCTCCCGCCCTAACAAGGTGTGATATCCGCTGCCGAATGGGGCCACTTGGAGCATGACCTCTTCGGACCTGTAGTTGTCCGGCGAGCCAAACACTACGTCTAGTGTGATTTTTCGTGTGCAGCGTACTTCTCGACTAGGGATTATTCCCCTGAAGGTTGTGCTGCTCCGCTCAATGCGGCTCCAGTCAATTTCCATTTTTTGAAGGGTTTCCTCGTAGATGAGGTTTAATCCGCTGCCGCCATCCATGAGTACCTTGGTAAGACGAAAGCCGTCCACTATCGGACTGAGGACCAATGCGGCTGGTGCTTGAGCTGTTCGGAATTTAGGTTCATCGCTGGCATTGAAGGTGATAGCCGTGTCGCTCCATGGATTTGTTGTTGCTACTTGGTAGACTTCGGCGAGGCTGCGGATTGTTCGCTTCCGCATGTTATTTGATGTGAAAGTCTCGAAGACTGTTAATACCGTATTGGTACTGCTGGGCTGGTTGCCCGGGGCTAGAAAGCCTTCGCCACTCTTGGCCACCTGCCATAGTATCCAACATGCTCGAAGGCTATGTGTTGGAGTGGCGCCCTACGTACTGTGGATTTTGCAGGGTCCGTTGAGCCATCCCTCCAGTACGGTTCCGTGCCCTTTAGGGGTTTTTTGCTTTTTGGTTTTTAATCCAGGTGCTTGGGTATGACGCACCCTTTTATTTCGGACTAGGGTTGTATTCAGGGCCGGATTGTCCCAAAACTTGGTTTCGGTTTTCCAGGCACTCTCCATCGCACAGTATTTTTATACAATGGTCGCTAGGTCGGCGAAGCGTGTAACTTCGTGACGACTTATGGCGTTTATGATTCCCTTGTCCGTGCAATTGTTGCAAAAAATTGAAATCGCGCTTTCTTCACAGCAGTCCTTTATCCTGTTCATAACTAGGAGGAATCTGGCCCAGTAATGACGTACTGTTTCATCGGGCTCGTGCCGTATTTGAGATAGATCGCTTATGTTTGGGTGGGCGGGTGGAATTAAGTTCGGCACCCCGCCCGATCTCAGGCTCAAAGGCCAAGAAGTTTCCGGATTTGGAAGCTTGGTTTGTTGGATGCCTCCCAACAAATCTGGTCCGATGCCTGACTTTAGGTTCAGTGTTTGATTGACGTCCGTCCCTCCGCGGGAATCCGGCATGGAGGGATCAGGAATCCGGACATAGCTGGTTTTTAACATAGAAGAGGAGTCGCCGCATTGTTCCTCTACCACAACAACGTGGTGGGTAGCCTGGGGAGAGTTAATTTCTCTCGGATCGGTTTTAAGCCCAATCTGATCATAGTCTGTAGCGACTCCCAGGGCGCGATGCGATCCAAGAGCTCGTTCACGGAGGAGAGCTCCATCGGATCTAGCTGCTCGGCGAATTCCGAGCTGACGTGGAGATCGCTTTTGATGACCTGAGAGGTCATCGTCGGAGCGGTGGCCGACCAGGCAGTCATAAGAAAACAACCTAGCCAGATAGTTTGGCCGGCGGCCAAAGCTCCCTTGACGACGGCGCCGTCTTTAAAGACGGGAAAAGGCATCCTGCCTGATTGCGACGGCATAGAGGAACTCTCAATGAATGCACCAATGTTGGTGTGAAAACCGGCGGATCTCGGGTAGGGGGTCCCGAACTGTGCGTCTAGGCGGATGGTAACAGGAGACAAGGGACACGATGGTTTACCCAGGTTCGGGCCCTCTTGATGGAGGTAAAACCCTACGTCCTGCTTGATTAATATTGATGATGTATGTTACAAGAGTAGATCTACCACGAGATCAAGGAGGCTAAACCCTAGAAGCTAGCCTATGGTATGATTGTTGTTCGTCCTACGGACTAAAGCCATCCGGTTTATATAGACACCGGAGAGGGCTAGGGTTACACAGAGTCGGTTACAATGGTAGGAGATCTACATATCCGTATCACCAAGCTTGCCTTCCACGCCAAGGAAAGTCCCATCTGGACACGGGACGAAGTCTTCAATCTTGTATCTTCATAGTCTTGGAGTCCGGCCGATGATGATAGTTCGGCTATCCAGACACCCCCTAATCCAGGACTCCCTCAGGCGCCATGATGATGAAGAGGCGTCGAACTAACTGCTAGAGCCGATTCTCACAACTGCGCCCCCTACCTGGCGCGCCAAAGATGTCGGTGTGAGAACGACACCTATGGGATCACAAGAACCCCTACTACAGTTGCGGGGTGCGGGTCGTGAGAAGAGTGGATCAAATAGATAGCACACGGGTTCTTTATCCAGGTTCGAGCCGCGAAGATGCGTAAAACCCTACTCCTGCTTTGGTGGTTTGTTTATCTGTGTTCTTGGGCTAGGAATGGGGCGTGAGGAGCTCCAAAAAGCCGAATCCTCCTCCTGGTCGCCCTGGGCCTCCTTTTATAGGAAAAGGGGTTGCCACAGTGGCACACAGGTGGTGGAAAGGGTACAGTGATACGAGTTTATCCCTCGCATTACATGACAAGGCGCATTTAATGCATCTTGCTTCGGTGTCCTTGCTTTATCATGGACAGGGGAGAGCCCAGTCTCGTCCGTCGCCGCTCCCTTTCGTGTCGACACGTGCCCTGGCCAGCGGTGCCCGTGGTGCCACGTAGGCAGGCAGGCAGCTGAGGTGGCGTAGCGGTGGGTCTCCATGAAGATCCGCTTGCTGCCACGTAGGTGCCTGCCCAACTGGTTGGGTCGGCAGCTGCATGCGAACGGTGGTGGAGGTTTGGATTGGCGTGGGCCCGATGGTGGCCCTACGGGTGTCCTTGGCAAGGGCCTCACCGTAGCCCCGGCGAGGGTCTTGCCGGGGCTCCGGCAAGGGTCTTGCCGTGGTGCCTGCTGTCATCCCCAGCAAGGCTCTTGCCGGGGGCCTTGTGGTCCTCCTTGGCTGGGAACCCGCCAAGGGTCGTCATCTTCTATAGTGTGTATCTGATCTTGAATGTCTTCACAATGATCTGCATGCCACCACGGGGATGTCTCCCGAATCCTTGCCCCATCGGGGCAGTGGACTCAAGGGTGATTTGCTCTGTAGGTGTGGGGCGAGCTGCCACGGCAAGGGTCTTGCCGGGTTTGCTAAAACCGCCCCCCGGCAAGGATCTTGCCGTGGGAGTCCACTTCGTCCCCTTTGTTCTTTGTGGTCTTGGTCTTGGCATCGTTCTCCTCCTTTCGAGCTTCAGCCTTACCTTGGCTCACCTCCCTCGCCTTGCTCAGTGCGGTGGAGTCCGTGGCTCAGACTGCCCATGCACAGTTATAGGGGTACAAAAAGTGTACCCCTCTTTTTGTACACTGACACTGGCACAGGCTTCTGTCAGCCCGCTCTTGGCGGACTGAACCTTCTGGATCACCACACTCATAACAGTGCGGCGCTCCTTGTTGATTGAGGCGCCGTTAAGCACCTCCAGCAAATTGTCCGGCGCCTCCGGTTGGGCGGAGGCCGCTGGCATTGTAGGATTGCCCTTCTTGCGAGGGGGCCGCCTGCCGGACTCCGGAATCACTAAAGGTTCTGGAGCGGTGTCCGGCCCAGGGCCGGACTTAGATCCCTCTAGGGCTTCGTCCCCTTTGGGCCTGGAGTCCCGGAGGTCGCCTTGCGGCGCCTCCAGGACCACCTCCTCCTGGTTTAGCCCCTTTTGGGACTCCACCTCGGCATCGTCCGTAGGGCGAGGGGAGGTAGCCGTCGGGAGTGAAGCGCTATTCACATCCAACGAGTCTAGGGAGCCGCTCGACGAATCGCCGAGCTGAGCCTTGGGCGGACTGCATAATTGAATTAGGCGTCAGAAGGTACTGTACAATAGAGGAACACCATAAGTTATTCTGGTATCCGGATACTTACGATTTTGCCAGGGGCTTGGCCCTGGATGGCCATTCCTCTCCGCCGTCTTTGGCATCGGAGGCGTAGTCCGGAGGAAGGGTCTTCCCCTTCTTGGACCATCCGACCTCCCCAGTTGGGGCGGCCTTCCTTTTCTTTCCTACCCCCGCTGGATGGGGAGAGGTTTCTTCTTCCCCCTCCTCGTGTTCGGAGGCGGAGGGCGTTTCGGGGTCGTCAGGCGATGAATCCGACACCACCAGGCGTCGGGAACTCTTTCGAGTCCCCGTGGCCTTCTTCTTGGCCTTCTTCTCTGGCACCACGTGGGGTGCCGGAACCAGCAGCTTCGTCAAGCGTGCATCTGCTGGGCCTTCGGGTAAAGGGGTCGGACAGTCAAACTGTTCGGACGTCCTCTTCCAGTCCTGTCAAAGGAGCGGGAGTTTAGATCCTGCATAGAGTCAAACTATGAAAATCAAGTGTCCTGTAAAGGATAAAAACAAGCTTACTTCGGTGGCTTGGCGCTTGGCGCAGAATCCGCGATCCTCGGTGACGGGAGGGGGAACCTCGGAGCTCTTGAATAGCACCTTCCAGGCGTCCTCGTGCTTTGTGTCGAAGAGCCTGGACAAAGCCTGGTGCTGGGCCGGGTCGAACTCCCACAAGTTGAAGGCCCATCGTTGACACGGGAGGATCCGGCGGAAGAGCATGGCCTGGACTACGTTGACAAGCTTAACCTTATTGTTCACCAGGTCTTGGACGCAGGTTTAGAGTCCGGCTACCTCTTCTGGATTACCCCACAACAGGCCCGTCTCTTTGCAGGATGTGAGTCGGGTGGGGATGCCACATTGGAATTCGGGGGCCGCTGCCCATTCAGGGTCGCGCGGCTCGGTGATGTAGAACCACCCCGATTGCCACCCCTTGATGGTTTCCACGAAGGAGCCCTCGAGACATCTGACGTTGGGTATCTTGCCCACCATGGCGCCTTCGCACTCCGCTTGTCGGCCGCCCACGACCTTCGGCTTGACGCTGAAGATCTTCAGCCATAGGCCGAAGTGAGGCTTGATGCGGAGGAAGGCCTCGCACCCGACGATAAACGCCGAGATGTTGAGGATGAAGTTCGGGGCCAGATCATGGAAATCCAGGCCGTAGTAGAACATGAGCCCCCGGACAATTGGGTGAAGTGGGAAGCCCAGTCCATGGAGGAAATGGGTAAGGAACACCACCCTCTCATGGGGCCTAGGGGTGGGGATGAGTTGCCCCTCATCTGGAAGCCGGTGCACGATGTCGTCAGACAAGTATCCGGCGTTCCTCAACTTTTTGATGTGCCCCTCCATGATGGTGGAGGCCATCCATCTACCTCCCGCCCCGGACATGATTGGAGAAGGTTGAGGTGGGAAGTGCGGACTTGGGCGCTGGAGCTCGAGTGCGTAGGAATGGATAAGCGAAGGAGGAAGAAGGCGTAGATGGAAAGGGTAGATCCTTATCCCCTTATATGGGCGGCCGAAACTATGAGCCCCCACCAGCCTAGTAAAACTCGCTTATCTCCCAAGCGCCGCGATTAATGGCGCGGTTGGGTTACCAACGCCCGTATTGATGAGAATCCCGGAATAAGGGAAAATGATCTCTGCTTTGACAAGACGTGCCAAGGAAACCACCTCGCTAAACATGCTGAGGTGGGACAGTAAAACGATTCGAATAAAGGCTTGGATGTGGCATGATGTCACGCTACGAAATACGTCAGCAGATTATGTGCGAATATTATTCTCTCTACGATGGTATGTGGAAACTATTTTGCAGAGCCAGACACTATCCTTGTGTTCAACATCTTCTATGAAGTATTCGGAGGAGGAACCCGCCTTGCAATGCCAAAGACAATTTGCGCACCGGACTCGTCGTAATTGAAGCCTGGTTCAGGGGCTACTGAGGGAGTGCTGGATTAGGAGGTGTCCGGATGGCTGGACTATGACCTTTGGCCGGACTCCCGGACTATGAAGATACAAGATTGAAGACTTCGTCCCGTGTCCGGATAGGACTTTCCTTGGCGTGGAAGGCAAGCTTGGCGATACGATATGTAGATCTCCTCCCATTGTAACCGACTCTATGTAACCCTAGCCCTCTCCGATGTCTATATAAACCGGAGAGATTTAGTCCGTAGGACGAACAAGAATCATACCATAGGCTAGCTTCTAGGGTTTAGCCTCTCTGATCTCGTGGTAGATCAACTCTTGTACTACCCATATCATCAATATTAATCAAGCAGGAGTAGGGTTTTACCTCCATCAAGAGGTCCCGAACCTGGGTAAAAACATCGTGTCCCTTGTCTCCTGTTACCATCCGCCTAGACGCACAGTTCGGGACCCCCTACCCGAGATCCACCGGTTTTGACACTGACAGCCATTGTCACCATCAACGATCCTCCATCACCAATTTCATGATGCTCACCGCCGTGCGTGAGTAATTCCATCGTAGTCTTGTTGGACGGTGATGGGTTGGATGAGATTTATCATGTAATCAAGTTAGTTTTGTTAGGGTTTGATCCCTATATCCACTATGTTCTGAGATTGATGTTGCTATGACTTTGCTATGCTTAATGCTTGTCACTATGGCCCGAGTGCCATGATTTCTGATCTGAACCTATTATGTTTTCATGAATATATGTGTGTTCTTGATCCTATCTTGCAAGTCTATAGTCACCTATTATGTGTTATGATCCGACAACCCCGAAGTGACAATAATCGGGATACTTCTCGGTGATGACCGTAGTTTGAGGAGTTCATGTATTCACTATGTGTTAATGCTTTGGTCTGGTTCTCTATTAAAAGGAGACCTTAATATCCCTTAGTTTCCACTAGGACCCCACTGCCACGGGAGGGTAGGACAAAAGATGTCATGCAAGTTGTTTTCCATAAGCACGTATGACTATATTCGGAATACATGCCTACATTATATTGATGAATTGGAGCTAGTTCTGTGTCACCCTATGTTATAGCTATTACATGAGGAATCACATCTGAAATAATTATCCATCACTTATCCATTGCCTACGAGCTTTTCATATATTTTGCTTCGCTTATTTACTTTTCTGTTGCTATTGTTACAATACTACAAAACCCAAAAATATTACTTTTGCTATCGTTACCATTACTATCATACTACTTTGCTACTAAATACTTTGCTGCAGATAGTAAGTTATCCAGGTGTGGTTGAATTGACAACTCAACTGCTAATACTTAAGAATATTCTTTGGCTCCCCTTGTGTCGAATCAATAAATTTGGGTTGAATACTCTACCCTCAAAAGCTGATGCGATCCCCTACACTTGTGGGTTATCAAGAAGCCACTAGTGAAACCTATGGCCCCTGGGTCTCTTTTCTATTATATTAAACCTCTTTTATTTCCATCACATCTCATTTACTATTTTGCAATCTTTACTTTCCAATCTATAAAACAAAAATACCAAAAATATTTACTTTACTATCTTTATCAGATCTCACTTTTGCGAGTGACCGTGAACGGATTGACAACCCCTTTATCGTGTTGGTTACAAGGTTCTTGATTGTTTATACAGGTACTAGGTGACTTGTGCGTCTCTCCTACTGGATTGATACCTTGGTTCTCAAAAACTGAGGGAAATACTTACGCTACTTTCCTGCATCACCCTTTCCTCTTCAAGGGAAAACCAACGCATGCTCAAGAGGGAGCATAAAGCGACAACCATATGGCTCCTGCCAGTTGCCGATAACTCTGTTACAAAACATGATAATCTCATAGAACAATTTATATCACATCATGTCTTGACCATATCACATCACAGCAAGCCCTGCAAAAACAAGTTAGACGTCCTCTACTTTGTTGTTGCAAATTTTACGTGGCTGCTACGGGCTTCTAGCAAGAACTTTTCTTACCTACGCATCAAAACCAGAAAGATTTTACGTCAAGTGTGCTATTTTAACCTTCAACAAGGACCGGCCGTGGTCAAACTCGATTCAACTAAAGTTGGAGAAATAGTCACCTGCCAGCCACCTATGTGCAAAAGCACGTCGGTAGAACTAGTCTCATGAACGCGGTCATGTAATGTCGGTCCAGGCCACTTCATCCAACAATACCGCTGAATCAAAGTAAGACGTTGGTGGTAAGCAGTATGACTATTATCACCCACAACTCTTTGTGTTCTACTCGTGCATAAAACATCTACGCATAGACCTGGCTCGGATGCCACAGTTGGGCAACGCGGTAATTTCAAAAAAAATCCTACGAACATGCAAGATCTGTGTAGGATATGCATAACAACGAGAGGGAAGAGTGTGTCTACGTACCCTCGTAGACCGAAAGCAGAAGCGTTTAGTTAACGCGGTTGATGTAGTCTAACGTCTTTGTGATCCAAGTATCGAACGTATGGCACCTCTGTGTTTAGCACATGTTCAGCTCAATGATGTCTCACATGCTCTTGATCCAGTTGAGGACGAGGGTGAGTTTCGTCAGCACGATGGCGTGGTGACGGTGATGATGATGTTACCGACATAGGGCTTCGCCTAAGCACTACAGCAACATGATCGAGGTGTGTAACTATGGAGGGGGCACCGCACACGGCTAAGGAAAAACTTGGTGTGTCTTTGGGGTGCCCCCTGCCCACGTATATAAAGGAGGGATGGAGAGAGGCCGGGCCCCTAGGGGCGCGCCAAGAGTATGGTGTCCTACTAGAACTTCCAAGTCCTAGTAGGAATCCCTTTCCTTTTCGGAGTAGGTGAGAAGGAAAGAGGGAAAGAGAGAGGGAGTAGGAAAGGGCAAGGGGGGCGCCGCCCCTTCCCCTAGTCCAATTTGGACCCATGGGGGGCGCCACCTCCCCTTGGCCTGCCTCCTCCTTTCCCATATGGCCCAATAAGGCCCATTACTTCTCCCGGTGAATTTCCGTAACTCCCCGGTACTCCGAAAAATACCCGAATCACTCGGAACCTTTCCGATGTCCGAATATAGCCTTCCAATATATGAATATTTACCTCTCGACCATTTAGAGACTCCTCGGCATGTCCGTCATCTCATCCGGGACTCTGAACAACCTTCAGTCATCAAATCACATAACTCATAATACAAATCATCATCGAACGTTAAGTGTGCGGACCCTATGGGTTCGAGAACTATGCAGACATGATTGAGACACATCTCTGATCAATAACCAATAGCGGAACTTGGATGCTCATATTGGCTCCTACATATTCTACGAAGAACTTTATCGGTTAAACCGCACAACAACATACGTTGTTCCCTTTGTAATCGGTATGTTACGTGCCCGAGATTCGATCGTCGGTATCATCATACCTACTTCAATCTCGTTACCGACAAGTCTCTTTACTCGTTCCGTAATGCTTCCTCCTGCAACTAACTCATTAATCACATTGCTTGCAAGGCTTATAGTGATAAGCATTACCGAGAGGGCCCATAGATACCTCTCCGTTACACGGAGTGAAAAATTCTAATCTCGATCTATGCCAACCCAACAAACACCTTCAGAGACACCTGTAGAGCATCTTTATAATCACTCACTTACGTTCTGACGTTTAATAGCACATAAGGTGTTCCACAGGTATTCGAGAGTTGCAAAATCTCATAGTCTGATGAACATGTATACGTCATGAAGAAATCAATAGCAATGAATCTGTAACGATCATAATATTAAGCTAACGGATGGGTCATGTCCATCACATGATTCTCCTAATGATGTGATCCCGTTCATCAAATGACAACACATGTCTATGGTTAGGAAACATAACCATCTTTGATTAACGAGCTAGTCAAGTAGAGGCATACTAGGGAAACTACGTCTTGTCTATGTATTCACACATGTACTAAGTTTCCAGCTAATACAATTCTAGCATGAATAATAAACATTTATCATGAAATTAGGAAATAAATAATATCTTTATAATTGCCTCTAGGGCATATTTCCCTCACAATGAGGTTGTCATGAATGCATCACATCCTACTTCAGTAGAGGCTCGGGAGAAGAGGGAAAAAGCAAAGGAAGAGAAGGCAGCACAAACTTCACAAGTTCCAGATGCCTCAGATGTACACCTCAAGACCAAGCAGGATCATCTTAGCTATCTACTTGAAGCCACAGTGATAATTGAGAAAGGATTGGCAACCCTGACTCAAAATCAAGAGAGTCCTGAGAGGATCATCGAGACAAAGTTTTACGATCTAGACTTGAAAGTCACAGAGATCTAGACTATAGTTGAGCAACTCCAGGAAGAAGCAGAGGAGAGAAGAGGCAGAGCTACCACTAAAGTTTTTCAGAGAGTGCCAAGAGCACAAAGGTTTGTAGCTGTTCCATCCAGTGACACTCGAGCTACCACCTCCAGTTGCACCTCCACCAGCTCCACAGACCTCTTCATATGCTTTTGTTGTAGGACAACTCTACACGCCACCTTCGCACACTGGAGCTCCCAGAGATCATGCTTAGAGAGTCGTATGGCACTATGCATTTTCAAGCTTTTTGGTAACTTGTTGCCAAAGGGGGAGAAAGTGTATAGGTTATAGGTTTCGACCGAGAGAGTGTGTGTTTTGCTTCATTTGCCTCTCTGGCTACTTATTTCTTTTTTGTTTAGTTGATACACTATTTGTGCTTGTGTGTGAGATACTCCTATGATCAAGTGTTTAATCATATTATGCTTTAATGTGTGCTTGAATGATGATATCTTATCTCTTATGTGTATGACATCTTGCCTTGGTGATGTGTGCATATTTCATACTCTATCATTTTGAGCGCTCCACCAAGATGTATGTGACATGTAAGAGTAACCCATGTTCCTAATCGATTGTGCATTTGCATTCAAGAGCAAATTTTAAATAATGCACAAATTTAGGAGGAGCTCTTGCTTATCACATAGTTCTCAAAGCGAAGATGCACTTCATTTATATTATCATTTATCGAAGCTTTGATCTATATGTTGTCATCAATTACCAAAAAGGAGGATATTGAAAGTGCAACTAATCCCCGGGTGGTTTTGGTAATTCATAACAACATATAGCTCATTGAACTAGTATCCATTCAAGATTAATGTTTTAGAAAGTTCAATGATTGGTATGGCATGGACTAGAGATGTGGACCCCTCAAAATGCTAAGAACACATATTGGAAAGATCAAGACTCTTCATTTTCATCTTAGTGATCCAAGATCACATTGAGTCCATACGAAAAGCCAATACTATTTAAAGGGGACGAGGTGTTGCTTAATGGCATGCTTGCTTAAAATGCTTAGTGATATGCTCCAAAAGCCCTCAACCACTTTCTCATTTCCACATATGTCCTAAACCAAGTCAAAATTGGCCCCACCGATTTGATCTATCTAGCACCATCGAGTTCACTTGACATAGCCATAGCCAAAAACCCTAATCAGCTCGATCTCATCGACAGGGATCTCGGTCTCACCGAGATGGGATTGAAACTCTTTGTTTCCCTTCATAACATTTTGGTCTTACCGAGATGAGTGATCGGTCCTGCCGAGTCGCAATGAAAAATCTTTGTTTCCTTTTTGTAACGTTTTGGTCTCACCAAAATGAGCGATTGATCTCACCGAGTTTGCTTGACCAAGTCTTTGTTTGCTTATTGCTGAAATCAGTCTCACCGAGTTCATGTGATTGGTATCACCGATATGAGGTTTTGCCCTAACCCTAGCGCATCGGTCCCACCGAGTTGATATTGTTGGTCCCACCGAAAACCCTAACATTCACATTTTGAACCAGATCGGTCCCATTGAGTTTCACTATTCGGTCCCACCACGTTTGGTAAATTATGTGTAACGTTAGATTTTGTGTGGAGGCTATATATACCCCTCCACCCCTGAGGGAGTCCTGGATTAGGGGGTGTCCGGATAGCCGGACTACCATCATCAGCCGAACTATCATCGGTTGGACTATCATCATCGACCGGACTCCAAGACTATGAAGATACAAGATTGAAGACTTCGCCCCGTGTCCGGATGGTATTTCCTTGGTGTGGAAGGCAAGCTTGGCGATACGGATATGTAGATCTCCTACCATTGTAACCGACTCTATGTAACCCTAGCCCTCTCCGGTGTCTATATAAACCGGATGGCTCTAGTCCGTAGGACATTATACGATAACAACAACAATCATACCATGGCCTAGCTTCTAGGGTTTAGCCTCCTTGATCTCGTGGTAGATCCACTCTTGTAAACATCCACAATAACAATATCAATCAAGCAGGACGTAGGGTTTTACCTCCATCAAGAGGGCCCGAACCTGGGTAAAACATCGTGTCCCTTGCCTCCTGTTACCATCCGCCTAGACGCACAGTTCGGGACCACCTACCCGAGATCCGCCGGTTTTGACACCGACATTGGTGCTTTCATTGAGAGTTCCTCTGTGTCGTCACCGATAGGCTTGATGGCATCTTCAATCTACAACGACGCAGTCCTGGGTGAGACTTTTCTCCCCGGACAGATCTTCGTATTCGGCAGCTTCGTACTGCGGGCCAACTCACTTGGCCATCTGGAGCAGATCGAAAGCTACGCCCCTGGCCGTCAGGTCAGGTTTGGGAGCCTAAACTTCACGGCCGATATCCGCGGGGACTTGATCTTCGACGGATCCGAGCGACAGCCGAGCGTGCCGCGCTGTCACGATGGGCATGACCTAACTCTGCCGCCGGACAGCACCTTGGAGGCCGCACACGAATCCGCTCCGACCCATAGTCCGGAGCCGATCGCTCAGATCGAGGACGGATGGCTGGACACCGCCTCGGGAGCTGCAACTTCTACGGCGATGGAGCCGAACACTCACCTTGTCCCGCACAAAGCTCATGACTCCGAGGTGCCGGACTCTGAACCTCCTGCGCCCCTGCTAGTCGAATTCGATTGGGCACCGATCATGGAATTCACTGCTGCGGACACCTTTCAGCACTCACCCTTCGGCGATATCTTAAATTCGCTGAAGCATCTCTCATTATCCGGAGAGCCCTGGCCGAACTACGGCCAGGATGGTCGGGACGCGGACAATGAAGAAATTCAGAGCCCACCCACCACCCACTTCGTAGCCACCATCGACGATCTAACCGACGTGCTAAACTACGACTCCAAAGACATCAACGGTATGGACGATGATGCCGGAGACAATCAAGAACCAGCGCCTATAGGGCACTGGAAGGCCACCTCGTCACATGACATACATATGGTGGACACCCCAAAGGGAAGCGATACCGAGGAACAACGGGACGCGGCAGAAGATAATCCCGCCGATAAACAATCAAAACGGCGACGTAAACGCCGCCCTAAGTCCCACCTCGATCAAAGCAGCATTCCTAACGACCCAGCAATAGAGTAGGGCAAACCAGCGGACGACGAACAGAACGAGCCGGGTAATCAACCCCTTCACAGAGCAGTCAACAGTCCGGACACAACACCGGAGCATAAGAACCTACACAAAAGACTCGTCGCCACTGCAAGAAGTTTGAAGAAGGAAAAATGGAAGCTCAAAACAGCGGAAGACATACTCAGAATGAAGTGGAGCAAAGTACTCAAGACCGCCGACAAATATGGCAATGGCCATCAAACAAAGAGCTACCCGAAGCCCAAGTTGCTGCCAGAATTTGACGAGGAAGCCATAGAGCCCTCACAGTCAAAAAATAAAGAGGCCGCCTGGCCGGATAGACAGCCAGATGACAGGCCAAAAGCGACAAGCGGCGCCGCACACAAGCCGACTTATGATCCTGGGAAAACGGACGGCCCAACTAGGTCCATCTACGGGCCAAAAAAGAGGGCCCCAGGAAATAACACAACACGACAAGTGTCCGAAGACAACGGCACACCCAAATACAGGGGCGCCGCACACCCGCTATGTTTTACCGATGAGGTGCTGGACCATGAATTTCCAGCAGGGTTCAAACCCATAAACATAGAGGCATACGCCGGCACAACAGACCCAGGAGTCTGGATAGAAGATTATATACTACACATACACATGGCTAGAGGAGATGATCTCCACGCCTTAAAATACCTACCCCTCAAGCTCAAAGGGCCAGCTCGGCATTGGCTCAAAAGCCTCCCAGAAAACACTGTTGGAAGTTGGGAAGAGCTTGAGGACGCGTTTAGAGCAAATTTTCAAGGGACTTATGTCCGCCCTCCGGATGCAGACGATTTGAGTCATATAACTCAACAGCCCGGAGAGTCAGCGCGCAAATTCTGGAACAGGTTCCATACCAAAAAGAACCAAATAGTCGACTGTCCGGACGCGGAAGCCTTAGCAGCTTTTAAACACAACGTCCGAGACGAATGGCTCGCTAGACATCTCGGCCAAGAGAAGCCAAGAACAATGGCCATGCTAACAAGCCTCATGACGCGCTTTTGCGCAGGAGAAGACAGCTGGCTAGCAAGATGCAGTACCAGCGACCCGAGTACATCCGAGATCAGAGATGGAAACGGAAAATCGTGGCGTAGGAAAGATCAGCGCCGGAATAAAGAAAAAAGCCCAAAGGGCACGGCAGTCAACGCCGGATTCAAAAGCTCGCGGCCAAACAATAAAACACTGCCTCTTAAGGACAACAGTGACGAGCTATCAAATTTAAACAAAATTCTAGATCGGATATGTCAAATCCACAGTACCTCCGGAAGGCCTGTAAACCATACCAACTGAAATTGTTGGGTTTTTAAACAGTCCGGCAGACTCAACGCCGGACACAAGGGGCTCGATGCGCCAAGCGAGGACGATGACGAACCCCACAAGCAGAGCACCGGAAGTCAAAAGTCTTTCCCACAAGAAGTCAAAACAGTAAACTCACTTCATGTGATAGTATGGAAAACCAACACGGCACTCGCTTAGACAAGTGTCGCAAGGTCCACCCCAGTGGAACATCGAGATTGGATGTCAAAACCAATCACTTTCGACCATATGGATTAGTCCAGAAGTATCCGGAACGCAGGATAGACTGCCCTGATACTGGACCCCATAATAGACGGACTGCAATTCACGCAGGTTCCGATGGACGGCGGCAGTGACTTAAACCTGGTCTATCCGGACACAATCCGCAAGTTGGGATAGACCCTACTACAATCCGGCATAGCCGCGCTTCCTTCAAAGGAGTAGCGCCAGGCCCATACGCCAGCTCTAAAGCATCACTAGGACGGGAAGCTTTCGTTCGCTTCAATGCAATACCACATTATGCGTCTCTTACGCTCAAAATGCCCGGTCCACGTGGCATCATTTCATTAAAAGGTCGCCTGAGACCCCTGACACGGCTGGATGAGTCCGGAATAAATAAGCTTGGGGCTACCTAGCCACACACCCCTTCACAAGGGTTTGTACATATAAGCCATGATGAGCTAGCATAGGCTCAACTGTATTAATCTATATTTCAATTTTTATGCACTTTCTAGCATGATTTCTTTTCAAACTAAGTTCCTCTCTTTTTTACAGATGAACAGCGTGCACACCCGTCTAGGATACGGCACAACGGAGACACAGACGCAGACGTGCAGTAGGGACCCGTTGCAAGGACTCTTTTCAGACTAAGACCCTACGTAAACCTTTCTTACTGTCTCTTGTTGCTATATTCCCCTGGTTTCTCATTATAACCAGAGAGGAGACTGGCGTTTTGGCATCGGCCGCGCCAGAAGAACTTGCCCGTACCTGGACACAAGGGGCTTAGGGCATTGTTTTGCCCGCTATTATAAAGACCGAACACCTTCGGGAGTGTTCGGCGTCTCGAGTTAGGCCTTATATGCATCAGCTCCGAATCATGTCTTTGGTCAAATGTTGGGTTTGCCCGGCTCCTGTGTTTTGCTGCCTTACATTCTGTATCACCGGCTAACGCGGCACCAGGAGAACTACTGCGATTGTGCCCCAGTTCGGCTGGGCGAGCACCTCAGTAGAGAAAGCCGAAAACTAACTGTCATGATACATCGAGAGACTGGTCAACCACTCGATCGACCATGGGAATGTTTAGAATTCCTCCGCTTTGACGAAGGGCCGTTTCCTGGTCAGGCACATACGCACCCCAAATTCGGAGAGCGCGGTGCCCCCAGGGGCTATGTCGTAGCCCCACCCTCGAACTCCATGGCTAAGTGAAAGTGATAAAGCATTATAGTCCGGTTGCCTCGTTTGCTACGCTACCACCTCCTTTACAGGACCGAGACGTCGGATTAAGTGTGAAAATGCGCTATTTTTTGCGAACACCCCCGCACCTTGTGCGTGGGGGCTGAAGCCGATGACTGCCATCTTTCAGGTTATACACATGTATACATAAACGGCCGCATAGGAGATATTCTATTACTTGAACTCACAAGTATAAAAGGCGCTTACATCATAAATATTGTTTTACATCGTAAAAACGTTCATTCGAACGTAACATTTTTTGAGCACTGTGACTCTATTACACGAGCACCACGCAGCACTTCGCCAAAATATTTCTCGGCGGGTAACCGGCTATCGTCCGAACCCGGGGTCGCAACAGCGGTGGCATCCATCTCTGTCCAATGTGTCTTCACACGGGCAAGTGCCATCCGCGCACCCTCTATGCAGGCCGACTGCTTCATCGCCTTGATATGCGGCACCGCCCCAAGAAATTGCTGCAATAAGCCAAAGTAACTCTTCGGCTTGGGCCTATCCGGCCAGACATGGGTCACTATATCCGTCATAGCAAGCCCGGACAACCTATTCAGCTCAGCCCACTCGGCCAAACGGTCGGTGAGCGGAAGTGAACGCTCCGGACTATGGAATTGAGACCAAAACAGCTCTTCCATCTCGTGATCCTTTTGGCTTCGAAAATGCACAACGACATCCGCCGCACTCGCTGCTAAGTCCATGTAAGGGTCCTCTGGACCCCACAGTTGGCCCAGCTGAGCGTACTTTGGATCCGTAAACCTTCGGCGCAGCAGGAAAGGCTTGCCAGCTACAATTTCTCCGGCCTGGCGCAGCTCTTCCTTTATAGCCCGCATTGCAGAGCGGGCATCCTTGGCTTCGGCGGTGGCCTTCTCCAGGTCTTCTTGCCCCGCTAGGCGCTCCTTCCCAAGAGCCTCATTGCGTTCGATAGCATCTTTTAACTTCACGGCCATTTCGGCCATCTCTTCCCTGCTTCGGCAGTGTGCGACCCTTTCGGCCGCTAACTCCTCGGCCGCCCTCGAGGCCGCCGCATTACTCCTTCTGGCCTGCTCCTTGGCTTGAGCAAGTTCGGTCCGAAGGCTCTCCACAGCAGCGGCACTATCTACATTTGACACACATGTTGTAAGCAGCTGGCTTCGGCCCCCTTACCAAGTGACCGCATAGAAGCACTTACCTTGCGACTCATCAAGTCGCCTGTTGATCAGCGTGATGTCCGCATCCGCAACAGCGAGTTGCCGCTTTAGTTCAGCAACTCCATCAGTCCGGCTAGCCCTCGGACGAACCGCCACCTGCATCGGCAGGGCGGAAATTTAAACCTGCGATTTTGATCCTCGGCACGCTGTCGATTTCGACAACCTACCGAGTCTCAGGGGCTACTATCTATACAGGGCGCATTCTATATGCAAAACTGTTACAAGGTGTGTCATTTTTACGTACCTCAAACCCCGCCAGCAAACTCCTAACGGCATTATGCAACCCGCCTTCGGCGGACGAAATCCTTTCAATCACCATGCTCATCAATGCGTGGTGATCTTCTGAGATAGACGCCTTCTCAAGCAGATCCTTCAGCCGCACACCAGTTGGCGCCGAACTATCCGGCTTTGCCAAACCAGGGGGCTCCCTCCGTGACGACACTTCAGGCTCGTCCGCCCTATCCGACGGCGCCCCGGACAGAGGCGTCTCGCTCTCCATCATCTCCGGACGAAGGTCCCCTGAAGACTAGCTCATTTGCGAAGGACGGAGATCCGAACTACAAGGTAAAAACTTTAGTTATCCTTAGAAGCACAAATAGGGATGTCCCTTATAATAAAACTCCTTTCTTTCTACTTACGGCTCGTTGGAGGGCTGATTCTCAAAGGGAGATTGTGCGGCCGGGGCCTCCCCGGACGCAGGGCCCTCCGGCGAAGATTTCTTCCCCCGTTTAGGGGCTTTTGCCCCCGGGTCCTCGGAGGCAGTCCTCTTCTCCCCTTGGAGGGAGGGATTCTCGATCCCTCCTCTTTCAAGAGCCTCCTTAGGCGAGGCAGTAGCCTTCCTGTTCTCCCCTTCACCTTCCTCTGGAGGCGCAACCTCAAGCATCCGAACCCGCACGGAATCCGGCGCGGTCTCGGGGAGGGGGCCGGACACCATATCAATTTTGCTTCCGCTATCCACTCCTGTTTAGAAGGAAGTTGGTCATAAGGCGAATTATCGAAAGGCAAACAAACGTTATGTCCGGACTTGGAACTACTTACTTGAGTATCCGGGCGATTGCAGCTTAGTCCAGCATCCTCGGTCAATTCCGGACGTGCCTCTTGCAATCCGAAGAATAATTTGTACATCTCCAGGGGTGTCATACCCATGAAGTGTTGAAGAATCCGTGGGCCCTCCGGATTGAACTCCCACAGCCGGAGAGGGCGACGTTTGCAGGGCAGGAGACGCCTAATCAGCATAACCTGCATTACAACCACCATATCGACCTCCCTCGTTTGGAGATCTCGAATCCGGCCCTGCAGTAGGGGCACGTCCTTTGACGACCCCCAGTTGAGCCCTTGGTTGACCCACGACATCAACCGTCGTGGAGGTCCCGGGCGGAATAAGGGCGGTGGCTTTTGTCTGCGGCCCCTCGGAACGGTAATATAGAACCACTCTTGCTGCCATAGGCCGAGCTCCTCTTGGAAGGAGCCAGCGGGCCACGGGGCATCGGTCCTCCTACTTATGGCCGCCCCGCCGCACTCCGCTTGATGCCCCCCAATCATCTTCGGCGCCAAATTGAAGTCTTCAGCCACAGGCCGAAGTGAGGGGCGACGCAGAGGAAGGCTTCGCAGACGACAATGAATGCGGAAATATGGAGGATGGACTCCGGAGCCAAATCGTGGGATACATCGGGAAGCCTAAACCCCGACGGAGGTGGGATACAAAGACGACATACTCGCCGGGCTCGGGGGTGGGGATGGCCTGCCCTTCGGCAGGCAACCTGTGCGAAATCTCATAAGCCAGGTACTTGGCCTCCCGCAGCTTTAGCACGTCCTCCTCCGTGACGTAGGAGGGCATCCACCGGCCCTGGAGGTCGGAACCGGACATCGTCGAAGGTCCGAAGCGCTCGAATCTGGAGCTCTAGGTGCTGGAACTTGGAGCGGGGACAGGATTCGATGGAGGATTGAAGAAAAGAAATGAGCCTTGGTCCCGTTATAAAGAGGGAGAATACCAAGAGCCGTCTCCGTGACCGTTTGGGACTCGCCTTCGATAGAGGGGGCATGGCAACGGGCGCGGTTGGGTTACCCACGTACGTATTGATGAGGATCCCAGATTAAGGGGGAACACGGTCTCTGCTTCGACAAGACGTGCCAAGGAAACCGCTTCGCTAAATGCGCTGAGGTGGTGGAGTAAAAGACGATTCAAGTAATGGCTTGGTAGTGGCATGATGTCATGCCGCAAAAAACGTCAGCAGATTGAACTTGTGTATATATTATTCTCTCTACGGTGAAATGTGGAATTTATTTTGCAGAGCCGGACACTATCCTGGTGTTCACAATCTTCTATCATTCGGAGGAGGAACCCGTCTTGCAATGCCAAGCAATATACGCGCCGGACTTATCGTCGTTGAAGCCTGGTTCAGGGGCTACTGAGGGAGTCCTGGATTAGGGGGTGTCCGGATAGCCGGACTACCATCATCAGCCGAACTATCATCGGTCGGACTATCATCATCGACCGGACTCCAAGACTATGAAGATACAAGATTGAAGACTTCGCCCCGTGTCCGGATGGGACTTTCCTTGGCGTGGAAGGCAAGCTTGGCGATACGGATATGTAGATCTCCTACCATTGTAACCGACTCTATGTAACCCTAGCCCTCTCCGGTGTCTATATAAACCGGATGGCTCTAGTCCGTAGGACATCATACGATAACAACAACAATCATACCATAGGCTAGCTTCTAGGGTTTAGCCTCCTTGATCTCGTGGTAGATCCACTCTTGTAAACATCCACAATATCAATATCAATCAAGCAGGACGTAGGGTTTTACCTCCATCAAGAGGGCCTGAACCTGGGTAAAACATCGTGTCCCTTGCCTCCTGTTACCATCCGCCTAGACGCACAGTTCGGGACCACCTACCCGAGCTCCGCCGGTTTTGACACCGACAACCCCCTTCTCCACTTGAGAGAGAGAAAGAGCCATCAGAACGTGCCTACACTTCCACTACTCATTTTCTGAGAGAGAGATCCACCTAATCATATGTTGAGACCAAGACGTTCCAATCCTACCACAAGAATCTTCATCTCTAGCCTTCCCCAAGTTGCTTTCCACTCAAATCATCTTTCCACCATATCCAAATCTATGATA
This sequence comes from Triticum dicoccoides, assembly GCF_002162155.2. Classification (NCBI taxonomy): domain Eukaryota; kingdom Viridiplantae; phylum Streptophyta; class Magnoliopsida; order Poales; family Poaceae; genus Triticum; species Triticum dicoccoides. The sequence goes on along the minus strand of NC_041389.1, from coordinate 377,289,857 downwards.
GAGAGTTGAGTGTTGGGGAGACTATCATTTTAAGCACAATAGCAAGGAGTTTATCATCAACACACCATCTATTACCTTTTGGAGAGTGGTGTCTCCTAGATTGGTTAGGTCTCACTTGGGAGCCTCCGTCAAGATTGTGGAGTTGAACTGAGGAGTTTTTAAGGGCAAGGAAATCGCCTACTTTGTGAAGATCTACCCAAGTGAGGCAAGTCCTTCGTGGGCGATGGCCATTGTGGGATAGACCAGGTTCCTTCTTCGTGGACCCTTCGTGGGTGGAGCCCTCCGTGGACTCGCGCAATCGTTACCCTTCGTGGGTTGAAGTCTCCATCAACGTGGATGTACGATAGCACCACCTATCGCAACCATGCCAAAAATCTCCATGTCTACATTGCATTTGCTCCCTCCAAACTCCTCCCTTTTACCTTCATATGCAATGATTTACATTCCCTTGTTATACTCTTAGAATTGCATGTGTAGGTTGATTGCTTGACTTGTTTTAAGTTGCTAAAATATGCCAAGACTTAAAATTGGGAAAAAGCTAGATTTTTATTTGGTCAAGTAGTCTACTCACCCCCCCCCCCTCTAGACATACTTTCGATCCTACAAGTGGCATCAGAGCTTTCATCACCATTTGCCTTGATTTCCATAGCTTTGGTGATCATAGCCTTGGTTTCACAATCTAGGAGAATATGGCGTCTAGTGAGGGAAATTACGACCGTAGAGGTCCTTAATTTGATGGTACTAATTTTGCTAGTTGGAAGCATAAGATGGAAATGCATAATCTTGGACATAATCCCGTTGTTTGGGCTATTGTGTGGATTAGTTTGCAAGGTGAATTATTTGATGGGAGAGAATCAAATCATGAAGAAACTGCGGAAGAATTGAAGATGCTACAATACAATGGTCAAGATTGCGATATCCTCTTCAATGGATTGTGCCCCGAAGAATTCAACAAAATCAGCCGTCTTGAGAATGCAAATGAAATTTGGGATACTTTGATTTATATGCATGAAGGTAGCGTGTCCGTCAAGGAATCCAAGTTGGAAGTGCTTCAAAGTCAGCTTGACAAGTTCAAAATGAAGGATGGTGAAGGTGTCGCTGAAATGTACTCTAGGCTTGCTCCCAACACAAATGAGATTGTCGGCTTAGGAAGTGAAGAGATGACTGACAGATTCATCATCAAGAAGATCCTAAGAGCCTTGGAGGGAAAATATGATACTGTGTGCACATTGATCCAAATGATGCCCAATTACAAAGATCTCAAGCTCGGAAGTCATTGGAAGAATGGTTGCTCATGAGATGTCACTCAAGGATCAGAAAGAGCTTCACAACAAGTCTAGTGGTGCTTATAAAGCTTCATGTGATGCTCCTGCCACATCATTGAGCTTAATGGTGAAGAACTTCAACAAATTCTACAAGAGTAGAAGCAAAGAGAGAAGCTCCAAGTCAAGATCCTACCATGACAAAAGATCTTCTAGTCGTGATCAAAATTTCTACAATTGTGGAAGACCCGGACACTACTCCAATGAGTGTACGACTCCCTACAAAAGATAAGAAGACTCACCTAAAAGGAGAAGTAGAAGAGAAGAATCACCTCCAAGAGAGAGAAGGAGTAGAGATGATCGTTATGAACGAAGACCCTCTCACAGAAGCAAGGATTCGGAAAGGAAGGACAAGTGATCAAGGAGCTACACAAAATGAAGACATCAAGCTCATGTTGGTGAATGGTTATCCGATTCTGACTCCGACCACCACTACGAGAGAAGTTATCACTCCGACTCCAAATATACTCAAGATGAAGGTGTTGTCGCTAGAGGGAGTCCTGGATTAAGGGGTTCTCGGCAGTCCGGACTATGTGACGTGGACCGGAGTGTTGGCCTATGAAGATACAAGACTGAAGACTTCTTCCCGTGTCCGGATGGGACTATCCTTTATGTGGATGGCAAGCTTGGTGATTCGGATATGTAGATTCCTTTCTCTGTAACCGACTTTGTGTAACCCTAGCCCCCTCCAGTGTCTATATAAACCGGAGGGCTTAGTCCGTAGAGGCAACAACAATCATAATCATAGGCCAGACTTCTAGGGTTTAGCCATTATGATCTCGTGGTAGATCAACTCTTGTAGTACTCATATTCATCGAGATCAATCAAGCAGGAAGTAGGGTATTACCTCCATAGAGAGGGCCCGAACCTTGGTAAACATCGTGTCCCCCGTCTCTTGTTACCATCAACCTTAGACACACAGTTTGGGACCCTACCCAAGATCCGCCGGTTTTGACACCGACATTGGTGCTTTCATTGCGAGTTCGGTTGTGATGTTGAAAACAGGATTGATGGCTCTCCTTGTCATCAAGGACAACATCACCTCCAGAGGAGCCTTGGCCTCAGGCCAAACCCTCCAGCTGGGCGGCTTTACCCTGACCGCCCGCTCGGCCGTCGCGCCGACGATGACTTCTCGGGTCATCGAAAACCGCCTTCGCATTGACTCCGAATACTCCAAACAGATGGACCCGATGGAATTGTCGTCTTTAAACGAACTCCTGTATAGCATCGCCACCTTGGGGGTCGCTACAGACTACGATCGGATCGGGCTTAAACCCGACCAGAGAGAAATTAAAACTCTGTCGATCACCCATCAGATGGCGGTAGTGGAGGAGCAACATAATAATTCTCCCTTTGTATTGAGGACAAACTATGTCCGGATTTCCGAGCTCGAAGAGCCGGATACCCGTCCACGGAAGGATGTGTCCCTCCTCCGAACTTAGAGTCGGGCCATGGACCCGGAAAATTGGTTGATATCCCGGAGCCTGAACTGTTAAGCTCGGAGGTTTCTAAAACTCCGGATCCCAAATTGGGTCAGGGTTCGGATTTGATTCTACCCACCCACCCAGATATTCGCGATCTCATGAGCATACGACAGCAGTCCAAGGAAACAGTCCATGACTTTTGGGCAAGATTCCTCCTAGTTAAAAACAAGATTAAAGACTGTCGTGACGAAGACGCGATCTCCGTATTCTGCGACAATTGCACAGATGAGGGAATAATCAATGCCATCAACCGTCGTCGCATAATACACTTCATAGACCTGGCACCCTTTTGATATGCCAGGGATCTCACGCAGGCTGGCCGAACACAGCCTCAATATATTGAAGGGATATAAGCCGGTCAAGCAAACACTACGGAGCTCTTGATAACCCAAACGACAAGCTATGGGAGAGGAGCTAGCCAAGTTACTCGAAGCCGGATTCATCAGAGAAATAAAACACCCGGACTGGCTAGCAAACCTGGTGATGGTACCAAAGAAGGATAAATCATGGCGCCTATGTGTCGACTTCAAAGACTTTAACGAGGCTTTCCCTAAAGATCCCTTCCCCCTCCCCGCATTGATCAGATTATCAACGCCACTGCAGGACACAATTCACTATGTTTCCTCGATGCATACTCCGGATACCATCAAATCAAGATGAAGGAGTCCGATCAAGCCGCAACTGCATTTATCACCCCTTACGGGCCTTTCTGCTTCAACACCAAGCCCTTCAAGCTCAAAATCGCCAACGCCACATATCAACGCATGATTCAAACTTGCCTGTAGAGACAAATCTGCAAGATAGTTGAAGCATATGTGGATGACTTATTCATCAAAACTAGGCACGTCGAGACATTCATAGATGATCTACGTTTCACATTCGACAACCTCCATACATATGACATTAAGCTCAATCCAAAAAAAATGTGTTTTCGGCGTTCCCGCTGGAAAACTGATGGGCTTCATCGTTTCCAATAGAGGAATAGAAGCAAACCCAGCCAAAATCTGAGCTTTGTCACAGTTGGCTATGCCAACAGACCTAAAAAAGAAAAAAACCTGGAAAGAAAAACCAAACAAGACCAGATGTTCCCTATTGAAAAGTCCAAAAACTAGTTGGATGCATGGCAGCTTTAAGCCGCTTTATCTCCAGATTAGGAGAAAAGCATTGCCACTGTATCGCCTTCTCTGACGAACCGAACACTTCGAGTGGACGGACGCGGCAACGGCCGGACTGGAAGAAATAAATGCTCTTTTAGCGAGCAACCCAATCTTGGCCGCGCCGAATGTCGGCGAACCCATGTTGTTATACATATTGGCAACACACCAAGTCGTGAGCACGGTGCTCGTCGTCGAGCGAGAGGAGGATGAACATAATCTACCGCTTCAAAAGGCGCTATACTACGTATCTACTGTCCTCGCACCAAGCAAATCTCGGTACCCTCATTATCAACAAATAGCATACGCGGTCTTCATGGCATCCCAGAAACTACGACACTACTTTTAAGAGTGCTCAATCACGGTGGCCTCCGAAGTACCACTCATGACATAATAAACAACTGCGATGCCACGGGTCGGATTGCCAAGTGGGCCATAGAGCTCCTCCCATTTGACATAACATACAGACCGTGTCGGGTCCTTAAATCCCAAGTAATGGCCGACTTCGTTGCCGAATGGACAGAGGCCAAACTCCCTAAAGAGTACGGCACATATTCCAACTGGGTCATGCACTTTGACGGCTCCAAAATGCTGGCGGGCCTAGGAGCGAGCGTTGTCCTAACATCCCCCACTGGAGATATAGTTCAGTATGTACTCCAAATATTATACATAGACTCCAACAATGCAGCCGAATACGAGGCTCTACTGCATGGTCTTCGAATGGTCGTCTCCATGGGCATTCAATGCCTGGAGGTGCGCGGGGATTCAAACCTCACAATATCCCAGATAAATGGAGATTTTGATGCCAAAGATCCAAAGATGGAGGCTTACCGTAACACAATTCTCAAAATGTCGGCTCAGTTCGTGGGGCTCGAGTTTCATCATGTGGCTCGAGAAAGTAATCAAGCAGCGGATGTTCTTGCCCGCATTGGCGTTAAACGCGACCCCGTCCAACCTAACATTTTTCTGGAAATGCTCTTCAAGCCATCCGTAGTGTGGCAAGTGGAGTGCGGCAACTCCATTCCGGATCCGACTATAACCCCAGATACCGAACACATTGATATCATCGGGGGCTTAGCCACCGAAATTACATCATCAACCCATCTTATCATGGCAGTCATTGCCCCGTGGACCGAACCCTTCTTGGCCTACCTTAATAGGAAAGAACTCCCAGATGACAAGAATGAGGCATGCTGCATTATTCGGCGCTCGAAAGCCTACAAAGTCCATGAAGGAGAACTCTACAAGAAAAGCACTACCGGAGTACTTCAAAGATGTATCTCCGAGTAGGAGGGGCGGTAGCTCTTGGCAGAAATTCATGCCGGTTTTACTAGCCACCATGCCACGGCTCAGGCCCTTGTAAGCAAGGCTTTCCGTACAGGTTTCTATTGGCTAACGGCCCGAGCAGATGCACAGGACTTGGTCCAACATTGCATCGGATGCCAGCTTTTTGCCAATCAAAGCCATATGCCACCCACCGCATTACAAACAATCCCCATCACTTAGCCTTTTGTTGTCTGGGGGCTTGATATGGTCGGACCCCTTAAAGGGGGAAGCCACTAGAAAAAATATTTGTTGGTGATGGTGGATAAATTCACTAAGTGGATAGAGGCCAAACTAGTTAAAACGGCCGAAGCCGGACCGGTGATAGACTTTGTATCTGGTGTTGTACACTGTTACGGTGTTCCACACAGCATCATCACCGATAACGGTTCCAACTTTACAGCCGATGAGGTATGAAACTGGTGTGCAAATATGGGCATTAAGCTCGATTATGCCTCCGTCTACCACCCACAAACAAACGGTCAAGTCGAACGGGAAAATGGTCTTATTAAGAGCGGCATTAAACCCAGACTAGTGCGGTCTTTGAAATAATCCGACCATCACTGGGTTGAGGAGCTCGACTCCGTACTCTGGGGGCTGTGGACCATGCCCAACCGCACTACCGGATACACACCCTTTTTTATGGTGTACGGTGCAGAGGCTGTGTGACCCTGTGACATTATTCACGATTCACCTCGAGTGCGCATGTATGAAGAGAGAGAGGCCGAGCTTGATCGGCAGGACAGCTTAGATGCCCTGGAGGAAGAGCGCGATGTCGCAAAAGCCCGTTCCGCATTTTATCAACAACAGGCACGAAGATATCAAAGCAGAGAAGTGCAGGCCAAGAAATATAATGTTGGTGAACTCATTCTACGCTTACCGGAGAAGAAAAATGACAAACTCAAGCCCAGATGGGAGGGTCCGTTCATCATTAACGAAGTTTTCACGGCAGGAGCATACTGCCTGCGTGACGCATCAGACAATCGCTTAGAGCCAAACCCATGGAACGCGGCCAGACTCCGAAGATTCTACGCCTAGCGCCGAACTCTTTGTTCGTCTCCTTCCCCCCTACTTTAATTTTTTTCCTCTCTTTTTTCTTTTTTTCTTTTTTTATTAGCCTTAAAGCTTTCGTATGGCTAGACCGTACACTGGAGACATACACATCATTAAATATGTACGTCCATTATACCTTGGGGCTTGTTATACAGAAGCTTATTATTATTATTATTCTCCGAGCATTCAAAGCTCACCGCATACGTATCATTTCCTCGTATGTACCGTTTCTTCGCCATTATATGCATCGATATGACTTAAGTTTTGGCCAAGCTGGGTTGCCTGGTGGTAATCCCCAAGTGCAGGGAATCATCGTAGCAATTTCCAAAGGTGGAAGTGATAAGCATGGAGTGTTGAACCCACAAGGAGCTAAAGGTAAGATCAATATTCTCTCAAGTCCTATCAGCCACTGATACGACTCTACATACACCGAATGTTTGCTTCCAACTAGATAGAGAAATAAAACTATGTTGTGGGTATGAAGAGGATAACTTTGCATGATATCGGAGAGCTAAAATATAAAAGTAGGTGCTGTTATCATAAAGTTAGAATATATTACTAAATATTATAAATAGTGAGTGTGGAATAAGGATGGATCGGTGTGCAGAATTATCCTAGGCAATTGTTAACAAGACCTGTAGTCGTCATTGCAATTTCATATGAGGGAGAGGCATAAGCTAACATACTTTCTCTTCTTGGATCATATGCACTTATGATTGGAACTCTAGCAAGCATCCGCAACTACTAAAGATCATTAAGGTAAAACCCAACCATAGCATTAAAGCATCAAGTCCCCTTTATCTCATACGCCACAACCCCCTTACTCGGGTTTATGCTTCTGTCACTCAAACAACCCACTATAAGTGAATCATGAACGTATTGCAACACCCTACAACGGGAATCCCTCATGCTTGCGCGACTCGAAGGGCATAATAGGACAACACCAAAATAAAACATACAACTCATACCAATCTAGATCATCAATCAACCCAAAGACAAAATATGTCTACTCAAAACATCATAGGATGGCAACACATCATTGGATCATAATATGTGACATAAAGCACCATGTTCAAGTAGGGATTACAACGGGGTGCGGGAAAGTGGACCGCGTAAAAGAGATGAGGATGGTGATGATGATGGTGATGTTGATGAAGACGATCACCACGGCGATGATTCCCCTCCCGATGGCACTCCGGCGCCACTGAGAGAGAGGAGGAGAGGTCCTCCCCCTTGTGCTTCCTCCTCCCTGGCCTCCCCCTGGATGGGGAGAGGATCTCCCTCTGGTCCTTGGCCTTGATGGCGATGATGGCGCCTCTGGGATCATTCTCCATGGCCTCCGGTGATGATGGTCCCCTCCGAAAGGGTGCCAGAGAGGGCCTAGATTGATTTCTCGTGGCTACAGAGGCTTGCAGTGGCGGAACTTCTGATCTAGGTTATTTCCCGAAGGTTTCTGTATGTATAGGAGAGGTGGGTGTTGATTTCAAGTCAGGGGGGTCTCCAGGCTATCCACGAGGCAGGGGGGCGCGCCCCCACCCTCGTGGGCAGCCCGGGATTCTTCTGGCCCAACTCTTGCACTCCAGGGGCTTCTTTTGGTCCATAAAAATTCATCATAAATTGGCACGTCAATTAGACTCCGTTTGGTATTCCTTTTCTGTAAAACTCAAAAACAAGGAGAAAACAGAAACTGGCACTGGGCTCTAGGTTAATAGGTTAGTCCCAATAATCATATAAAATAGCATATAAATGCATATAAAACATCCTAGATGGATAATATAATAGCATGAATAATTCAAAAATTATAGATATGTTGGAGACGTATCAGCATCCCCAAGCTTAATTCCTGCTCGTCCTCCAGTAGGTAAATGATAAAAGAAATAATTTATGAAGTGTGAATGCTAGCAGGTGCACAAGTTTGATCAATGGTAATTTCAATCGCCTTTTCTAGCATCATTATATGTCATAACAGTAGCTCGTCTCATAAAACTTTTCATGATCAAGTAACAAGCTATTCACATGTTAAAGTATGGATCATAAACTTTCTTGAAAACTAACAAACAGTGCACTTAGTCATCAAACAATTGCAATTCATCTTATTTTCAGGAAGGGTCTGTGTAAGAGCTTTGATTTAACAAATCCCACATACTCAACTATCATATACTCTTTCACAATGGCTAACACTCATGTGATATTTATGGGTTCAAAGTTTTAATCAGAAACAGAGAAAGATAGGGGCTTATAGTTTTTCCTCCCAACCTTTTACCTCAAGGGTAATGTCAACAATAATACTTTATGAAAACCTACATCCAAGTGGATATATGTATCCGGATCGCTCCAACACAAAGTGCTTGCCAAAGGAAAAAGTGTAAAAAGGAAAGGTGATGATCACCATGACTCTTGTATAAGGGTAGAAGATAAAAGTAAAAGATCGGCCCTTCGCAGAGGGAAGCAGAGGTTTTCATGCGATTTTAAGGTTGGATGCACAAAATCTTAATGAAAAATAACGTCACTTTATATTGCCTCTTGTGATAGAGACCTTTATTATGCAGTCTGTCGCTTTTATTTCTTCCCTATCACAAGTTCGTATAAAGCTTATTTTCTTCGCACTAATAGATCATACATATTTAGAGAGCAATTTTTATTGCATGCATCGATGACAACTTACTTGAAGGATCTTACTCAATCCATAGGTAGGTACGGTGGACTCTCATGGCAAAACTAGTTTAAGGATGTTTGGAAGCACAAGTAGTATTTCTACTTGGTGCAAAGAATTTGGCTAGCATGAGAGGGAAAGGCAAGCTCAACATGTTGGATGATCCAAGACAATATACTTTATTTCAGATATAAGAAAACATAACCCATTACGTTGTCTTCCTTGTACAACATCAACCTTTTAGCATGTCATATTTTAATGAGTGCTCACAATTACAAAAGATGTCCAAGATAGTATATTTATATGTGAAATCTCTCTTCCTTCAATATTCTTTTATGAATTGTTCAAGTGGCCACTTCTGTGTTTGCTAACTTTCAATAAGTTTACTACCTATACTTATTATGTGTGAAGTCATTGCTCCCAGAGGTATAAGCATATGCACACACACACGAGAATATCAACCCCACGCTATTGCTCCCCAACAACGACGCCAGAAAAGAGCTTGATAATCCCAAAGTGCAGGAAATCATCGTAGCAATTTCCAAAGGTGGAAGTGATAAGCATGGAGTGTCGAACCCACAAGGAGCTAAAGGTAAGATCAATATTCTCTCAAGTCATATCTGGCACTAATATGACTCTACGTACAGCGAACGTTTGCTTCCAACTAGATACAAGAAATGAAACAATATTGTGGGTATGAAGAGGATAACTTCGCATGATATCGGAGAGCTAAAATATAAAAGTAGGTGCTGTTATCATAAAGTTAGAATATATTATTGAATATTATAAATAGCAAGTGTGGAATAAGGATGGATCAGTGTGCGGAATTATCCTAGGCAATTTTTAACAAGACCGGTAGTCGTCATTGCAATTTCATATGAGGGAGAGGCATAAGCAAACATACTTTCTCTTCTTGGATCATATGCACTTATGATTGGAACTCTAGCAAGCATCCGCAACTACTAAAGATCATTAAGGTAAAACCCAACCATAGCATTAAAGCATCTAGTCCCCTTTATCCCATACGCCACAACCCCCTTACTCGGGTTTATGCTTCTGTCACTCAAGCAACCCACTATGAGAGAATCAAGAACGTATTGCAACACCCTAAAGCGGGAATCCCTCACGCTTGCATGACACGGAGGGCCCAATAGGACAGCACCAAAATAAAACATACAACTCATACCAATCTAGATCATCAATCAAGCCAAAGACAAAAGATATCTACACAAAACATCATAGGATGGCAACACATCATTGGATCATAATATGTGGCATAAAGCACCATGTTTAAGTAGGGATTACAGTGGGGTGCGGGAGAGTGGACCGCGTAAAAGAGATGAGGATGGTGATGTTGATGAAGACGATCACCGCGGTGATGATTCCCCTCCCGATGGCACTCCCGCGCCACCGAGTGAGAGGAGGCGAGGTCCTCCCCCTTGTGCTTCCTCCTCCATGGCCTCCCCCTGGATGGGGAGAGGTTCTCCCTCTGGTCCTTGGCCTTCATGGCGATGATGGCCCCTCCAGGATCCTTCTCCATGGCCTCCGGTGATGATGGCCCCCTCCGGCAAGGTGCCAGAGAGGGCCTAGATTGATATCTCGTGGCTACAGAGGCTTGCGGCGGTGGAACTTCCGATCTAGATTATTTCCCAAAGGTTTCTGTATTTGTAGGAGAGGTTAGCATTGATTTCAAGTCAGGGGGTCTCTGAGCTGTCCACGAGGCACGGGGGCGCGCGCCCCATCCTCGTGGTCAGCCCGGGACTCTTCTGGCCCAACTCTTGCACTCCAGGGGCTTCTTTTGGTCCATCAAAATTCATCAAAAATTGGCACGTCAATTGGACTCCGTTTGGTATTCCTTTTCTGTAAAACTCAAAAACAAGGAGAAAGTAGAAACTGGCACTAGGCTCTAGGTTAATAGGTTAGTCCCAAAAATCATATAAAATAGCATATACATGCATATAAAACATCCTAGATGGATAATATAATAGCATGAATACTTCATAAATTATAGATACGTTGGAGACGTATCACCTGGCTCATGTGCTTATGACCTACGTTCCCGTTAGTTCGGCTAGGGCACAAAGGGAGCACCTCTGCGATTGTCACTGCCGGGTCATCTGGATGTTTACCTCAGACTGGGTGAAGCCGAAAGATAGCGTTCTTAAGGGAATAGTCGGTCGGTGGACTAAAGATGTTTCTTATCGATTACTCTATGAACCCCCAGATGTTACATATACTGTAGTTTTTTAATCACAGTTTGGGCATGCAAGACAAAGCATGTTCACCCAGGGAAAGGAACTCTTAACGGAACTATTCTCTCTGGAAGATGTTTCTTACTATCAAAATGTAATATAACATAGCTAGCCGGATACTTTTCTGTTCAAGCAATTATGACCCATATGCCTTGTTTCCATGCATACCATGGTATGTATTACTGAGCGGGTATTCGGAAGCACTCTACACCTTTGGGTCTAGAGGTTGAAGCGGAAAGGTCTGCCATGACATTTATTTTATAATCCAGCTAGGGAAGAATTTGTCCATCGAAGTACATAGTCACTTGGATTCAAAAACTTCCTCTTCTATGTCCTCCAACAGGGTGTGTAGCTTACAATCCTGCTGAGAATATTCTGCAGCTAATTTTACCTGGTGATATACTAGACTAACGGGAATTTCTTTCCCATCTGACCCTAAAGGTCCGACCCGGGCCATATGATTCGGATCAGGCTTGGTATACCGTGTTTTCACCATGGCCCAGGCCTCTCGCGCACCTTCTCGACAAGCCAAAGTCTTCCATAATCGGAAGCACCGCTGCGCTCCCTTAAATAGCTGTACAAGCTCCTCCATACTTCCTGGAGGGGAGGCGGATGGCCATAAGGCCTTGGCAATGCCCTGCATCGCCTGTCGAGCTCGCTTGTGTAGCTGCGACAGCTCTTGTAGCAGATCGCCTAAGAATCTGGACATCTCCTCTTCGGAACGACCAGTCAGCATACCTACAGACATAACTCTGTTAGTTCCTCTCCTTGCCGAGTTACAGGGCGGTTAGTTTGAGAACATACTAAAAATGCCGCGTCGGAGCCTCTTATTTTCCTTCACGGAGTTAGCCAGCTGGGCCCAAACATCTTTCAATTCTTCACCCAGCTGGGTATTAGCATCGTGGAGTTTGTTTTTCTCCTGCCTAACCCGTGTAAGTACATGCTCGCCAGCGGCCAGTTGCCTTTGAGCTCCTTGTTCACCCTCTTGTGTGATTTCGGATTCTCTCCCGGATTGTCCGAGGATCCTATCATCATATATGAAATGATGTTAGCATTACTGGTATATATAATTCTGTTTTTTCTCAATTAAGGAACACATACCAGGTGATGCCCTTTTGGATTTCTCTAGTTCGGCCGTAGCAGCCGCTAGCTGGGTCTGACACTTATCCAGCTCTTGAGACAACTGGTTGTTCTTATCTGTGACTACCTGGTTATACAATGAAACTTAAATCAGTTGTACCAACTATTTCAATTCTCACGGGCTACTGGTATATATATAAATATCAGATTTGTACAAATATGTACTTACCCGTATATCTTTCAAATATTGGTCGGTGGCTCTGGTAAGCCCACCTTGAGCAGCTCGGATGTATGCATTAGCCGAGCTGAAGGCATTGAAAGCCTCTCCTGAAAAGCCGGGGTCTCGAAGAGTGGCCCGCCGGCGCCCATGATTCATGGCACTTTCCACTTCAGAGTTAGTGATGGATACCTTATCCGAATCCTCTGTAGAAGGGCAGTCCGGCGTCGCTCCTGCACCATCCTCTGTCCTGTAAGCTGGATCTGGAATCCGGCTGGCGGAGGCATGACCAGCAGGGTCCTCGAACATAGTCCGGCGAATGTTCTTCCTAAAAAGACACAACGGATAATGTCACACTTTAATGCGACAAGCAAGGAGTATATTTAATAACCATACCTCTTTGATGAAGGCTCGACTCTATTTCCATTCGTCTTCTCTTGGAAGGCATGCCCGACATAGGCGCCGTGCTTTTGAGAAGCGCCTCGGGTGCAGTATGGCGCACTGAGCGCCTCCCCTTTATAGCATGGGCCAGTGCGGTGGGTGAGGTGTAACGAGGAAGCTCTTTTTGAAGGAATGTCTCCTGGTTACTTACATGCGAGGCAGGGAGAAGGCCAGGATAGTCGGCGGTAATGGTCACATCTGTGCCATCATGGCTCGCCTGGTAGAATACTCTGTCCTCGAGCTCCACGAGTATATCCGGATCCTCTTCGAATTTGGGGTCGAGGTCCCGGTTGTGGTCCTCTAGCTATGGAACAGGGCTCTTGAGATCCTTGGTGATCTTCCGCCATTCATGTTACAAGTGGATGGATTAATGTCCATAAAAAGCAACTCAAGGAGCAGAATGAGAAGGGAAGTGGGGATTAGAACTCACCCAGCTAGGAGGATTGTACATGGAAAATGCATCTCGGCGCTTAATACGAATGAATTCCTCTTTCTCCCATTTGTACAGTTCGGCCAGTATCTTGGCCAAAGCGGCAGGGGTATCTGGACTCTTCCGACCGCAGCGGGTGGCGTCATCTTCCCCATTGTAGTGCCACATGGGATTCCTTCTGCATTGAAGTGGTTGAACCCCTCACACTATGGAGGTCGCCATTACCTCGACCATTGATAATCTAGACTGAGCGAGCGTCTTTATCTTGCTCGTGAACTGATGGACTTCCGTGCTATCTTCCTCCTTGAAGTTTCGAGGGTGCCAGCTGAGGCGCTTCTTCAACGGAATGCTTGAAAATTCAGGGAGATCCATTCAACCTGGGTCGGGAAGGGCGGTGTGCTCGATATAAAACCATTCGGAAGGCCACTCTTCGGATGCCTTCTTCGGCGTATCGGACAGGTATCCAGTCTCTGCAATACGCCATACTTCAGCTCCGCCCACTTCAAATATTGATCCTCCTTGGCCATGATGGACGAGGCAGAATAGCTTCTTCAATAATCAAAAGTGGGCCTCATAGCCAAGGAATAACTCACAAAGGGTGATGTAACCCGCAATGTGCAGGATGGAGGCAGGAGTGAAATTGTGCAGCTGAAGGCCATAATATTCCATAAGCTCTCAGAGGAATGGATGGATTGGAAATCCGACGCCTCTCAACAAGTAAGGAACGAAGCATACCCGCTCCCCCTGGATGGATTGGGGCGATTCTCCGCCTGAGTCCCACCGTTGAAGGAAATCAATCGCGCTCGAACATGAACTAGATCTATGAGGGGAAGAAATCCATGTGTTTGCAGTTCCACTAGCTGACTATGGGATATGGAACACTTCTCCCAATCACCCTTTTGGGGCCGTGGGGATGGGAGGAAGAGTTGGGAGCGCCAGCCATGATGGAATGGTTTCTCCTAGCAAGCTCTGCGGATTTCTCGCTGGGTGTGAAATGGATCTAGGAATCCCGATCTCTTTAAATAAGCATCTTTTTTACGCGGTCAGGGTGGTATTTGTAAAAATACCCCGACTGCTCGTATTTGCTTGACATGTGGACGCTGAAATCATGAGGGTATGGAAGCCGATGGGCGTGACATTAAATGGAAAGCCAAATACAACTCTGCAGGGTCACGTACTTTGAAATAACTGGAGGAGGAACCCGCCTTGCAATGCCGAACACAATCTCCGCGCCGGACACATCGTCATTGGAAGACTAGTTTGGGGGCTACTATGGGAGTCCTGGATTAAGGGGTCCTTGGCCGTCCGGACTATGTGACGTGGGCCGGACTGTTGGCCTATGGAGATACAAGACTAAAGACTTCTTCCCGTGTCCGGATGGGACTCTCCTTTGCGTGGATGGCAAGCTTGGTGACCGGGATATGTAGATTCCTTTCTCTGTAACCGACTTTGCGTAACCCTAGCCCCCTCTGGTGTCTATATAAACCGGAGGGTTTAGTCCGTAGAGGCAACAACAATCATAATCATAGGCCATACTTCTAGGGTTTAGCCATTACGATCTCGTGGTAGATCAACTCTTGTAATACTCATATCATCAAGATCAATCAAGCAGGAAGTAGGGTATTACCTCCATCGAGAGGGCCCGAACCTGGGTAAACATCGTGCCCCCAGTCTCCTGTTACCATTAGCCTTAGACGCACAGTTCGGGACCCCCTACCCGAGATCCGTCGATTTTGACACCGACAACTGCCCCCCGGCCATCCATTCAAGCCCCATTGACCTCCAGATTGGGCGCAAGCAGATCCTGCGCCCCACACCCCTATGATAGACACTGATGCGCCGCTTCCCCGGCAAAAGGCGGAGTAGGTGCTCCGCGCGCCTAAGCGGGTAATTCTTATTTTAGTTGCGGTTCGACTGACCCCGAATTGAAATCTAGGCGGGCTAGTGACCTCTAGCAAAGGTGAAATAGTAAAGGGAGGAAACCTTGTGCATTTAGTATCACGAAGAAGATGCAGTAAGAAGCAATCAACTAGTTTCTTTCGTGGGATGAATACAGTGTGAGCAAAGATGTAAGATTTGCATGAATAACGGAAGAGGAGTACCTCTTTCTGCTGGCAGTGCTATGTCCTCCTTCTGTTTTTCCAACGATCTTCTTGTGGTTCGCTGGAAATGAGAAGTTGTGGAAGATGGTGGAGCCTTGGACGAACCCATGGCCAAGTTGTTGAGTGTGGTGCGGTGGCCGTCTATCACCGGCGGGGAACCAGATCCGAGGCGGCGAACGACGGCGTAGTGGGAATAGCTCCGGTGCGCTGGACGGTTGCAATAGTGGAGCGACAGCGGTGAGGCGCAGGACGGCGTGGTCGAAGTGGTTCTGGTATGGCGCATGACGGTGTCGGCATCGTGGAGGAAGCTCTGCCTCTGCTTCAGCTGCTAAGTCCTTGAGGGCATTGCGGTTGCGGTTGCGTTGGACGATGACATCGGGGTACCGGCTCCGGCGTGACGGAGGAGGGCGGCGGTGTAGGATCGAAAGTATGTCTAGAGGGGGGTGATTAGACTACTTGACCAAATAAAAATCTATCCTTTCCCTAATTTTAGTTCTTGGCAGATTTTAGCTAACTTAGCACAAGTCAAGCAATCATAACACAATTCAAGCAAGCATGCAAAGAGTATATGAGCAGCGGAAAGTAAAGCATGCAACTTGCAAGAATGTAAAGGGAAGGGTTTGTAGAAATCAAACGCAATTGGAGACACGGATGTTTTTGTCATGGTTCCGATAGGTGGTGCTATCGTACATCCACGTTGATGAAGACTTCAACCCACGAAGGATAACGGCTGTGCGAGTCCACGGAGGGCTCCACCCCAGAAGAGTCCACGAAGAAGCAACCTTGTCTATCCCACCATGGCCGTCACCCACGAAGGACTTGCCTCACTAGTGGTAGATCTTCACGAAGTAGGCGATCTCCTTGCCCTTACAAACTCCTTGGTTCAACTCCACAATCTTGTTGGAGGCTCCCAAGTGACACCTAGCCAATCTAGGAGACACCACTCTCCAAGAAGTAACAAATGGTGTGTTGATGATGAACTCCTTGCTCTTGTGCTTCAAATGATAGTCTCCCCAACACTCAACTCTCTCTCACAGGATTTGGATTTGGTGGAAAGAAGATTTGAGTGGAAAGCAACTTGGGGAAGGCTAGAGATCAAGATTCATATGGTAGGAATGGAATATCTTGGTCTCAACACATGACTAGGTGGTTCTATAGAGAGGGCCCGAACCTGGGTAAACATTGTGTCGCCCATCTCCTGTTACCATCAACCTTAGACACACAGTTTGGGACCCCCTACCCGAGATCTGCCGGTTTTGACACCGACACCGCTCTTGCACTCGTGTCAACCAACTCCTACGGCATATTTGACTCACCAAATGAAGGAATTGGAAGATGATTCATGGCTAAAGGCCCTAAGGTATCACGCCCTGAGTATATTGATTTCAATAGGGATGAAGATGATTTGCTAGGTGATGATGAGTTACTTGTTGTCAATGCTAGTGATGAAAATTATGATGAAATTGCTATTCATCATGCTAATCAAAATGAAATGAATGAAAATGATAAGAAGGAGACTAAGCGTCTAACTAAAGGACTAAACACTCTCAAGTTAGCTCATGAAACTACTTTAGAGGATCACCGAGAACTTTTAAAAACTGATGACAAGGTACGCTTCAAAAAGCTCAACCTAGAGCAAGAGCATGGGTTCTTAAAAGCAATCAATGATGATCTTCAGAAGAAAAGTTCTTCTTACATTTCCAATTGTTTACTCTTGTCTACTTACATGCCACAAGTAAAATCTAGCAACAAGATTAAGATTCTTCTTCTAGTAGTAACAATAATCATGCTAAATCCAATATTGTTGCTTCTAGTAGTTCTCTTGATTCCACTAATGATTCTCTTAGCCAAGTTACACTTGAGCAAGAAAATAGCTTAATGAAGGGAATTATAGAGAAAGGTGTTTACAAGAGCCTTGCCGGAAGTAAGCAATTTGAGGAAATTGTACGCAAGCAAGGAAGGCACCGGAAGAATCAAGGTGTTGGTTTTGAACAAAATTTCAATGCCAATGGAGTTGAGTGGGAAGAAGATCAATACCCCAAGACGAAGTTTGTTCCCAAATAAGACAAGTATGATCCTACTTCCTTCAATGGAACACAAGCTCAAGATGATCTTCCACCACAAGACCACAAGCTAAAAGGCAAGGACAAGCTTCAAGAGGAGATTGATGCATTTGAAGAAGCTCCAAAGGCGTGGGTCAAGTGGATTCCAAAGACTACTTCAAGTTCTACTTCATCAAGTACGACTACAACTACAAGGATCCCATCAAGTTGATGTGGATCCCAAAGAAGAAGAACTAGAGAGTTCTTGAGGGTGACTCCGCCAACATACTTCACTCATATTCATATTGGCATGGACAAGTGCAATCAACTTCCACATCTTGCAAGGAGTCACAAACCCTCTTATTAGTAAGTCAAGGGACAATGTAACCTAATGCTTTCATGGACATCATCATATGTGTACTTCACTCTATGTCTATAGATATCCTTATTTGTTCCTTGTGGGACTAACCCATGTAGGTATTGAAAGTGCAACTCACTCCAATGGATTGCTCCAAATGATCTACATCAATATCGAGCATCCACATCTTCAACATCTACATGAAGTCATCACCGACAAAACCCAAGGCTAGTTCATCCCTCTAAAAGGGGATATCACATCTAGGGGGGCTTTACTCTAAGAATTGAGTTAAAGCAACTCTAATGGTGTGAACACAACAATGTTTTATGTAAAAGTGGTAACCCCACTTGTGCTTAATGATGAGTATGACCTATGACCAAATGTTCTCATTTGACTCCTAAGTTAATATACTCATATATATATAGATGACCTAGTCATCGCCAATTGCTTGATAGATGCTAGAGTTTTTGTGCATGCTTTGCCACATATTTCATTTGCTATCTTATTGTGTGAGCATGTTGGTTGCATAATTTTCTCCATTCGAGGACATCCATTTGTTTCTTTGATTGTTTGGCCTTTTCTTTTTGCCAAATGGATGGACAAGAATGCCTAAGAACTCCCTCTAGCTATCTATGCTTTTCTCGTCTCAAACTCTATTCATGCTACATCATAAAGTTTGATCAAGTCACATTCGAACCCTCTGGGTGAGGAGCACTTGGAGCCACCGATTCATCATAGACTTAAACTTCCAAAACCTCTTAGTGCATTTCTGTCTGACCAATTCATCCCATTCGGTCAAACCGAGTTCATTAAGTTGATCTAGGTTTCAATCTTGGTGCAACCGATTTGAACTTTTCAGTCTCACCGAGTTGCAGCAACTGCTTGCGATTCTGCATCTCAGTGCCACCGAGTTGTACCACTTGTCAGTGTCAAAACCGGCAGATCTTGAGTAGGGGGGCCCAAGCTGTGCATCTAGGGATCGATGGTAACAGGAAGCTAGGGGACACAGTGTTTACCCAGGTTCGGGCCCTCTTGATGGAGGTAAAACCCTACTCCTACTTGATTATATTCGACGAGTATGATGATTACAAGAGTTGATCTACCTCGAGATAGTAATGGCTAATCCTAGATGTCTAGCCTATGAGGATTCCAGTAATGATGGATTAGAAGATAGCCCACCCTCCACCCTCCAATTTATATACACCAGAGAGGCCTAGGGTTTGTACAAGGTCGGCTTAATCAGGGAAGGAAACCTCCAAACTCTATTCTTGACATCCTCGTGTTGAGAAGTCCCATCCGGACACGGTAGATAATCTTCAGCTTGATCATGTACGACCCAAGAAACCCGGCCCATACTCCTAGGCCGGACACCCGAGGACCCCCGAATCTAGGACTCCCTCAGTATCCCCCGAACTCGCCTTCAATGACGATGTAGTATGTGGATGCACGTCTTCGGCTTTGCTAGGCGGGTTCCCCATTACATTTCGGATTGACAATAGTCCAGCATCGGTTTCCGCGTCTAGTCTTTATGATTCCTCCCTGACGCCGCCTCGATTTCCATGCGTCTGAGTGAATGTGAACGGTCCGTTATCCCTGTATTTTAATATTTCTAACTGGCACAAGTTGTGCCTATAAAACGAGGGGAGATCTTCAAAACGCCATCCCGCATCACACCAAAAGCAATAGAGCAAACCACGGAAAAATCCAGACCATGGCGAGTGCCCCTGGCTCCTCCTCGCGCCCTCATGGCCCTCAAGAAGGGGACTGGCAGAGTTGCTCTGTATCCCACCTCCAGCTCAGTTGGCTCCAAACGCAAGGACATCTTCCTCCCCTGGATCTAGTCTCCGTGCAGGCAGGGTTAACGACTATAGGTGTTGATGCATTGGCGGAGAATTTCCCCAGTCCCAGCCAAGGCGATAGGGTGTGCTTCATTTCATTCCATTTGAGGGGCGTGGGATTCCCAATCCACCCCTTCCTTAGGGGCCTACTGGAACACTACGGGATCCAGCTGCACAACCTCGCAACAGGTTCTATTTTACATATCTCTGGTTCCGTCGCCCTATGCAAATTGTTTTTGGGTTGCGAGGCTCACTTTGAACTATGGAAAAAGTTCTTCTTCCTCATCCCCTGCCATCAGGGCGGCGGGTCTATTTTTGAAGTGGGTGGCGCCGAAGTATGGCGTATAGCCGAATCTGGCTACCCTGTCGGGACTCCGAAGAAGGGATCTGCCGAATGGTTCTATATCGATGATGTACCTCTTCCAGACCCTGTTCAGTGCGGACTGCCAGAATTTTCCAGCGCCCCCTTGAAGAAGCTATATAGCAGGCATCCCAAGTCCCCCGCTCAGGAAGACAGTGCAAAAGTGATGAGATTGGTAAACAAGGTCAAGGTATTGACCCATTCCGGACTCTCCATACTGGAAGTTATGGCCATTGTGATACAGAGATGCATCCAGCCACTTCAATCCAGAGTACCCCCCTTATGGAACTATAACAGAGAGGACGACACATCCCGCTACAGGTGAAAGGGTCCAGATAGCCAGGCCGCATTGGCTGCCACACTGGTCGACCTTTATAAAGGAGAAGAAGAGGACTACCTCTGTTTAAATTGCCGATAGGCCTTTTCCATGTACAATCTCATTGAATGGGTAAGTTTTCTAACCGCTTAGTACTTTTTTACTCATTGAGATCCATTGACCGAATACCCTAGTTACGTTTTTAAATAGTCATGGAGGCAAATTGTCGAGAACATTAACTGCCCCGTCCCCCAGCCAGAGGACCACGATCGCAATGAGGACCCCGGATTCCATGAGGATCCGGACATATTTGTAGAGTTTGAAGATGGAGTATACTATCAGGCAAGCCTTGACGGCTCGGAGGTAGCCATTGCGGCTGACTACCCCGACCTTTATCCTTTCGTGAAGGTAAGTATTCGGGAATTGTATTCTCAAGGAAGAGAAATACTTCTGCTCATTTCTTTATCCTCCGCATTGGACCACGTTCCGTAGGATCGGCGATCAGCAAGGTGTACTCAGGGGGAGCAACCAAGAGAAGGTCAGCACCCTCGCGGAAGGGTCGTTCAAAACGAAAGGAGGTCGGAAGTACCGTTGAACCTGCACCATCACCGAAAAGGTATATTCCTCTTATTTAATGTTCGAGCGTGAAGCTGAATTATCATTTGTATCCTCCTTCTATCATCGCAGGAGGGGTATACGGCAAACTGTGAGCAAGATCCCAGCCAGCCGAGCTGCGGCTAACACGGCACCGGAGATACCAACCAGAACGGGGCCACCTGCCGATGCAGCACAAACTCGTTCGTTTCACGGAGAGCCGGATGAGATGTCCATTACCAACTCCGAAGTCGAGAGTGCGATGAATCATCATCACTTAAAAGAAGCCTTGCGCGCCCCTGCCTTAACGGAGCCAGAGTTTTCCGCCCTAAGCACTGTAGGTGCATATATCTGAGCTGTCCGAGATGGACTCAATGGGGTTGCTAGCCTATTCTCAAAGGATATGCAGGTAAATAATTTTATGAACATAGTGGATAGATAGTAGTAGCCCCCGAGAATTAAAGCGGGTGGACAAAACCTATTTGAGGATCGTATGATGACCGCATGTTCTCAAGGAGAAGAACAGTGCGCTGACCCAGGAGCTTGAGACAAGCCAGACACAGCTAAATGCCACTGTCTCCGAGCTTGAAGAAATAAATAGTGCCCCGATGTATTATGGCAAAGATAAGAAACTAGAAGAAGAAGTGAAGAAACAAGTCGAAGAGATAAAGAGCTTGAAGGCTCAGCTCTTGGAGGCACAATGGGAAAACCAAAAGCTGAAGGGCGGCATATTTGGTATGACTTGTGAACCGTCTGAATTATTGATTTACTCATAATGCGGAATGTTATAGTTTGGTTGATACAGGTATGTTGACCGGCCGCCCCGAAGAGGAAATGCCCATCCTACAAAGCGATATTCTGAAGGAGCTGGCCAAGCTGCACGAGCATGCTCGGAAGGCTATGAAGAATATGGCCAAGGCCTTATGGCCTTCCGACGTTCCTCCAGAAAGTATGGATGGGTTGGCTGGTCTATTCAAAGGTGCCCGGCGTCGCTTCGAGCTATGGAAGACGTATGCATGCTGTAAAGGCGCTCGAGAGGCATGGGCCATGGTGAAGACACACTATACCGGTCTTGACCCAAACCACATGGCCAGGGTTGGACCGAGGGGACCTGAAGGGAAGGAAATTCTCGTAAGCCTGGTATATGACCAAGTAATGACAGTGGCGAAACTTTCGCAACAACATTGTAAATTAGATAACCTTCTAGATGGCGTAGAAAGGGAGTGAGTGTTTGATTCAATGTACCCATGTACTTTATGACTGAACTTTTCTCCTGCCGAATTGTATGAAAATTTTGTCATTGCAGAGCTTCGGCTTCTACCTCCGAACAAAAAAGTTGGAGTGTTTCCGTATACTATGTTTGACTAGGAAACATTTATTGTCGGAAACTAGGCAATCGGGTCGTATTGCTCAAACAGGCAAAATGTTTTCGGTGGAGTTATGTTATATTACTTTTTAATGTAAGAAACATCTTCCAAGAAAAATAGTTCTGTTAGGGGTTCTTTACCTTGGGACGGGCTTGTATCTAAAGTACAGACATCCAATTTCATAACTTAAGCAGGAAACAACCTGTTCTATATGTGCGGACCAGTTATTCCCTTAAGAACGCTAGCTTTTGGCTTCACCCATCTGAGGTACAGGTCCAGATAACCCGGTTGTAACAACCGCAGAGGTGCTCCCTTTACACCCTAGACAAACAATCGGGAACATAGGGTATAAGCACAGGAGCAAGGCAACCCAGCTTGGCAAAAACTTAAGTCATAAAGGTGCATATAATGGCAGAAGCAACGGATATTATGGACAAAAGGAGCTTGTAAGCTTTTCAATAAAATGCTCTTCTAAAAGAAGCCCCAATGTATGGTGGGGTGTATAGATTTAAAGATGCATACTCCCAACAATGCGGTTTATCTGGACATACAATTTAAGGAGAGAAGGGAAAAAAGTAAAATGAGTGAGAAAATAGAAAAAAATAGTTTAAAATGGGACCTAAGGAGGCCAAATTATGTGTAAAATCTTCGGGACCGGGCGGCGTTCCATGGGTTTGGCTCAAGGCGATTATCCTCGGCATTGTGAAAGCGATAGGCTCCTCCAGTGAGGACTTCATCTATTATGAAGGGTCCCTCCCATTTAGGTTTGAGCTTATCCTTTTTCTTCTCAGGGAGGCGTAGAACAAGTTCTTCGACATTGTATGTTTTAGCCCGCACTTCTCTGCTTTGGTAACACCTGGCTGTTGTTGATAGAATGCAGAATGGGCCTTGGCAACGTAGCGCTTCTCTTCAAGGCCATCTAGGTCGTCATGTCGATCTAGTTCGTCCTCTTTCTTTTCATACATGTGCACTCTAGGTGAGTCATGAATAATATCACAGGGCAATACTGCTTATGCGTCGTACACCATAAAGAAAGGTGTGTATCCGGTTGTTTGATTGGGCATGGTCCGGAGTCCCCAGAGTACAGAATCGAGTTCGTCAACCCAGTGCTTATCTGATTCTCGTAAAGAGCACACTAGTCTGGGCTTAATACCACTCATGATCGGACCATTGGCCTGTTCGACTTGGTCATTTGTTTGAGGGTGGTATACATATGCATAGTCGAGTGAGGGAGTCCTAGATTAGGGGGTGTCCGGATTGCCGGACTATGACCTTTGGCCGGACTCCCAGACTATGAAGATACAAGATTGAAGACTTCGTCCCGTGTCCGGATGGGACTTTCCTTGGCGTGGAAGGCAATCTTGGCAATACGGATATGTAGATCTCCTCCCATTGTAACCGACTCTATGTAACCCTAGCCCTCTCCGGTGTCTATATAAACCGGAGGGTGTTAGTCCATAGGACGAACAACAATCATACCATAGGCTAGCTTCTAGGTTTTAGCCTCTCTAATCTCGTGGTAGATCAACTCTTGTACTACCCATACCATCAATATTAATCAAGCAGGAGTAGGGTTTTACCTCCATCGAGAGGGCCCGAACCTGGGTAAAAACATCGTGTCCCTTGTCTCCTGTTACCATCCGCCTAGACGCACAGTTTGGGACCCCCTACCCGAGATCGGCCGGTTTTGACACCGACATTGGTGCTTTCATTGAGAGTTCCTCTATGTCGTCACCTTTACGCCCGATGGCTTCTTCGATCATCAACAACGACGCGGTCTGGGGCGAGACTTTTCTCCCCGAACAGATCTTCGTATTTGGCGGCTTTGCACTGCGGGTCAATTCACTTGGTCATTTGGAGCAGATCGAAAGCTACGCCCCTGGCCATCAGGTCAGATTTGGAAGTTTGAACTACACGGCTGACGTCCACGGAGACTTGATGTTTGACGGATTCGAGCCACAGCCGAGCGCGCCGCACTGTCACGATGGGCATGATCTAGCTCTGCCACCGGACAGTGCCCAGAGGGCCGCTCAGGTGTCCGCTCTGACCCTTAGCTCGGAGCCGACTGGGCCGATCGAGGACGGGCGGCTGGATGCTGCCTCGGGGGCTGCAATCTCTACAGCGATCGAGCCGAACACCAGTCTTGTCCCCCACGAAGCTCGTGACTCCAAGGTGCCGGACTCCTTTCCGGACTCCGAATCTTCCACGCCCCCTCTGACGAACCCAATTGGGCTCCGATCATGGAGTTCACCGCCGCGGACATCTTTCAGCACTCGCCTTTTGGCGACATCCTGAATTCACTAAAGTCTCTCTCTTTATCAGGAGAACCCTGGCCGGACTATGGTCAGCAAGGTTGGGATGCGGACGACGAAGAAATTCGAAACCCACCCACCACCCACTTCGTAGCCACTTTCGATGATTTAACCGACATGCTCGACTTCGACTCCGAAGACATCGAAGGTATGGACGCCAATGAAGGAGACGACCAAGAACCAACGCCTATAGGGCACTGGAAAGCCACCTCGTCATATGACATATACATGGTAGACACCCCAAAAGAAGGGGATGGCGAGGGAACAACGGAGGATGACCCCTCCAAGAAACAGCCTAAGCGCCGACGTCAGCGGCGCCGCTCCAAATCCCGCCAAAGCAAAAACAGCGATTCCGGCACCAGAGACAATAACACCCCGGACAGTGCCGAAGAGAAACCCCTCCAGCAGGATTCAGCGCAGGAGGATGGAGAAGCCAGCCCTCATAAGAGAGCGGCAGACAGAGAGGTCGAGGACGATAACTACATGCCTCCCTCCAAAGACGAAGCAAGCCTCGACGACGACGAATTTGTCGTGCCTGAGGACCCCGTCGAACAAGAGCGTTTCAAACGTAGGCTTATGGCCACAGTAAGCAGCCTCAAGAAAAAACAGCATCAGCTTAGAGATGACCAAGACTTGCTAGCCGACAGATGGACCGAAGTCCTCGCTGCGAAGAGTACAAACTCGAACGCCCCTCCAAGAGCTACCCAAAGCGCAAGCTGCTACCCCAATTAGAGGAGGAAGCAACTAAACCTACATCACCAATGTATGATGCGGCCGACCGGCCACCCTGTGGCCGCGACAGAGAGGCCTTTCGGCCATCTACTCAAGCCGCACCCCGGCGCCGCTCAAAGGCACGGGGAAACGCGCCAGACCTGTGAGACATATTGGAGGACAAGGCAAGACAAACAAGATCGATCTACGGATCGCGTCGGCGCCCCACGACACGTGACGACAACCGTCACGCCGGATATAGCAAATACGGCCAGGCCGAATACAACAGACAAAGCTCATCTGAGCTACGTCGTGATATAGCCCAGTACAGAGGCGCCGCACACCCACTATGCTTCACAGATGAAGTAATGATCATCAAATCCCCGAGGGTTTTAAACCCGTAAACATCGAATCATACGATGGCACAACAGATCCTGCGGTATGGATCAAGGATTATCTCCTTCATATCCACATGGTCCGCGGTGATGATCTACACGCTATCAAATACCTCCCACTCAAGCTTAAAGGACCAGCTCGGCATTGGCTTAACAGCTTGCCAGCAAAGTCAATTGGTTGATGGGAGGACCTGGAATCTGCATTCCTTGACAATTTCCAGGGCACCTATGTGTGACCATCAGACGCCGATGACCTAAGCCACATAATTCAGCAGCCAAAGGAATCGGCCAGACAATTCTGGACACGGTTCCTAACCAAGAAAAATCAAATAGTTGACTGTCCGGACGCAGAGGCCCTCGCAGCCTTCAAACATAACATCCGAGACGAATGGCTTGCCGGCACCTAGGATAGGAAAAGCCAAAATCCATGGCAGCCCTCACGACACTCATGACCCGCTTTTGCGCAGGAGAAGACAGCTGGCTAGCTCGTAGCAATAACATGACCAAGAGCCCCGGTAATTCGGATAGCAAGGACAACAATGGCAGGTCGCATCACAACAAACACAAGCTCTGCATTAACGACGACAATACTGAGGATATGGCAGTTAATGCCGGATTCAGGGGCTCTAAACCCGGTCAGCGGAAAAAGCCATTCAAAAGAAATACTCCGGGCCCGTCCAGTTTAGACCGGATACTCGATCGCTCATGCCACATACACGGCACCCCCGAACAACCAGCCAATCACACCAACAGGGATTGTTGGGTGTTCAAGCAGGCAGGCAAGTTAAGTGCCGAAAACACAAACAAAGGGCTGCATAGCGACGACGAGGAGGAGCCCCGGCCGCCGAACAACAGAGGACAGAAGGGCTTTCCCCCACAAGTGCGGATGGTGAACATGATATACGCAACCCACATCCCCAAAAGGGAACGGAAGCGTGCGCTCAGGGACGTGTATGCATTGGAGCCAGTCGCCCCAAAGTTCAACCCGTGGTCCTCCTGCCCGATCACTTTTGATCGAAGGGACCACCCCACTAGCATTCGTCATGGCGGATTCGTCGCATTGGTTCTAGACCCAATTATTGATGGATTTCACCTCACTAGAGTCCTCATGGACGGCGGCAGCAGCCTGAACCTGCTTTATCAGGATACAGTGCGAAAGATGGGCATAGACCCCTCAAGGATTAAACCCACAAAGACGACCTTTAAAGGCGTCATACCAGGTGTAGAGGCCAGCTGTACAGGCTCAGTTACACTCGAAGTGGTCTTCGGATCCCCAGATAATTTCCGAAGCGAGGAGTTAATCTTCGACATAGTCCCATTCCGCAGTGGCTATCACGCCCTGCTCGGGCGAACCGCATTTGCAAAGTTCAATGCGGTGCCGCACTACGCATATCTCAAGCTCAAGATGCCAGGCCCTCGAGGAGTCATTATGGTCAATGGAAACACCGAACGCTCTCTCCGAATAGAGGAGCACACGGCGGCCCTGGCAGCGGAAGTACAAAGCAGCCTCTCAAGGCAACTCTCCAGTCCGGCTGTTAAACGTCCGGACAACGTCAAGCGCCCCGAAGTAACCTACAACAAGACCGTTTGGCACGTTCCGAGCAAGCATAGCAGTGCGGCCTCAATCCCAGCCCTCGCGATATTGCGAAACCATTACCACACGTACATAATTACGCTCTGGAAATACCATGGGCATAAGGGGAGGGGCACAACCACGGCACGCCCAGAATGCGGCTCAACCGCACTAGGGGCTCCCGATTTTGTCATTTCTTTTTTTTACTTTCAGGACTCCACTATTCGGAAGGCCTGTCCGGCAGTACAATCGCCGAATACACGATGCAACAGCCAGGGAGACAACAAGCCACGTCAAATATCTAAGTGGTCTCTATAACGAGCTAAATACCTGTTTTACTTAAAGTCTTGCAGCTCGCCCTTAGTGGGGGACATGTCAAAAAAAACCATCTCTTGCTTATCGCACTATTTGTATCGTCCTGCTTTCATAGCAGCCCTTTAATAAACAATAGCTCTTGTCTATTATTGCATTCATTTTTTACATATGTTCAGTTATGACATTATGCAACCGTACACTTTGGTACGGCCAAAACATCAGGGGCTTAAGTACCCCAGAATACGGTGTGAGAAGACCGAACACTCTCACGAGTGCGGCACCCCGAACTTATAGCATTATATGCATCGGCTCCGAATCATGTCTTGGGTCGATAGTTGGGTTTTCCCGGCTCCCATTTTTTGGTACCTTACGTTCCGCTATATCGGCTAAGGTAGCGCTGGGAGAACTACTGCGATTGTGCCCCAGTTGAGCTGGGTTAACACCTCAGTAGAGAAAGCTAAAACTGACCATCATGATAGGGCGAGAGCCGGTCGCTGTTCGAGAGGTTTTTTCGAGTCCTTAAAGACTCATGCCGCTTAAAGCGAGGAGCTGGCTTTGTTCGGCCTAGGCGTGGATAACGTCCCGAACTCGGTCTTCCGAATACTAGGGGCTTCGCTGAAATTTAAAATTATAGAATTCTATGGCTAAGTGAGAGTGATAAAGCGTTATAAGTCCGATTGCCTTGTTCGTTGTGCTGAGCGCCTCCCTCGAAGGACCCAAGAATGGGAACAAGAGCGCTTAGGTTTATCCTGAACACCCCAGCACTCGTGGCATGGGGGTAGAAGCCGACGACCCGCATCTCTCAGATTTAATAAACGGCCGCACAGAAGGTAATATTTTAAATTCAAAAAGCGTTGCTTAGCGCATATGAACAAGTTTTCAGCGCATAGGATAACAACACGAGCGAGTTTACTCAAAAATTAAATCCTTGGAACATTCGTTCGCCACAAGGCGGGCACCCTTCAGGATGCCCTCATAGTACATCGCAGGCCTGCCATGCTCCTTCCCCTCCGGTGGTCCTTCAGTCACCAGCTTCTCAGCATCCAGCTTGCCCCAGTGCACTTTAGCACGGGCAAGGGCCCTACGGGCGCCTTCGATGCATACGGAGCGCTTGACGACTTCAAGCCACGGACAGGCATCCACCAGCCGCCTCACCAGCCCAAAGTAGCTCTCAGGCAGGACCTCCCCAGGCCACAGTCGGCCTATAAGGCCCTTCATGGCCTGTTCGGCCACCTTATGGAGCTCGACCAACTGCTTTAGCTGGTCGCCCAAGGGCACTGGGTGTCCGGCCTCAGCATACTAGGACCAGAACACCTTCTCCGTCGAGCTCCCTTCTTCGGCTCGGTAGAATGCAGCGGCGTCGGACACACTGCGGGGCAGATCTGCGAATGCTCTTAGAGAGCTCCGAATTCGGGTAAGTAACATGTAATTCACTTTCACATGCTTGTTTTGCATAAAGAATGCCTTACCCGCCGCTATCTTTTTCATCGCCTCAATCTCCTGGAGGGCTTTTTGGGCTTCGGCCTTGGTAGATTTGGCGCTTTCAAGTGTCGAGGCAAGCTCGGACTCTCGCGTCTTTGAGTCAAGCTCTAAACTCTCATGTTTTTTCACGAGAGCATCGAGCTCTTGCCGCACCTCCGCCACCCACACCTCTTGTTTCTCTCGCTCAGTGCGCTCCATGGCCTCATTATCTTCGGCCTTGGACAGCGATTCCTTCAGGGTCGCCACCTCGATTGTGGCCCCTGTCACATTCACGTTGGTCCTATCAGTATTTGCAACCAAGTATTTTTATATACACTTACATAAGGTACTACCTACCTTCTTTGTCCTCGAGCTGCTTCTTGGCAAAGCCGAGCGCGTTCTCGGACTGCTCGAGGCTCTGCTTCAATGCATCAACCTCCGCAGTCAGTGCGGCAGAGGTCAGCAGCGCGGCCTGCATTCCCATATTGACATTTTTATGTTAGACTCCTGCGTATATCTTTTTAGATCCTCAGTCCAGCTTTTCTTTCCGAACACCAAACTGAGCATCAGGGGCTACTGTCTATCCGGTAACATTTTTACATGTTTTAAATACATACCTCCAAGCATGTGAGAAGGCTGGCACAGGCTTCTGTCAGCCCGCTCTTGGCGGACTGAACCTTCTGGATCACCGCACTCATAACAGTGCGGTGCTCCTCGTTGATGGAGGCGCCGTTAAGTACCTCCAGCAAATTGTCCGGTGTCTCCGTTTGGACGGAGGCTCGGCGTCGTAGGCTTCCCCTTCTTGCGAGGGGGCCGCCTGTCGGATTCCGGAACCACTAAAGGTTCCGACGCGGTGTCCGACCCAGGGTCGGACTTAGATCCCTCCGGGATTTTATCCCCTTTGGGCCTGTAGTCCGGGAGGTCGTCTTGCTGCGCCTCCAGGACCACCTCCTCCTGGCTTGGCCCCTTTTGGGACTCCACCTCGGCTTCGTCCGTAGGGCGGGGGGAGGTAGCCGTCGGGAGTGAAAGACCGTTCATATCCGACGAATCCAGGGAGCAGCTCGATGAATTGTCGAGCTGAGCCTTGGGCGGACTGCATGATTGTATTCAGCGTCAGAAGGTACTGTGCAATAAAGGAATGCTGTGAGTTATTTTGGTATCCGGATACTTACGATTTTGCCAGGGGCTTGGCCCGAGATGGCCACTCCTCTCCGCCGTCTTCGGCGTCGGAGGCGTAGTCCGGGAGAAGGGTCTTCCCTTCTTGGACCCTCCGGCCTCCCTAGTCGGGGCGGCCTTCCTTTTCTTTCCTCCCCCCGCTGGAGGGGGAGAGGCTTCTTCTCCCTCCTCCTCGTCTTCGGAGGAGGAGTGTGCTTTGGGGTCGTCGGGCGATGAGTCCGACACCACCAGGCGTCGGGAGCTCCTTTGAGTCCTCGTGGCCTTCTTCTTGGACTTCTTCTCCGGCACCACGTGAGGTGCCGGGACCAGCAGCTTCGTTAAGCGTGCATCTGCAGGGCCTTCGGGCAAGGGAGCCGGATAGTCGATCTGTCTGGCCTTCTTCTGCCAGTCCTGTTAAAGGAATGGGAGTTTAGATACCGCATAGAGTCAAACTATGAAAAACAAGTACCCTGTAATGGGTAAACTAAACTTACCGCGTTGGCTTGGCGCTTCGCGCAGAATCCGCGATCCTCGGTAGTGGGGGGTGGACCTCGAAGCTCTTGAAAAGCACCCTCCAAGCATCTTCGTGCGTTGTGTCGAAGAGCCTGGACAGACTTTGGTGCTGGGCCGGGTCGAATTCCCATAGATTAAAAGCCCGCTATTGACACGGGAGGATCCGGCGGAAGAGCATGACCTGGACTACGTTGACGAGTTTAACCTTCTTGTCCATCAGGTTCTGGACGCAGGTTTGGAGTCCGGTTGCCTCCTCCGGATTACCCCACGACAGGCCCGTCTCTTTCCATGAGGTGAGCCGTGTGGGGATGCTAGATCGGAACTCGGGGGCCGCTGCCCATTCAGGGTCACGCGGCTCAGTGATGTAGAACCACCTCGATTGCCACCCTTTGATGGTTTCCACAAAGGAGCCCTCGAGCCATGTGACATTGGCCATCTTGCCCACCATGGCGCCTCCGCACTCTGCTTGTCGGCCGCCCACAACCTTCGGCGTGACATTGAAGGTCTTCAGCCATAACCCGAAGTGGGGCTGGATGCGGAGGAAGACCTCGCACACGACAATAAATGCCGAGATGTTGAGGATGAAGTTCGGGGCCAGATCGTGGAAATCCAGGCCGTAGTAGAACATGAGCCCCCGGATAAATGGATGAAGAGGAAAGCCGAGTCTGCGGAGGAAATGGGGGAGAAACACGACCCTCTCATGGGGCCTGGGGGTGGGGATGAGCTACCCCTCATCTAGGAGCCGGTGCACGATGTCGTTGGACAAGTATCCGGATTTCCTCGGCTTTTTGATTTGCCCCTCCGTGACGGAGGAGGACATCCACCTGCCTCCTGCTCCAGACATGGTCGGAGAAGGTCGAGGTGGGGAGTGCGGACTTGGGCGCTGGAGCTCGAGTGCGCAGGGATAGATAAGCGAAGGAGGAGGAAGGCGTAGATGGAAAGGGTGGATCCTTATCCCCTTATATGGGCGGCCGAAGCTATGTGCCCTCACCAGCATAGTAAAACTCGCTTATTGTTGGAAATATGCCCTAGAGGCAATAATAAATTAGTTATTATTATATTTCCTTGTTCATGATAATCGTTTATTATCCATGCTGTAATTGTATTGAAAGGAAACTCAGATACATGTGTGGGTACATAGACAACACCATGTCCCTAGTAAGCCTCTAGTTGACTAGCTCGTTGATCAATAGATGGTTACGGTTTCCTGACCATGGACATTGGATGTCGTTGATAACGGGATCACATCATTAGGAGAATGATGTGATGGACAAGACCCAATCCTAAGCCTAGCACAAAGATCGTAGTTCGTATGCTAAAGCTTTTCTAAATGTCAAGTATCATTTCCTTAGACCATGAGATTGTGCAACTCCCGGATACCGTAGGAATGCTTTGGGTGTACCAAACGTCACAACGTAACTGGGTGGCTATAAAGGTGCATTACAGGTATCTCCAAAAGTGTCTGTTGGGTTGGCACGAATCGAGACTGGGATTTGTCACTCCGGTTGACGGAGAGGTATCTCTGGGCCCACTCGGTAGAACATCATCATAATGTGCACAGTGTGACCAAGGGGTTGATCACGGGATGATGTGTTATGGAACGAGTAAAGAGACTTGCCAGTAACGAGATTGAACAAGGTATCGGGATACCGACGATCGAATCTCGGGCAAGTACAATACCGCTGGACAAAGGGAATTGTATACGGGATCGATTGAGTCCTTGACATCGTGGTTCATCCGATGAGATCATTGTGGAACATGTGGGAGCCAACATGGGTATCCAGATCCCGCTGTTGGTTATTCATCGGAGAACGTCTCGGTCATGTCTGCATGGTTCCCGAACCCGTAGGGTCTACACACTTAAGGTTCGATGACGCTAGGGTTATAAAGGAAGTTTGTATGTGGTTACCGAATGTTGTTCGGAGTCCCGGATGAGATCCTGGATGTCACGAGGAGTTCCGGAATGGTCCGGAGGTAAAGATTTATATATGGGAAGTCCTGTTTTGGTCACCGGAAAAGTTTCGGGTTTTATCGGTAATGTACCGGGACCACCAGGAGGGTCCCGGGGTCCACCAAGTGGGGCCACCATCCCCGGAGGGCTGCATGGGCCAAGTGTGGGAGGGGACCAGACCCAGGTGGGCTGGTGCGGCCCCCCACAAGGGCCCAAGGCGCCTAGGGTTTTGGGAGGGGGCGCCTCCACCTGACTTGGGGGGCAAGTTTCCCCCTCTCCCCCCCTTGGCCGCCCCCTAGATGGGATCTAGGGCTGGATGCCGCCCCTAGGGGTGGAAACCTAGGTGGGGGTGCAGCCCCCTCTCCCCTATATATAGTGGAGGCAAAGGAGCAGCCCAACACACGAAGTTCTTCTCCTGTTGGCGCGGCCCTACCTCTCTTTCTCCTCATATCTCGCGGTGCTTGCCGAAGCCTTGCAGGATTGCCACGCTCCTCCACCACCACCACGCCGTTGTGCTTCTGCTGGATGGAGTCTTCATCAACCTCTCCCTCTCTCCTTGCTGGATCAAGGCATGGGATACTTCACCGGGCTGTACGTGTGTTGAACGCGGAGGTGCCGTCCGTTCGGCACTAGGATCTCGGGTGATTTGGACCACGACGAGTACGACTCCTTCAACCCCGTTCTCTTGAACGCTTTCGCTTAGCGATCTACAAGGGTGTGTAGATGCACTCTCCTTCCCCTCGTTGCTGGTTTCTCCATAGATAGATCTTGGTGACACGTAGGATAATTTTGAATTTCTTCTATGTTCCCCAACACTTATGTCCCAAGCACCGTGATTAATGGCGCGGTTGGGTTACCCACGCCCGTATTGATGAGAATCCCTGAATAAGGGGACATGATCTCTGCTTTGACAAGACGTGCCAAGGAAACCACCTCGCTAAACGCGCTAAGGTGGGACAGTAAAACAATTCGAATAAAGGCTAGGCTGTGGCATGATGTCACGCTACAGAGTACATCAGCAGATTAGATTTGTACAAATATTATTCTCTCTACGGTGGTATGTGGAACTTATTTTGCAGAGCCGGACACTATCCTTGTGTTCAAACATCTTCTATGAAGTATTCGGAGGAGGAACCCGCCTTGCAATGCCGAAGACAATTTGTGCGCTGGACTCGTCGTCATTGAAGCCTGGTTCAGGGGCTACTGAGGGAGTCCTGGATTAGGGGGTGTCCGGATTGCCGGACTATGACCTTTGGCCGAACTCCCGGACTATGAAGATACAAGATTGAAGATTTCGTCCCGTGTCCGGATGGGACTTTCCTTGGCGTGGAAGGCAAGCTTGGCAATACGGATATGTAGATCTCCTCCCATTGTAACCGACTCTGTGTAACCCTAGCCCTCTCCGGTGTCTATATAAACCGGAGGGTGTTAGTCCGTAGGACAAACAACAATCATACCATAGGCTAGCTTCTAGGGTTTAGCCTCTCTGATCTCGTGGTAGATCAACTCTTGTACTACCCATACCATCAATATTAATCAAGCAGGAGTAGGGTTTTACCTCCATCGAGAGGGCCCAAACCTGGGTAAAAACATCGTGTCCCTTGTCTCCTGTTACCATCCGCCTAGACGCATAGTTCGGGACCCCCTACCCGAGATCCGCCGGTTTTGACACCGACATCGAGTTTAATACCCAACTTAGCGCACCAAGTTTTCACCTCATCAGTTATGAAGTTAGAGCCATTATCATTGATGATACTGTGCGGGACAACATAACGGTGTACTACGCAGGATATAAAGTCAATCACTGGCCCGGCCTCAGCTATTTTTACTAGTTTGGCCTCTATCCATTTAGTGAATTTGTCCACCATGGCCAGCAAGTATTTCTTTTTGTGGCTTCCCCCTTTAAGGGGTCCAACCATGTCAAGCCCTCAGACCGCAAAATACCAAGTAATGGGGATTGTTCTTAATGCGGTGGGAGGCATGTGGCTTTGATTGGCGAAAAGCTGACAGCCCACGCAACATTGGACAAGGTCTTGGGCATCAGCTCAAGCCGTAGGCCAGAAAAAGCATGTCTGAAATGCCTTGCTTACAAGGGCACGGGCTGCGTTGGGATGACCGCCGAGACAGGCATGTATTTCTGCCAAAAGTTGCCTTCCCTCTTCTTCGGAGATACACCTTTGAAGGACTCCGGTAGTAATTCTTTTATATAGGTCACCCTCATGCACCTTAAAGGCTTTGGAGCACTGAACTATACATCGCGCCTCGTTTTGATCATCGGGGAGCTCTTGCCTATTAAGGTAGGCCAATAAAGGTTCGGTCCAGGGAGCGATAACCGCCATGATCTCATGAGCAGAGGGTGTTATCTCGATATCCGGACTCCCGATCTTGTCTGCGTTGTGTTTAGCGGTTGGGGGTGTGATCAAGTCTGCATTGCCTTCTCCATTCTCACCCTGCCACACAACAGATGGCTTAAAGAGCCTTTCCACAAAGGTGTTTGGTGGCACGGGGTCACGCTTAGCGCCCATAAGAGCGAGGATATCGGCTGCCTGATTACTTTCTCAGGCGACATGATGGAACTCGAGTCCATCGAACTGAGCTTTTGATATGGTGTTTTGATATGCCACCATTTTTCGGTCCTTTGCATCGAACTCTCCATTGACCTAGGAAATTGTGAGGTTCGAATCACCGTGCACCTCCAAGCGTTGTATACCCATGGAGACTGCCATGCGAAGACCGTGTTGTAGTGCCTCGTATTCGGCTGCATTATTAGAGTCCGTATACATAATTTGCAGCATGTAGCGGACTATGTCCCTAGTGGGGTATGTGAGGATTACACCAGCCCCCAGTCCGGCCAACATTTTGGAGCCATTGAAGTACATGATCCAATTAGAGTATAAGATGTACTCTTTAGGGAGTTTGGCTTCTGTCCATTGGGCTATAAAGTCGGCCAATACTTGGGATTTAATAGCCCGGCGTGGCTTGTGTATGATTTCGAACGGTAATAGCTCGATGGCCCATTTGGCTATGTGGCCAGTGGCGTCCCTGTTATTAATGATGTCATTCAATGGCACTTCGGATGCCACTATGACCGAACACTCTTGGAAATAGTGCTAAAGTTTGCGGGATGCCATGAAGACTGTGTAGGCTATCTTTTTATAGTGCGGGTATCGGGATTTGCAAGGTATGAGGACCTCCGATACATAGTAAAATGGTTTTTGGGTGGGGAATTTATGTCCCTCCTTCCCTCGCTCGACGACCAGGACGGCACTGACTACTTGGTTAGTTGCCGAAATGTACAATAACATAGGCTCCCCAACGCCAGGCGCGGCCAAGATTGGGTTGCTTGTGAGAAGGTTTTTTATTTCTTCCAATCTGGATGTGGTTGCGTCCGTCCATTTGAAGTTGTCAGTGCGGCGCAGTAGCTTGTATAATGGAATGCCTTTTGTCCTAATTTGGAGATAAATTGGCTTAAAGCTGCGACACACCTAGCTAGTTTCTGGACCTGCTTTAGGTCTGTCGGTATGGCCAATTGTGACAGAGCTCAGATCTTAGTTGGGTTTGCCTCAATTCCTCTATGGGAAACAATGAACCCCAACAACTTTCCAGCTGGAACTCCGAAGACACATTTTTCCGGATTAAGGCCGGTGTCGTATGTTCGGAGATTGTCGAAAGTGAGGCGAAGGTCGTCCACCAGGGACTCGACGTGTTTTGTCTTGATGACCACATCGTCCACGTATGCTTCAACTGTTTTGCCTATTTGCTTTTCCAAGCATGTTTGAATCATGCGCTGGTAGGTAGCCCCGACATTTTCGAGTCCGAAAGGCATAGTATTGAAGCATAAGCGACCGTAAGGGGTGATGAATGTGGTTGCATCCTTGTCTGATTCCTTCATCTTAATATGATGGTATCCGGAATAGGTGTCGAGGAAACACAAAGAATCGTGTCCTGCAGTTGCGTCAATAATTTGGTCAATGCGGGGCAACGAGAAATGATCTTTGGGGCAAGCCTTGTTGAGGTCCTTGAAGTCGACACACAGGCGCCACAATTTGTCCTTTTTTGGTACCATGACAAGATTGGCTAACCAATCCGGATGTTTGATTACCCTAATGAACCCAACCTCTAATAACTTGGCTAGCTCTTCTCCCATGGCTTGACGCTTGGGCTCGGAGAATCTCCGTAGTGTTTGCTTTACGAGTTTGAATCCTTTGATTATGTTGATACTATGTTCGGCCAGTCTTCGTGGGATGCCGGGCATGTCTGAAGGGTGTCAGGCGAAAATATCCCAATTCTCGCGCGGGAATGCACGTAGGGCGGCGTCCACTGCCGAATCCAGCTATGCTCCGATAGACGTTGTTTTATTAGGGTCCGTCGGGTGCACTTGGATTCTTCTGCTGGCTTGAAAGAGGTGGACTTGGATCTTTTAGCAAGGATCACATCATCCCTATCCACCGTAGCTCGTAAGGTGGTTAATTCCACTACCGCTAGGGCTTCATATAGTTCCTCTAGGGCCAAGGATGATGTTTGTTTTCGGCATGAAGGGCTTTGTCCGGGTCGCTCGAGATTGTGATGATTCCATTAGGGCCGGACATTTTGAGCTTCATGTACCCATAATGGGGTATAGCTTGAAAGCGTTAGAAAGCGTCCCGACCGAGGATAGCGTGATACTCACTGTTAAAAGGGACCACATGAAAGAGCAACTCTTCGGATCTATAGTTCTCAGGTGTGCCGAACACCACATCCAGTTTGATTTTTCCTGAGCAGTGCGCCTCTCGCTTGGGGATAATACCTCGAAAGGTGGTGTTGCTTTGCTCGATGCATGACCTATCCATTTGCATCTTGTCGAGCGTGTCCTCATAGATGAGGTTAATCCCACTACTGTCGTCCATGAGCACTTTAGTAAGTCGAAAACCATCAATGATGGGGTTTAGTACCAAGGCGGTGGGTGCTCGGACTGACTGTGGGCAAGGTTTGTCCAATAGTTCAGCAAGAATGGACATGTGTCCCGTGAAGGGCTTGTTCTTCCTGTCCATAGTCCGGTGGTTGGGCGACCCGCTAGGGTGTATTCTTTTAACCCGGGCCGCACGTTGCATCGAAGTGGCGGGCTCCAGTTGAATTTTCTAGGGCCTCCATATGCTTTCCATCTCACAGTACTTTTGTACTACATGCGATAATTCCGTGAAACTTTGTATATGGCGACGGTCGAGGGCATTCAATATCCCTTCGTCTGTCCAATTGCGGTGGAAAACCGAAGCTACGTCGTCGTCCAAGCAGTCCTTGATCTTGTTTTTAAAAAGCAGGAATCTGGCCCAAAAGTAATGGACCATTTCCTGGGGCTGCTGCCGCACATACATCAGGTCATATATCTGGAGGGCCTGAGTTGCTTGGAGAATATAGATTGTGGTGGGTGGGTGGATTAAATTTTTGATCCTGTCCCACGTCTGTGTTTGGAGCCGATATGGCTTCCGAAGTAAACGGTTCGGGTTCAGTTAAGCGCAAAGGCTCCAGCAATCCTACACCTAAGCTAGGGTCCGGTGGGAGTAAACTCCCATCCGGATGGGAAGTATCTGGCTCACGGGATTCGGGGACCCGAACATACTTGGTCCTCGATATGGGGAGGGAAGGGTCTATGGCCGGTTCCTTGACGCCCACCATGAAGTGGGTGATCGGTGGGAGATTTATTTCCCTCTGGTCGGGCTTGAGCCCGATCTGATCATAGTCTGTTGAGACCCCCAGGGCAGCGATGCAGTCTAGCAGTTTGTTTAAAGATGAAACATCTGTTGGATCCAATTTTTCGAAGTACTTAGGGCCAATGCGAGGATGGTGTCCGTCGGCCAGGGAAGGAGTTGCGGGCTCGATGGTTGCGTGGGCCCTCAAGGTGAAACCACCGAACCAGAGGGTCTGCCCCGAAGTCAGCCACCCTCCAGAAGTGATATTGCTCTTGATGACTAGACGAGCCATAGATCGCTTTTTTGCAGACAGCACAGCGGAGCTCTCAATGAAAGCACCAATGTCAGTGTCAAAACCGGCAGATCTCGGGTAGGGGGGCCCAAGTTGTGTGTCTAGGGATCAATGGTAACAGGAAGCTAGGGGACACAATGTTTACCAAGGTTCGGGCCCTTTTGATGGAGGTAAAACCCTACTCCTGCTTGATTATATTCAACGAGTATGATGATTACAAGAGTTGATCTACCTTGAGATCATAATGGCTAATCCTAGATGTCTAACCTATGAGGATTCCAGTAATGATGGATTAGAATATAGCCCCCTCCCCCCTCCAGTTTATATACACACGGGAGAGGCCTAGGGTTTGTACAAGGTCGGTTTAATCAGGGAAGGAAACCTCTGGACTCTATTCATGTCGTCCTCGTATTGAGAAG
Source organism: Triticum dicoccoides (assembly GCF_002162155.2). Classification (NCBI taxonomy): domain Eukaryota; kingdom Viridiplantae; phylum Streptophyta; class Magnoliopsida; order Poales; family Poaceae; genus Triticum; species Triticum dicoccoides. The sequence goes on along the minus strand of NC_041389.1, from coordinate 377,250,707 downwards.
TCCCATCCGGACACGGTAGATAATCTTCAGCTTGATCCTGTATGGCCCATGCAACCCAGCCCATACTCTTAGGCCAGACACCTGAGAATCCCCGAATCCAGGACTCCCTCACCACTCGGTCACACTGACAGGGTTTGGATATATATACCCATGGGCCAAATTTTGGAAATTTCTCCAAACTCTTCGCCCGCGCATGTCTAGCTCTACCGACTCGAGGTCTCTGGATTGTCTCCGCCATCGCCAGCGACCTCCTGCTACTGGTCTTCGCCGCCGTCAATGGGAATCTTCACCGCCGTTGTTGCCGTAGCGAGTTCACAACCAAGTTAGGGTATGAACTCAACCCCTTGTGCAATCTTTACCTCTGATTCTTGCACTAAGGTCAATGGCATGATTCTTGCCACATTTGAGATACTTCTATCCAACCAGAAAATCCTCTAGATTAGTTTTGATCCAAAAACTTAGGGTTAGGTTTCCGCCGAACTCATCTCGGACCGACAGCTTTGGAGAATCCGGTCTCACCGATTTGGCCCAGGCCATTGCACATGTATTTTTTGGGTCTGGCCGACACATACAAATGGGTGTGGCTGAGTTCATTTCTTTGTGAAACCCTAGCCATCTCGGAGTCACCGAACTGTGCCTCGATCTGACCGATTTCACATGTTTATACTCTAAAGTTGCTTCGGTGTCACCGAGTTTGACATATCGATAGCTCTGAAATGCTTTCTGTAGAAAATTAAAACTAAGTTTTTGACTCATTTGTTTTGCAAAATGTCTGCACTTTGTGATGCTCATCCACTCTATCTCAACCTATCTATTCACAGGGCCAGCTTTCAGTGCCAGCCATGTCAGACAATAGTGATAGCTATAACATATCTGAGGAGCAGGTACACCTGAGTGAGGGCACTAGTCCCTCTAACAACAGTTTTGAGGAGGGTAGAAGAAGCACCCCAAGCAATCTTCCGACGGCAACAACCAGGCAGAGGAAGAAGAAAACATCAAACACAAAAGATGAAGACTTTGTGGTTGATGAGGAAGTCATCTCAAAGAAGAAAGTTGTCAAGAAGGAGTTTGGCACTGCAGCTTCAACCAAGCCAGGATTGAAGAAAAAGGTGCCTGCCAAGAGGATTCCGATGTCCAAAGCCAGAGCCTCAACATAGGAAACAATTGAGCTCACCCTTGAGCCAAAGGACAAGGAGGCTACTGGGGGCAAGAAAAGAAAGGAAAGGGTCAAGAAGACCATGGCCATAGTGATTGGTAGACGATCTATGGTCAGGGAATCTGATGATGAGGAGGAGGAAGAGCCTGTTGCACCTGATGTCAAAACCCAGAAGCAGATGGGGGATGCAATCAAGTCAGGGGCTGCTCCATCCAAGCCCAAGACCCCCACGGCTGCTACTGCTGCTGCACAAGCTTCCAAGCCAACAACACCTAACAGATCAACAAGGAGTATTCCAGTTGCTGGGAAGAACAAAGCCCCAATGCCTGAAGTTGAAGAAGAAGAAGAAGAAGCCCAAGTGTTGAGGAAGCTTAAACCAAAGATACTAGATCATGATGATACACATCTATTTGCTGAGAACATAAAGCTGAGGAACGATGCAAGTCTCAGGCTATGGAGACAGAAAGACCCATATGCCACCGGGAGAAGGACTGTTGTGGATTACTGGTTCCACACCAAGGAGCAGCAGGACTTCTATGAGATAGTACTCTTGGACAGGAAGCCCATTTTTAGTGACATGAGATGGGTTGATTGGTCATATATTGACAACAATAGTGATTATTTCCTAGGAGTGCATGACAGCTTCAGATTGACAGGAATTGATAAGTTTGTTAGTCAGAAACTCACCAAATGGAATGATGAGATGGTGATGCAATTCTACTCCACTTCACATTTCTACCCAGATGGAAAAATTGTCTAGATGACTGAGGGTACAAGGTACCAATCTTCTATTGCTGAGTGGGCCAAGCTGATCAATGCCCCTGAAGAACATGAAGATGACACGGATGTATATGCCAGGCCCAGGAAAGGACACAACTCCATGGCACACATGTACAAGGAGATTCCTGATGCTGCCTTCGAGACTCACAAATTTGGCTCCATATACTATCTGTTGTCAGGGTTGCCCACCATCAACATCATTCTGAGGCACACATTGTTGCCCAAGTTTGGAGATGACAGGATGATCAAAGGGCATTCAATAAACTTGCTGCATATGTTTGATGTGCCAGAGAAGTTTAAGGTGATGACCTTGATTGTTGAGACAGTAAAGAGGACTGTTGCTGACCAGAAGAGATCATGTGGCTATGCTCCACACATTTAGATGCTCATCAACTCTAAGATGGGCACATGCATATATCTTTTGGGAAAGGAGCACTTTCCCCTGAGGCCTGAGTTTGAGGACAATGAGGTTGTCATGGATGCATCACATCCTACTTCAGTAGAGGCTCAGGAGAAGAGGGAAAAAGCAAAGGCAGAGAAGGCAGCACAAACTTCACAAGTTCCATATACCTTAGTTGTACACCTCAAGACCAAGCAGGCTCAGCTTAGCTATCTGCTTGAAGCCATAGTGAGAATTGAGAAAGGATTGGCAACCCTGACTCAAAATCAAGAGAGTCTTGAGAGGATCATCAAGACAAAGTTTATGATCTAGACTTGAAGGTCACACAGATCCAGACTACAGTTGAGCAACTCCGGGAAGAAGCAAAGGAGATAAGAGGGAGAGCTACCACTGAAGTTTTTCATAGAGTGCCAATAGCACAAAGGTCTGCAGCTATGCCAGCCAGTGACACTCGAGTTACCACCTCAGCACCTGCAGCTACAGCCCTAGTTGCCCTGCCAGTTGCAACTCCACCAGCTCCACAGACCTCTTCATATGCTTTCGTTGCAGGACTCCTCTCCACGCCACCTTCGCACACTGGAGCTCCCAAAGATTGTTCTTAGAGATCCGCATAACACTATGAATTTTCAAGCTTTTTGGGAACTTGTTGCCAAAGGGGGAGAAAGTGTATAAATCATAAGTTTAGAGAGAGAGAGAGAGTTTTGCTTCATTTGCCTCTCTTGCTACTTGTTTCTTGTTTGTTTAGTTGATACACTATTTGTTCTTGTGTGTCAGATACTCGTATGATCATGTGTTTGATCATATTATGCTTTAATGTGTGCTTGAATGATGATATCATATCTCTTAATTGTATGATCATTCATATCTTGCCTCGGTGATGTGTGCATATTTCATACTCTATCATTTGAAGCGCTCGACCAAGATGTATGTGACATGGAAGAGTAACCCATGATCCTAATCGATTGTGCATTTGCATTCAAAAGAAAATTTTAAATAATGCACAAATTTAGGGGGAGCTCTTGCTTATCACATACTTCTCAAAGCGATGATGTACTTCATTTATATTATCATTTGTCAAAGCTTTCATCTATATGTTGTCATCAATTACCAAAAAGGGGGAGATTGAAAGTGCAACTAATCCCAGGTAGTTTTGGTAATTCATAACAACATATAGCTCATTGAACTAATATCCATTCAAGATTAATGTTTCAGAAAGTTCAATGATTTGTATGGCATGGACTAGAGATGTGGAACTCTCAAAGTGCTTAAGGACACATATTGGCAAAAACTCAAGACTCTTCATTTTCATTTTAATGATCCAAGATCACACTGAGTCCATAGGAAAAGCCAATACTATTAAAAGGGGATGAGGTGTTGCTTAATGGCTTGCTTTCTCAAAATTCTTAGTGATATGCTCCAAAAGCCCTCAACCACTTTCTCATTTCCACATATGTCCTAAACATAAAGTCAAACTTGGCCCCACCGATTTGATCTATCCAGCGCCACCGAGTTCACTTGACATAGCCATAGCCAGAAACTCTAATCAGTTCGGTCTCACCGATAGGGATCTCGGTCTCACCGAGATGGGATTGCAAACTCTCTATTTCCCTTCATAACATTTTGGTCTTACTGAGATGAGCGATCGGCCCCACCACTTCACAATGAAAACTCTATGTTTCCTTTTCGTAATGTTTCAGTCTCACCGAACTAAGCGATCGGTCCCATCGAGTTTGCTTGACCAAGTCTTTGTTTGCTTATTGCCGAAATCGGTCTCACCGAGTTCATGTGATCGGTATCACCGAGATGAGATTTTGCCCTAACCCTAGCGCATCGGTCCCACCGAGTTGATATTGTCGGCCCCACCGAAAACCCTAATGTTCACATTTTGAACCAGATCAGTCCCATCGAGTTTCACTATTCGGTCCCACCGAGTTTGGTAAATTCTATGTAACGGTTAGATTTTGTGTGGAGGCTATATATACCCCTCCACCCCCTTCTCCATTTGAGAGATTGTCATCAGAACGTGCGTACACTTCCACTACTCATTTTCTGAGAGAGAACCACCTACTCATGTGTTGCGACCAAGACATTCCAATCCTACCACAAGAATATTGATCTCTAGCCTTCCCCAAGTTGCTTTCCACTCAGATCATCTTTCCACCATATCCAAATCAGTGAGAGAGAGTCGAGTGTTGGGGAGACTATCATTTGAAGCACAAGAGCAAGGAGTTCATCATCACCACACCATCTATTACCTTTTGGAGAGTGGTGTCTCCTAAATTGGTTAGGTGTCACTTGGGAGCCTTCGTCAAGATTGTGGAGTTGAACCAAGGAGTTTGTAAGGGCAAGGAGATCGCCTACTTCGTGAAGATCTACCCAAGTGAGGAAAGTCTTTCGTGGGCGATGGCCATTGTGGGATAGACAAGGTTGCTTCTTTGTGGACCCTTTTAGATCATATATGCCCTAGAGGCAATAATAAAGTTGTTATTTATATTTCCTTATATGATGATAAATGTTTTTATTCATGCTAGCATTGTATTAACCGGAAACTTGGTACATGTGTGAATACATAGAAAAAACATAGTGTCCCTAGTATGCCTCTACTTGACTAGCTCGTTAGTCAAAGATGGTTATGTTTCCTAACCATGGACATGTGTTGTCATTTGATGAACGAGATCACATCATTAGGGGAATGATGTGATGGACAAGACCCATCTGTTAGCTTAGCATTATGATCGTTACAGTTTTATTGCTACTACTTTCTTCATGACGTATACATGTTCCTCAGACTATGAGATTATGCAACTCCCAAATACTATAGGAACACCTTGTGTGCTATCAAACATCACAAAACTTGGTGATTATAAAGATGCTCTACAGGTGTCTCCGAAGGTGTTTGTTGGGTTGGCATAGATCAATATTAGGATTTGTCACTCCATGTATCGGAGAGGTATCTCTGGGCCCTCTCGGTAATGCTCATCACTATAAGCCTTGCAAGCAATGTGACTAATAAGTTAGTTGCGGGATCAAGCATTACGGAACGAGTAAAGAGACTTGCTGGTAATGAGATTGAACTAGGTATGATGATACCGACGATCGAATCTCAGGCAAGTAACATACCGATGACAAAGGGAACAATGTATGTTGTTGTGAGGTTTGACCGCTAAAGATCTTCGTAGAATATGCAGGAGCCAATATGAGCATCCCGGTTCCGCTATTGGTTATTGATCGGAGATGTGCCTCGATCATGTCTACATAGTTCTCAAACCCGTAGGGTCCGCACGCTTAACATTCGATGATGATTTGTATTATGAGTTATGTGATTTGATGACCAAAGTTTGTTCGGAGTCCTGGATGAGATCAGGAACATGATGAGGAGTCTCGAAATGGTCGAGACATAAAGATTGATATATTGGACTATGTTATTCGCACATCGGAAGAGTTCCGAGAGGTACCGGGTAAAAACGGAGTGCCGGAAGGGTTACTGGAACCCCTCGGGGAAGCAATGGGCCAACATGGGCAATAGGGGAGAGAGAGGACAGCCCGCAAGGGGGTGGCGCGCGCCCCCCATGGGGAGTACTAATAGGACTAGGGGAGGGGGCGCGACCCCCCTTTCCCTTTCCCTCTCCCTCTCCCTTCCTTCTTCCTCCCTTCCACCAAGTGGAATCCTACTAGGACTTGGAGTCCTACTAGGACTTGGAGTCCTACTAGGACTCCCTCCTCTTGGTGCGCCCTACAGGGCCAGCCGGCCTCCCCCTCCCCTCCTTTATATATGGCGGCAGGGGGCACCCCAAAGCACAACAGACAATCTCTTAGCTGTGTGCAGTGCCCCCCTCCATAGTGTAACACCTCGGTCATATCATCGTAGTGCTTAGGCGAAGCCCTGCGCCGGTAACTTCATCATCGCCATCGCCACGCCGTCGTGCTGACGGAACTCTCCCTCGTCCTCAACTGTATCAAGATCTCGAGGGACGTCATCGTGCTGAACGTGTGCTGAACACAGAGGTGCCGTACGTTCGGTACTTGGATCGGTTGGATTGTGAAGACGTTCGACTACATCAACCGCGTTACTAAACGCTTCCGCTTTCGGTCTACGAGGGTACATGGACACACTCTCTCGTATCGTTTCTATGCATCTCCTAGATAGATCTTGCGTGATCGTAGGAAATTTTTTTAATTACTACGTTCCCTAACAGTGGCATCCGAGCCAGGTCTATGCGTAGATGTTATCTGCATGAGTAGAACACAAAGATTTGTGGGCGATAATAGTCATACTGCTTACCACCAATGTCTTACTTTGATTCGGCGGTATTGTTGTATGAAGCGTCCCGGACCGACATTACATGAACGTGTTCATGAGACTGGTTCTATTGACGTGCTTTGCACATAGATGGCTGGCGGGTGTCTGTTTCTCCAATTTTAGTTGAATCGAGTTTGAATATGGTTGGTCCTTGTTGAAGGTTAAAACAGCACACTTGACGAAAAATCGTTGTGGTTTTGATGCATAGGTAAGAACGGTTCTTGCTAGAAGCCCGTAGCAACCAAGTAAAACTTGTAATATCAAAGTAGATGACATTTAACTTGTTTTTGCAGGGCTTGTTGTGATGTGATATGGTCAAGACATGATGTGACATAAATTGTTGTATTAGATGATCATGTTTTGTAACAGAGTTATCGGCAACTGGCAGGAGCCATATGGTTGTTGATTTATTGTATGAAATGCAATCGCCATGTAATTGCTTTACTTTATCACTAAGCTGTAGCAATAGTCGTAGAAGCAATAGTTGGCGAGACGACAATGATGCTACGATCTTGTTTGATGCGAGACCATTATTCATTTAAATCAAAGAATAATGGTTGTTCTATTTATATGAGTAATATCTTTTATGGTCATGCACCCTTGTTGAGTGGTCTATTTTTGTTGAATCTCGATTGTGGTGATACACATGTTTATAATATTGAAGCCAAAATATGTAAAGTTGATAATGATAGTGCGACTTATTTGTGGCACTGCCGTTTAGGTCATATTGGTGTAAAGTGCATGAAGAAACTCCATGCAGATGGGCTTTTTGGAATCACTTGATTATGAACCACTTGGTGCTTGTGAACCATGCCTCATGGGAAAGATTACTAAAACTCCGTTCTCCGGAACAATGGAACGAGCTACTGACTTATTGGAAATAATACATACCGATGTATGCAGACCAATGAGTGTTGAGGCTCGTGACGGGTATCGTTATTTTCTGACCTTCACAGATGATTTGAGAAGATATGGGTATATCTACTTAATGAAACATAAGTCTGAAACGTTTGAAAAGTTCAAAGAATTTCAGAGTGAAGTGGAAAATCATCGTAACAAGAAAATAAAGTTTCTACGATCTGATCGTGGAGGCGAATATTTGAGTTACAAGTTTGGTATTCATTTGAAACAACATGGAATAGTTTCGCAACTCATGCCACGTGGAACACCACAGTGTAATGGTGTGTCCGAACATTGTAACTATACTTTATTGGATATGGTGCGATCTACGATGTCTCTTACTGATTTACCGCTATCATTTTGGGGTTATGCTTTAGAGACGGCTACATTCACGTTAAATAGGACACCTTCGAAATCCGTTGAGACGACGCCATATGAATTGTGGTTTGGCAAGAAACCCAAGTTGTCATTTTCTTAAAGTTTGGGGCTTTGATGCTTATGTGAAAAAGCTTCAACCTGATAAGCTCGAACCCAAATTGGAGAAGTGCGTCTTCATAGGATACCCAAAGGAAACACTTGGGTACACCTTCCATCATAGATCCGAAGGCAAGATATTCGTTTCTAAGAATGGATCCTTTCTAGAGAAGGAGTTTCTCTCTAAAGAAGTGAGTGGGAGGAAAGTAGAACTTGATGAGGTAATAGTACCTTCTCCCGAATTGGAAAGTAGTTCATCATAGAAATCAGTTCCAGTGATTCCTGCACCAATTAGTGAGGAAGCTAATGATGATGATCATAAAACTTCAGATCAAGTTACGACTGAACCTCGTAGGTCATCCAGAGTACGTTCCGCACCAGAGTGGTATAGTAATCTTGTTCTAGAAGTCATGTTACTAGACCATGATGAACCTACGAATTATGAGGAAGCGATGATGAGCCCAGATTCCATGAAATGGCTTGAGGCCATGAAATCTGAGATGGGATTCATGTATGAGAACAAACTGTGGACTTTGGTGGACTTGCCCGATGATAGGCAAGCCATAGAAAATAAATGGATCTTCAAGAAGAAGACTGACGAAGCTCGACTTGTTGTGAAAGGTTTTCGACAAGTTCAAGGAGGTGACTACGATGAGACCTTCTCACCCATAGCGATGCTTAAGTCTGTCCGAATCATGTTAGCAATTGCCGCATTTTATGATTATAAAATTTGGCAAATTGATGTTAAAACTGCATTCCTTAATGGATTTCTTAAAGAAGAGTTGTATATGATGCAACCAGAAGGTTTTGTCGATCTAAAGGGTTCTAACAAAGTGTGCAAGCTCCAGCGATCCATTTATGGACTGGTGCAAGCCTCTCGGAGTTGGAATATACGCTTTGATAGTGTGATCAAAGCATATGGTTTTATACAGACTTTTGGAGAACCTATATTTGCAAGAAAGTGAGTGGGAGGTCCGTAGCATTTCTAATATTATATGTGGATGACATATTGTTGATTAGAAATAAAAAAAATCTGGATAGCATAAAAGGATACTTGAATAAGAATTTTTCAATGAAAGACCTCGTAAGCTGCTTACATATTGGGCATCAAGATCTATAGAGATAGATCAAGACGCTTAATTGGACTTTCACAAAGCACATACCTTGATAAACTTTTGAAGAAGTTCAACATGGATTAGTCAAAGAAAGGGTTGTTGCTAGTGTTACAAGGTGTGAAATTGAGTCAGACTCAATGCCCGACCACTACAGAAGATAGAGAGAAAATGAAATTCATTCCCTATGCCTTAGCCATAGGTTCTATCATGTATGCAATGATGTAAACCAGACCTGACATGTGCCTTGCTATAAGTATAGCAGGGAGGTACCGAAGTAATCCAGGAGTGGAGCACTGGACAACGGTCAAGAACATCCTGAAATACCTGAAAAGAACTAAGGATATGTTTCTCATTTATGGAGGTGACAAAGAGCTCGTCGTAAATGGTTACGTCGATGCAAGCTTTGACACTGATCCGGATGACTCTAAGTCGCAATCAGGATACGTATTTATATTGAATGGTGGAGCTGTCAGTTGGTGCAGTTCCAAGCAGAGCGTCATGGCGGGATCTACGTGTGAGGCGGAGTACATAGCTGCTTTGGAAGAAACAAATGAAGGAGTCTGGATGAAGGAGTTCATATACGATCTAGGTGTTATACCTATAGCATCGTGTCCAATGAAAATCTTTTGTGACAATATTGGTGCAATTGCCTTGGCAAAGGAGTCTAGTTTTTACAAGAGAACCAAACACATCAAGAGACGCTTCAATTCCATCCATCACCAAGTCGCGAAGGGAGACATAGAGATTTGCAAGATACATGCAGATCTGAATGTTGCAGACCCGTTAACTAAGCCTCTTCCACGAGCAAAACATGAACAGCACCAAGACTCCATGGGTGTTAGAATGATTACTTTGTAATCTAGATTATTGACTTGAGTGCAAGTGGGAGACTGAAGGAAATATGCCCTAGAGGCAATAATAAAGTTGTTATTTTTATGTCCTTATATCATGATAAATGTTTATTATTCATGCTAGAATTGTATTAACTGGAAACTTAGTACATGTGTGAATACATAGACAAAACATAGTGTCTCTAGTATGCCTCTACTTGACTAGCTCGTTAGTCAAAGATGGTTATGTTTCCTAACCATAGACATGTGTTGTCATTTGATGAACGGGATCGCATCATTACGATAATGATGTGATGGACAAGACCCATCCGTTGGCTTAGCATTATGATCATTACAGTTTTATTGCTACTGCTTTCTTCATGACTTATACATGTTCCTCAGACTATGAGATTATGCAACTCACGAATACTGGAGGAACACCTTGTGTGCTATCAAACGTCACAACGTAACTAGGTGATTATAAAGATGCTCTACAGGTGTCTCCGAAGGTGTTTGTTGGGTTGGCATAGATCAAGATTAGGATTTGTCACTCCGTGTATGAGAGAGGTATCTCTAGGCCCTCTCGGTAATGCTCATCACTATAAGCCTTGCAAGCAATGTGACTAATGAGTTAGTTGCGGCATGAAGCATTACAGAACGAGTAAAGAGACTTGCCGGTAAAGAGATTGAACTAGGTATGATGATAACAACGATCGAATCTCACGCATGTAACATACCGATGACAAAGGGAACAACGTATGTTGTTATGCGGTTTGACCGATAAAGATCTTCGTAGAAAATGTAGGAGCCAATATGAGCATCCATGTTTTGCTATTGGTTATTGATCGGAGATGTGTCTCGATCATGTCTACATAGTTCTTGAACCCGTAGGGTCCGCACGCTTAACGTTCGATGACGATTTGTATTATGAGTTATGTGATTTGATGACCGAAGTTTCTTCGGACTCCCGGATGAGATCACAGGCATGACGAGGAGTCTCAAAATGGTCCAGACATAAAGATTGGTATATTGGACTATGTTATTCGGACACCGGAAGAGTTCCGAGAGGTACCGGGTAAAAATGGAGTGCCGGAGGGGTTATCGGAATACCCTGGGGAAGCAATGGGCCAACATGGGCCATAGGGAAGAGAGAGGACAACCTGCAAGGGGGTGCCCCTCCCCCCCATGGGGAGTCTTAATAGGACTAAGGGAGGGGGCGTGGACCTCCTTTCCCTCTCCCTCTCCCTCTCCCTTCCTTCTTCCCCCCTTCCACCAAGTGGAATCCTACTAGGACTTGGAGTCCTACTAGGACTCCCTCCTCTTGGCGCGCCCTACAGGGTCGGCCAGCCTCCCCCTCTCCTCCTTTATATACGGGGGCAGGGGCACCCCAAAGCACAACAGACAATCTCTTAGCTGTGTGCGGTGACCCCCTCCACAGTTTAACACCTTGGTCATATCATCGTAGTGCTTAGGCAAAGCCCTGCGCCGGTAACTTCATCATCACCATCACCATCGCCACACCTCGTGCTGACGGACCTCTCCCTCGTCCTCAAATAGATCAAGATCTCGAGGGACGGCATCGTGTTGAACATGTGCTGAACATGGAGGTGCCGCACGTTTGGTACTTGGATCGGTTGGATCGCGAAGACGTTCAACTACATCAACCGCGTTACTAAACACTTCCGCTTTCGGTCTACGAGGGTACGTGGACACACTCTCCCGTCTCATTGCTATGCATCTCCTAGATAGATCTTGCGTGATCATAGGAAATTTTTTAATTACTATGTTCCCTAACACCTGAAGGAAATATGCCCTAGAGGCAATAATAAAGTTATTATTTATTTCCTTATATCATGATAAATGTTTATTATTCATGCTAGAATTGTATTAATCGAAAACATGATACATGTATGAATACATAGACAAACTGAGTGTCACTAGTATGCCTCTACTTGACTAGCTCGTTAATCAAAGATGGTTATGTTTCCTAGCCATGGACAAAGAGTTGTCATTTGATTAACGGGATCACATCATTAGGAGAATGATCTGATTGACTTGACCCATTCCGTTAGCTTAGCACTTGATCGTTTAGTATGTTGCTATTGCTTTCTTCATGACTTATACATGTTCCTATGACTATGAGATTATGCAACTCCCGTTTACCGGAGGAACACTTTGTGTGCTACCAAACATCACAACGTAACTGGGTGATTATAAAGGTGCTCTATAGGTGTCTCCAAAGGTACTTGTTGGGTTGGCGTATTTCGAGAAGGAGGAGTCCTACTCCTGGTGGGAGTAGGACTCCCCCCCTTGGGAGCGCCTCCTCCTCCTGGCCGGCCCTCTCCTCCCCTCCTTTATATATGGAGGAGGGGGGCACCCCATAGACACAACAATTGAACCCTTGGATCTCTTAGCCGTGTGCGGTGCCCCCCTCCACCATAATCCACCTCGATAATATCGTAGCGGTGCTTAGGCGAAGCCTTGCGTCGGTAGAACATCATCATCGTCACCACGCCGTCGTGCTGACGGAACTCTCCCTCAAAGCTCAGCTGGATCGGAGTTCGAGGGACGTCATCGAGTTGAACGTGTGCTGAACTCGGAGGTGTCGTGCGTTCGATACTTGATCGGTCGGATCGTGAAGACGTACGACTACATCAACCGCGTTGTGATAACGCTTCTGCTTCCCGTCTACGAGGGTACGTGGACACACTCTCCCCTCTTGTTGCTATGCATCACCATGATCATGTGTGTGCGTAGGATTTTTTTTGAAATTACTACGTTCCCCAATAGTGGCATCCGAGCCAGGTTTTATGCGTAGATGTTATATGCACGAGTAGAACACAAGTGAGTTGTGGGCAATACAAGTCATACTGCTTACCAGCATGTCATACTTTGGTTCGGTGGTATTTTTGGATGAAGCGGCCTGGACCGACATTACGCGTACGCTTACGCGAGACTGGTTCTACCGACGTGCTTTGCACATAGGTGGCTGGCGGGTGCCAGTTTCTCCAACTTTAGTTGAACTGATTGTGGCTACGCCCAGTCCTTGAGAAGGTTAAAACAACACTAACTTGACAAACTATCGTTGTGGTTTTGATGCTTAGGTAAGAACGGTTCTTGCATAGCCCGTAGCAGCCACGTAAGACTTGCAACAACAAAGTAGAGGACGTCTAACTTTTTTTTGCAGGGCATGTTGTGATGTGATATGGTCAAGACGTGATGCTATATTTTATTGTATGAGATGATCATGTTTTGTAACCAAGTTATCGGCAACTGGCAGGAGCCATATGGTTGTCGCATTATTGTATGCAATGCAAACGCCTTGTAATTGCTTTACTTTATCACTAAGCGGAGCGATAGTCGTAGAAGCAATAGTTGGCGAGACGACAACGATGTTATGATGGAGATCAAGGTGTCGCGCCGGTGACGATGGTGATCATGACGGTGCTTTGATTGACGGTCGCATTATAAGATGATCTCTCACTAAATTTCAAGATAAAAGTGTTCTCCCTGAGTATGCACCGTTGCCAAAGTTCATCGTGCCCAGACACCACGTGATGATCAGGTGTGATAAGCTCTACGTCCATCTACAATGGGTGCAAGCCACTTTTGCACACGCAGAATACTCAGGTTAAACTTGACGAGCCTAGCATATGCAGATATGTCCTCGGAACACTGAGACCGAAAGGTCGAGCGTGAATCATATAGTAGATATGATCAACATAGTGATGTTCACCATTGAAAACTACTCCATTTCACGTGATGATCGGTTATGGCTTAGTTGATTTGGATCACGTGATCACTTAGATGATTAGAGGGATGTCTATCTAAGTAGGAGTTCTTAACTAAAATAATTAATTGAACTTAAATTTATCATGAACTTAGTACCTGATAGTATTTTGCATGTCTATGTTGTTGTAGATAGATGGCTCGTGTTGTTATTCCGTTGAATTTTAATGCGTTCCTTGAGAAAGCAAAGTTGAAAGATGATGGTAGCAATTACACAGACTGGGTCCGTAACTTGAGGATTATCCTGATTGCTGCACAAAAGAATTATGTCCTGGAAGCACCGCTAGGTGTACCACATGCGCCAGCTACTGCAGACATTGTGAATGCCTGACAGTCGCGTGTTGATGACTACTCTATAGTTCAGTGTGCCATGCTTTACGGCTTAGAACCGGGACTTCAACGACGGTTTGAACGTCATGGAGCATATGAGATGTTCTATGAGTTAAAGTTAATATTTCAAGCAAATGCCCGGATTGAGAGATATGAAGTCTCCAATAAGTTCTATAGCTGCAAGATGGAGGAGAATAGTTCTGTCAGTGAGCATATACTCAGAATGTCTGGGTATAACAATCACTTGATTCAACTGGGAGTTAATCTTCTGAATGATAGCATCATTGACAGAATTCTTCAGTCACTGCCACCAAGCTACAAGATCTTTGTGATGAACTATAACATGCAAGGGATGAATAAGACAATTACCGAGCTCTTCGCAATGCTGAAGGCTGCGGAGGTAGAAATCAAGAAGGAGCATCAAGTGTTGATGGTCAATAAGACCACCAGTTTCAAGAAAAAGGGTGAAGGGAAGAAGAAGGGAAACTTCATAAAGAACATCAAACAAGTTGCTGCTCAAGATAAGAAACCCAAGTCTGGACCTAAGCCTGAGACTGAGTGCTTCTACTGCAAGCAGACTGGTCACTGGAAGCGGAACTGCCCCAAGTATTTGGCGGATAAGAAGGATGGCAAGGTGAACAAAGGAATATGTGATATACATGTTATTGATGTGTACCTTACCAGAGCTCGCAGTAGCACCTGGGTATTTGATACTGGTTCTGTTGCTAATATTTGCAACTCGAAACAGGGACTACGGATTAAGCGGACACTAGCTAAGGACGAGGTGACGATGCGTGTGGGAAACGGTTCCAAAGTCGATGTGATTGCCGTCGGCACGCTACCTCTACATCTACCTTCGGGATTAGTATTAGACCTAAATAATTGTTATTTGGTGCCAGCGTTGAGCATGAACATTATACATGGATCTTGTTTAATGTGAGACGCTTATTCATTTAAATCAGAGAATAATGGTTGTTCTATTTATATGAGTAATATCTTTTATGGTCATGCACCCTTGAAGAGTGGTCTATTTTTGATGAATCTCGATAGTAGTGATACACATATTCATAATGTTGAAGCCAAAAGATGCAGAGTTGATAATGATAGTGCAACTTATTTGTGGCACTGCTGTTTGGGTCATATTGGTGTAAATCGCATGAAGAAACTCCATACTGATGGACTTTTGGAATCACTCGATTATGAATAACTTGGTACTTGTGAACCATGCCTCATGGGCAAGATGACAAAAACGCCGTTCTCCGGAACTATGGAGCGAGCAAATGATTTATTGGAGATCATACATACTGATGTATGTATACCAATGAATGTTGAGGCTCGCGGCGGGTATCGTTATTTTCTCACCTTCACACATGATTTAAGCAGATATGGGTATATCTTATTAATGAAACATAAGTCTGAAACATTTGAAAAGTTCAAAGAATTTCAGAGTGAAGTTGAAAATCATCATAACAAGAAAATAAAGTTTCTACGATCTGATCATGGAGGAGAATATTTGAGTTACGAGTTTGGTCTACATTTGAAACAATGCGGAATTGTTTCGCAACTCACGCCACCCGGAACACCACAACGTAATGGTGTGTCCGAACATCGTAATCGTACTTTACTAGATATGGTGCGATCTATGATGTCTCTTACTGATTTACCGCTATCATTTTGGGGTTATGCTTTAGAGACGGCCACATTCACGCTAAATAGGGCACCATCAAAATCCGTTGAGACGACGCCTGATGAACTATGGTTTGGCAAGAAACCAAAGTTGTCATTTCTTAAAGTTTGAGGTTGCGATGCTTATGTGAAAAGGCTTCAACCTGATAAGCTCGAACCCAAATCGCAGAAATGTGTCTTCATAGGATACCCAAAGGAGATTGTTGGGTACACCTTCTATCACAGATCCGAAGGCAATACATTCTTTGCCAAGAATGGATCCTTTCTAGAGAAAGAGTTTCTCTCGAAAGAAGTGAGTGGGAGGAAAGTAGAACTTGATGAGGTAATTGTACCTGCTCCCTTATTGGAAAGTAGTTCATCACAGAAACCGGTTCGTGTGACATCTATACCAATTAGTGAGGAAGTTAATGATGATGATCATGAAACTTCAGATCAAGTTGTTACTGAACCTCGTAGGTCAATCAGAGTAAGATCCACACCGGAGTGGTACAGTAATCATGTTCTGGAGGTTATGTTACTAGACCATGACGAACCTACGAACTATGCGGAAGCGATGGTGATCCCAGATTTCGCAAAATGGCTTGAGGCCATGAAATCTGAGATGGGATCCATGTATGAGAACAAAGTGTGGACTTTTGTTGACCTGCCCGATGATCGGTAGGCCATCGAAAATAAATGGATCTTCAAGAAGAAGACTGACGTTGACGGTAATGTTACTGTCTATAAAGCTCAGCTTGTTGCAAAAGGTTTTTGACAAGTTCAAGGGGTTGACTACGATGAGACTTTCTCACCAGTAGCGATGCTTAAGTCTGTCCGAATCATGTTAGCAATTGTCGCATTTTATGATTATGAAATTTGGCAAATGGATGTTAAAACCGCATTCCTGAATGGATTTCTGGAAGAAGAGTTGTATATGATGCAACCGGAAGGTTTTGTCGATCCAAAGGGAGCTAAAAAAGTGTGCAAGCTCCAGCGATCCATTTATGGACTAGTGCAAGCCTCTCGGAGTTGGAATAAACATTTTGATAATGTGATCAAAGCATATGGTTTTATACAGACTTTTGGAGAAGCCTGTATTTATAAGAAAGTGAGTGGGAGCTCTGTAGCATTTCTGATATTATATGTGGATGACATATTGTTGATCTGAAATGATATAAAATTTTTGGATAGGATAAAGGGATATTTGAATAAGAGTTTTTCAATGAAAGACCTCGGTGAAGCTTCTTATATATTGGGCATTAAGATCTATATATATAGATCAAGACTCTTAATTGGACTTTCACAAAGCACATACCTTGACAAAGTTTAGAAGAAGTTCAAAATGGATCAAGCAAAGAAAGGGTTCTTGTCTGTGTTACAAGGTGTGAAGTTGAGTAAGACTCAATGCCCGACCACTGCAGAAGATAGAGAGAAAATGAAAGATGTTCCCTATGCTTCGGCCATAGGCTCTATCATGTATGCAATGCTGTGTACCAGACCTGATGTGTGCCTTGCTATTAGTTCAGCAGGGAGGTACCAAAGTAATCCTGGAGTGGATCACTAGACAACGGTCAAGAACATCCTGAAATACTTGAGAAGGACTAAGGATATGTTTCTCGTTTATGGAGGTTACAAAGAGCTCGTCGTAAATGGTTACGTCGATGCAAGCTTTGACACTGATCCGGACGATTCTAAATCGCAAACCGGATACATGTTTATATTGAACCGTGGAGCTATTAGTTGGTGCAGTTCTAAATAAAGCGTCGTAGCGGGATGTACACGTGAAGCGGAGTACATAGCTGCTTCGGAAGCAGCAAATGAAGGAGTCTGGATGAAGGATTTCATATCCGATCTAGGTGTCATACCTACTGCATTGGGTCCAATGAAAATCTTTTGTGACAATACTGCTGCAATTGCTTTGGCAAAGGAATCCAGATTTGACAAGAGAACCAAGCACATCAAGAGACGCTTCAACTCCATCTGGGATCAAGTCCATGTGGGAGACATAGATATTTGCAAAATACATACGGATCTGAATGTTGCAGACCCGTTGACTAAGCCTCTTCCATGAGCAAAACATGATTAGCACCAAGGCTCCATGGGTGTTAGAATCATTACTGTGTAATCTAGATTATTAAAGTGCAAGTGGGGGACTGAAGGAAATATGCCTTAGAGGCAATAATAAAGTTATTATTTATTTCCTTATATCATGATAAATGTTTATTATTCATGCTAGAATTGTATTAAGCGGAAACATGATACATGTGTGAATACATAGACAAACTGAGTGTCACTAGTATGCCTCTACTTGACTAGCTCATTAATCGAAGATGGTTATGTTTCCTAGCCATGGACAAAGAGTTGTCATAAGATTAACAGGATCACATCATTAGGAGAATGATGTGATTGACTTGACCGATTCCGTTAGCTTAGCACTTGATCGTTTAGTATGTTGCTATTGCTTTCTTCATGACTTATGCATGTTCCTATGACTATGAGATTATGCAACTTCCATTTACCCGAGGAACACTTTGTGTGCTACCAAACGTCACAACGTAACTGGGTGATTATAAAGGTGCTCTACAGGTGTCTCCAAAGGTACTTGTTGGGTTGGCGTATTTCGAGATTAGGATTTGTCACTCCGATTGTCGGAGAGGTATCTCTGGGCCCACTCGGTAATGCACATCAATATAAGCCTTGCAAGCATTGCAACTAATGAGTTAGTTGCGGGATGATGTATTACGGAACGAGTAAAGAGACTTGACAGTAATGAGATTGAACTAGGTATTGAGATACCGACGATCAAATCTCGGGCAAGTAACATACCGATGATAAAGGGAACAACGTATGGTGTTATGCTGTTTGACCGATAAAGATCTTCATAGAATATGTGGGAGCCAATATGAGCATCCAGGTTCCGCTATTGGTTATTAACCGGAGACGTGTCTCGGTCATGTCTACATAGTTCTCGAACCCGTAGGGTGCGCACGCTTAAAGTTCGATGACGGTTATATTATGAGTTTATGTGTTTTGATGTACCGAACGTAGTTCGGAGTCCCGGATGTGATCACGGACATGACGAGGAGTCTCGAACTGGTCGAGACATAAAGATCGATATATTGGATGACTATATTTGGACACCGGAATGGTTCCGGGTGAGATCGGGATAATACCGGAGCACCGGGAG
>NC_041389.1:377225226-377231472 GCF_002162155.2 Triticum dicoccoides | reverse complement strand
TCCTTCCTCTTCCTTCGCTTTCCCTCTCCAAGTAGGAAAAGGAGGAGTCCTACTCCCGGTAGGAGTAGGATTCCCCCCCTTGGGTGCGCCTCCTCCTCCTGGCGGGCCCTCTCCTCCCCTCCTTTATATACGGAGGAGGGGGCACCCCATAGACACAACAATTGATCCCTTGGATCTCTTAGCCGTGTGCGGTGCCCCCCTCCACCATAATCCACCTCGATAATATTGTAGCGGTGCTTAGGCGAAGCCCTCCGTCGGTAGAACATCATCATCGTCACCACGCTGTTGTGCTGACGCAACTCTCCCTCAAAGCTCGGCTGGATCGGAGTTCGAGGGATTTCATCGAGTTGAACGTGTGCTTAACTCGGAGGTGTCGTGCGTTCGTTACTTGATCGGTTGGATCGTGAAGACGTACGACTACATCAACCGCGTTGTGCTAACGCTTCCGCTTTCAGTCTACAAGGGTACATGGACACACTCTCCCCTCTCTATGCTATGCATCACCATGATCCTGTGTGTGCGTAGGAATTTTTTTGAAATTACTATGTTCCCCAACAACACCTTCGTGGGTGGAGCCCTCCATGGACTCACGCAACGGTTACCCTTCGTGGGTTGAAGTCTCCATTAACGTGGATGTACGATAGCACCACCTATCAGAACCACGCCAAAAATCTCCATGTCTACATTGTGTTTCCTCCCTCCAAACTCCTCCCTTTTACCTTCATATGCAATGATTTACATTCCGCTGCTATACTCTTAGAATTGCGTGTGTAGGTTGATTGCTTGACTTGTGTTAAGTTGCTAAAATCTGCCAAGGCATAAAATTGGAAAAAGCCTAGATTTTTATTTGGTCAAGTAGTCTAATCACCCCCCTCTAGACATACTTTCGATCCTACAGGTTAACCGAGGGTGATTCCTGACTCACCACTCCCGATGATGTCTCTGTCGTGCCGCTCTTCAAGCTTGAACCTACCGAGGGTGACTTTGTTCCTCAGGTGTGAACCTTTCGAGGGTGATTCCTCTGAGTTCACCTTGATGGTATGGACCCACACTACTTTAATTATACCCTGTTAACTGTTACTGTGGGACTAAAGGGACATGTGGTACCACCCGAGTAGAGGTGGACCTGAGTTCCCGAAAATCTCTTGATGAGTCCGGTTGACCATGAGGGTACCCGCGAAATAATGACGCGGAACGTCCGGTCAGGCAGAGACCACCCCAGGAGAGGGATGGGCTTGTCCCTTGTGGTAAGTCCACGAGACGGGGCGACAGGATACTGATCTTTTTTGCGAGCTCCCAATTAATTCACTAATGGGTTTGGATATGTGATCTGAGTAGGCCTCTGGCCTTTTCGCACCAACCACCACGCGAGAATAAGTATGGGCACTCGGTGTCGTATGATCCCTTCGAAAGCTCTCAGACGTCAGCAGTTGAGCGACGCGCACCCGGTTGGACGGTAACCACCTGCGGTTGTATAAGGAGGTGGGTCTGCTCCAGGCCGCGTTCACAACGTGCAGGATTGCAAAGGACGATTGGCCCATGACCCCTTAACATTTAGGATTTAGACCGGCGAGCTGGCTTCTCTGTTGAACCTAAGTAGGACTATGGTGTGTCGATCAGTCGAGGTCGGGCATGACCTGAAAAGTGTGTCCGTTCAAAGTTAATCCAGCGTATTGGGTAAATTTGTGCACCCCTGCAGGGAAGTAATCTATTTGAATAGTCGTTCCAAGGTAACAGACGCTTGGAGTTGTATCCCGACCCACTACAACTAGAACTGGATACTTGTGACACTAAATTGATATGATGGCTCCCGGATCTCTTCCTCGCAGGGTAGACGAGGAAGGATCTCTGGGCGTGGCTAATTTGTACTTGTTACTATATATTATATGTTACTCTACTCTCTTCTATTGCTGCAAGACGTTGCAAGATGCTAGTCTTCGATAGGTTAGACATTCCCTTCTATTCTGTCATTTCTGCAGTATAGTCCAAAGATATAGCCCCATTCCTTTGATACCGATGTATACTTAGCATAGACCTGCTGTAAGTCTTGCGAGTACTTTGGATGAGTACTCACGGTTGCTTTACTACCTTTTTCCCCACTGCTCGATTGCCGCGGTCAGATGACGGAGCTCAGGAGCCAGTGGATCCCGCCGACGACTACTACTACCCAGACGGAGCCTACCACTACTGCGTGGAAACCACTGACGGCCAGGAGTAGTTAGGAGGCCCCAGGCAGGAGGCCTGCGCCTTCTCGGTCTGGATATCGTTGTTTTGCTAGCCTTCTTAAGGCAACCTTGTTTACTTATGTTTGTACTCAGATGTTGTTGCTTCCGCTGACTTATGTGTTTGAGCCTTCGTGGCCCTGGCTTATAATATAAAGCTTTATGTTTGTTCTGGTGTATAGAGTTGTGTTGTGATATCTTCTCGTGAGTCTCTAATCTTGATGGTGCGCATTCGCGTGTATGATTAGTGCACGATTGAGTCGGGTGCGTCACAAAAGCCGGGGAAGGTGCTCTAGAGTGGGCGGAGGGAGGTGGTTGTCGGCGGAGGACAGGGGAGGCGGGAACTACCGCGCGGAAATTTCTCTCCCGCCAAATCTCGCAGCCGATAGGGGTCACGCTCTAGTCGGCCTCCCATGCCGTGAATCTAAAGGTTGAGGGCGAAATTTTTCCGCGCCCCGCAATTTTTTTACGGGCCGCGCACTGATACGGTGTCTGATCGGGCAACTTTTTCTGCCCGAAACCCTAAACGGACGGTTATTTTATGGGTCGGTGCGTTTTAATTGGTCTACTAGATTTGCTCTTAATATGCATGGCACTATCTTTTCTTTTGTTGAAATGTACTCCCTCCGTAAATAGGGCATCTCGCAGTGGGGATTCGACTTCCCCTGGGATAGGGAGTATATACTTTCTTTCTTTTTGCGAGATGGGGTAGGGAGTATTATGGAAGGAGATTAATCATAGATTATCAAAAACCCTAGAATAAATTCTTCGTGGGTCGGTGCCCGAGTGGCACGTAGTACGACAAACACTCAAAGACTTGGTGAATGACGGCCCACCCCGTCATGAGCGATTATGTCAAATGGGAACTCTCGGCTAGAAACAATCTTGTTCACGGAGGGAGTACCGTATATATATATGGTGCACCCGCAAAAAAGGCGCAATTGCTACACCTATGTAGCTATCATACATAAACTAACGTAACAGTCTAAATAGTCAAGTTACTTAACATTACGTATGTTTTTACGTAAGTGTAGGATTTTTGGCAAAAAAGAGTATATTATGATGTAGTGTCACAGTAAGTGAACTTGGATCACACAAAACCACTGCGCGCGCGCCGATGCCCCGAAAGAGGCCTGGTCAACACTCCTGTGCTTGTGCGCATGCGTGCGTTCGTACGTAGTGCGCGTCGTTGTACTCTACGCAACAATAGAAGAATGCTGCCCACGAGGGAGGCCGCCATATTGCGGGCAGCGAAGTGCATGCCCGTGCTCTGTGTGTGTGGACGCGCTGCCTTTCCGCCCAGATCCTGCAGTCTTTTACTCGGTTTTTTACTCACACTGAGACGGTGGCGTGTCTCCGCACGACTCTTGAGATGTTCCGTCGCGGGGCGGACCCGTGCGTGGCAAAGGTCAGCGCCCCGCTTTATACTAGTACAAAATCTAATCTATACGCGTGCGTGCGTACGGCCTGCGGGCGGTAAAAATGATGATGCATGCGTACCAGCACCTTTCCGCTTTGTACAGCCGCACATGCATGCAGATAATTTCAGAAGGAGCCCGTGGACGTGGAGGCCCTTTCCTGATTCTAAGAGCATCTCCAACAGACGCGCTATAGCGCCGCGCGCAAAAAACCTTTTAGCGCGCGCTGCGGCTGGTTTTGCGCGCCCGCCTGCGCTGGCTTCAGCAGCCGCGCTAAAATGCAGCGCGCGTGACTCGCCGGGCATTTTGCATATATGGATATTTTGGACAAAAATGAACATGTAAAATTTGACACAAACAAGTTGATGAATAAAAGTTCATGCCCACAAGTTCATCAAAATCATGCCCACAAGTTCATCCAACCAAGTTCAAATGCAAACTAAAAGTTCAAGACATGAAAGACACATCAAGCTTCATCTTCATCTTCTTCTTCTTCGTCTTCGTCCTCATCTTCCGAAGACGACTCTTCCGCCTCCGAAGATGAACCTTCCTCCCTATCCTCATCACGCACCACATCACGCACCGCATCATGTGAAGCTCCGACAGTGTTGGCAAGATCTTCAACGGCATCTTCATGGGAATGTGTGTGAGAAGCCATGGCGGCCGGAGGTGCACCCATGGTGGCCGGAGGTGCACCCATGCCTCCCATGAGAGAAGCAAAACTCATGCCTCCCATGGCGGCCATAGCGTCGGAGGGTGCTCCAAAGCCACCCATGCCTCCCATGGCGGCCGGAGGTGCACCCATGCCTCCCATGGCGGCCATAGCGTCGGAGGGTGCTCCAAAGTCACCCATGCCTCCCATGGAGGCCGGAGGTGCACCCATGCCTCCCATGCCTCCAAAGCCACCAATGCCTCCCATGGCGCCGAGTCCACCGCCTCCCATGGCGCCGAGGCCACCCATGCCTCCCATGGCGCCGAGGCCACCGCCTCCCATGGCGCCGGAGCCACCCATGCCGCGCCGAGGCCATCGCCACCCATTGCACGAACCAAGGCTCTTTTTCGGATCAAGACTTCTTGTTGGGCAAGATTGACATACTCCTTTTGCGCCGCATTGAGGTTAGATGTGTCCATGAAGAACAAGTGCTTCTCCCATTCCAACAACTTAGCTCGCTCCTCGTTGCTCACTTTCCTCTCCTCCAAAGTCGCCTTTCTCTCCTCGGCCGCCACCCTTCTCTCCTCGACCGCCAACCTCCTCTCCTCGGCCACGGCATCTTGGTTCCTTGCCATTTTCCTCACCTCATTCGCTTCGACCCTTGCCTTCACGATAGCTTCCATAGCATTTTTAAGCTCATCATCTCCTTTCTTCTTCTTCTTTTCGGTTTTGTCTTTCTTGCACCCATCCGGTCGTTTTGGCTTCGAGTATGAAACCGAGTTGGGTGTGGGGCTTCTCTTGCCGTCATCACTTGATGCATCATCCTCCTCATCATCATCATTCATCTCAATTGCTTGCTTCCGTTTGTTGCTCAAATGCAAATCCTCCAAATCATCACGCTTCTTCCATTTCTCATCATCCTTTAACACTTCATAGCAATGAGGCAAGGTAAAGATCCTGCCTTTCTTGATCTTCCCCTTCTTGGTTGTCCTTGTCTCTTGGTTGAACAAGTTTTGTGCAATGTTGTACTACAAGAAAAACAAAACAAGATAGCACTTCGGTCACCAAAAACAAGTATGATGAACATATATGAGATGCCACTTACTCGATCATCCTCATTTGTGCCACTTGGGTTAATCTTGTCCACCGACTTTTGCGCGGCCGCCCACTTTTGACAATCCGAGTTGATTGTCGACCATCGGGACTGAAGTGATCTCTCGGAGCGGTAAATTCCACTCTTGTTGTGAGCATTAAAGTGTTCTGTCATTCGCCCCCAATACGCGTCTCTACTTTGATCACCTCCAATGGATGGATCCTTTGACACATGCAAATAAGTGGAGCATAGTAACTTGTCATCGGTGGTGGAGTAATTGCCCGCTCTTCCTCTCGGCGCCTCGACAATTCCCTCACCCTCCTCGTCCACCTCAAACTCATGGTCTTCGAAATGGATGTCATTGGTTTGAGACCAATGCGAATTGTTGGACCCAACACCCATAGTGGACATGTATGCATCATCGTTGAGACTACAATTTTTTTTGAACAATGCAAATAAGCTATCTATATGTAAAATGATGATGCATTGAACAAATAAGAAGAAAAAAATACTTGGAAATTTTTTCACCTTGGGGGCATTTCGTCGAACACGTGGTGCGCGTCGGCGGCCGGCTCAACGAGTGAGCTCGCCGGCGCTTCGGTAGCCGCCGCGGCCGTCAAACGCCCTGCAAGCTTTTTTCCCCTCGCCATGCCGGAGCCGTCCGCCGCCTTGTTCTTCTTCGCGGATGTTTTGGCCTTCTTCGCCCGCGCCGCATTGGGTACCTTCTTCGACGGTGCGGCGGCGGCACGGGATGGCGCCAGCGCGACGCCACCCGGCGCCGGCGCCGTAGTCATCCGCGGCGGCAAGAAGAGGCTGCGCGCGAGGCCGACGCTCGGCGGAGCTCCGGCGGTGGCGACGCCA
>NC_041389.1:377075023-377224810 GCF_002162155.2 Triticum dicoccoides | reverse complement strand
CGGGGTGAGCGGGGCGCCAGTGTGCGCGTCCATGGCAGGGGGCAGGGCGCCGGCGCCGGCGCGCGCAGGGCGTAGGACGAGGAGAGGGAGAGAGTGCGGGCGCGAGCGCTCGAGTGTGCCGCGCGCTGTAGCTGGCGCTCCAAATACACCGCGCGGATAAGTGTTTTTGACTGCGCGCCCAATCCGTTATCGCGCGCGCCGTTTTTACGCGCCCGCTGGAGCGAGCCGCCGCGTTGCGCGCACGCTAAAAAGGCCTATTTTGCGGTGCGGCGCTAGTTTAGCGCGGCTGTTGGAGATGCTCTAAAGACAAAACTTGCACCAATTCTGAACGCGCGGAGAATTCATGAGAAGTGCATACGATTCAGTTCAATTTCCGCAACCTTTTGTCTAGGCCCTTCAAACATGTAAATTAAGACTGCTGCAATAAAGCACCAACAGCGCGCAACAGTACCGGAATAAGACTCTGCGAATTAAGCATGAACAGCTACTCGTGCTACACTGCTCTGGCTATCAGAGCAACCTAGGAATCGAATGCATCTCTGTACCTCCCCGCGGCCAGCGAGCTCACCATGGACCCATATTCTTACTTACTAGATCGGTACCACGCCTTGGCGCGAGGATGCCGGTCCCAACGTCTGGGTCAAGCATATAATGATAAGTTAGTAGGAAACATTGTTTAGGGCACGTATTCAACAGGACAACGAATTCTCTGGTTCAAGAAAAAGAGAAAAAACATTCAGCTATACCAAAAGCAAGACATCATCAAGTTCAATATGGTCGTGAGATTATAAGGCCACACCGAGTCCAGTGCGTTCATGAAAACATAAAAACTTATATTGGCATTATGTTCAGTACTAAGAGCATGAACATGAGAGAGCAAGTACTAAGAGTAGAAACATAATAAGAAAGGAAAATCCAAACACAATGCCAGTAGAGACGGTAAAACTATAAGGTCATAGCTATTTGGTATACTAATAAGTGCGTCGCTACGGAACAACAATTGCATTAATTCAGATATAACTAAGTACGTTACTATTTCCAATAAGCATGCAAATCATTCGAAGGTCAAATGTCCAAATATAATCATTTTAATTTTGCTTTTGAAGAGAACATCTAGTATTAGTATTCGGAGTGCACACAAACACTTCCCCTTGGCACGAAAGGTACTGAACAGGACATATAGAATCAATGGATTGAAACTTAACTCCAATGATTATTGCGAGGAATGATCTAATCTGCTTTAACATTTTGCCAAATGGATGGTAATTTAGGCAAAGTTTGCACTGGTTTACAAAATATTCTCTTCACAAAAAATGGTTAAAGCTAAAAAGGAACATATTTGCAAACACAAGCTGTAGCTGCTCATCACACAAATATACTTTAATATAGGTACAAAAAAAGTGGTGCGCGTCCCATTCAACATCGTGGCGACAGAATCCATTCCCCTCTCATAAGCTCTAGCGACCTCACCGATCATCCATATGTGTGCCTCCTTGCCATAACCCCATCATTTAGTCGCCTTGTTGCTCTGAATCCGACATCTCATGCTACAAATACATCACAACAAAGGATTGGACAAACAGAGTTTTTTTAATGTTACATAGCAACTCATACTTCATTTGACATAGAAACAAATAAATAAGATTTGTAAACCAGCAAATTGGAATCGAACGCAAATTGCACATAACTGAAGGAGAATGTACCAAAAACAACATTGTTGTCATATAATAGTTGCAAGCCTTCATTTTCACAGAGTAGATTGATTATTGACAGGTTTAATTATGTGGAGCAAAAATAAGTTAGTATAGAGTCTGGTATTGCACATCAATGGATCAAATGCTTTTTGTTATGTCTCATACGATGAACAGTTTGGAAAAAATGGAAGACTTGAAAGTTTTCTATTTAGTATTTACAACTACTATAATAATGTACTTCCTCCATCCCAAAATAAGTGTCTCATACAAAGTCGAGACACTTATTTTGGGACAGAGGGCGTAGCTAAAGAGAATATACGCCTAGTTCTAATATTATTATTTTTATAAAGCTGCTGCCTTGTGACCATGAGGTCATGGGTTCAAGTCCTGGAAACAGCCTCTTACAGAAATGTAGGGAAAGGCTGCGTACTATAGACCCAAAGTGGTCGGACCCTTCCCTGGACCCTGCGCAAGCGGGAGCTACATGCACCAGGTTGCCCTTTTTTTTAGCAAAATACGTTTGTGCTATGTGATTTAAATCAAAAGATATCAGATTATTTAAAAAAAACATCTACAACACCTTCATGATGCCTTTTCAATATAAACTACACAAATTGTTTCAACTCGTAACAAATGTAATGTGCTCTTCAAGGTGAAAAATATATATAAGATGTATGTACTTATTCCTTATATTGTAGCACTTGTTTGCTATTCTGAAAGAGTTGTTCATTCCCTTCCCAAAATACTTAGCGGACATCCGCCAGCATGTCCGAGCCATGTATAATACACATGGTTGTCTTAAGAGAGTACTGAAGTTGGTTTTTTGTTATTCTCCAAAAGATAGAGAGTATTGCACACTGTACTTACCTTCAAGGAGAATATAAATGAACAGAGAAGCCATCTCCTCCAGCCTGGAGATCTTGTCAAGCACAACCTCATACTTCTCCTGCAAAACAGATTCATAGTTCAAACATCTACCTTCGTTATGCATGCAACTATTCAGTACAAAAACGATAATTGAGCCTGAGAAGTCCGCTCCAATTTCAGTACCTTCAGGAACAACACTTCCACGTCCAGCTAGTTGATGTCTCGGTTCACTCCATACAATGAGAAATGATAAACTTGTGTCACATTTACTGCAGATTAGAAATCAGATAATGCAAGAAAACATTCACATCAAGGAAACCATTAGTAAATCAAAATATAAACATATGTGCACATCTCATTTTTCTGAGTTATGATCTCAGATTGATAGTCTTGTAAGAATAGCAGTTGCCATGAAGCATCAAGTAAACAATTTGTGAACAAGTATCAAAGAGCAAGATTAACATGTAGCAGACAAATTCAGCTGCATTACTTGATTTAACAACATTCCAAGGCATCAATACAATAGCAACTCTGTTTGACAGTACAAGCTTCAGTCTACTATTTTTACAGAAATGATGTGGCCAAAAATAGAGAATATCAACAACTTCTAAAGGTCTATGAGACCATATAGTCTGATATGCTCATATAATCTAGTTGCAACTAATGTATGATTACATCAAAATATATCTGAATTTAGGTTCAGTTTTACCCTGAATTTAGAGAGCATACGGGTGGTTTGTCATTTTCAGATTAAGAAAATAAGGGATAGTTATAAAATTAGAATGTACCATTTGGAGCATTAGGCTTTCAACTTGGTACAGAAACTCAAACTGATCTAACATTGTAAGCCACGCTGAAACTTGATCTTCAAAGCATCAGGCTAAGCACTCTTTGGAACAACTTATTAACTGCGAAAACTTTACCCATATAAATATGTGACAAAAATAAAAGTGCTCTTGTTAAGATAATCCCCATACTACAACAGTTTGGTGAAACAAAGGGATATGCTAGAGAGAGAAGGTTCAAAAGAAGCACAGATTCACCTGGGACTTAGACCTTTCCTCCTTTGAGTAGGTAGTAGGTACTATATCAGTCTACACACTCCATTGAATTATCAGTGGTGAACATGTCCTCTAGTGTACACCTCCCTAGCAATCAGCTCATAACCCAGGAAAACAACCCCTGCTGACGGCGGACCTGACCTCCACCACCAACAGACAACAAGATTGATCAGCTTAACCAAAATCGTCAGCAACTAATGCGTAATACTAATTCCTAATCTCGCTGTTGCCGGCTGGAGTTATACACTTCGTTTAATTGGACAGTACCTACACAATGACATTGTTCAGAAATCAAAATCGTGTACACCAGAGATGCGATGGAATCAGTCACAAAACAACTGATTCCGTTGATTTCTCCCTGTCGATGATGGTGGAGATTAACCCAATCTCCTGTTACAGGAAGAAAAAATTGCTCCTGTCAAAAACATTTGTTCAAGTTAAAGGTGCTTTTTGGCAAGTTGGTTCATGCATTATACCAAAAGGTTGCCCTAGTAGTCCCGAGAGTCTTTTCAATTTGAGGTTTAAGTCCCAGTAACCCGCCAATTTAAAGCATAGCTGAAGAGATAACTCTCCAAGCAAGATATGTATCTTTGCTTTTGCAACATATAGACATCTTGATGGTGTACCCTCCATGCATACAACATGCCACACCAGCTATTTGATGCTAATACTTCCCTGTGCCTACTTGACCTCAGAAAAAATATCTATATCTTGTGGAGAACATTGCAACGGTAGCATTTCAAGCCTTTGAATGAAGTAAGAACGGCTCTACCAACAGATATGTATGAAAAGTACAACTCAATTATCAAACATAAACATCCAATGCAGTACTATCTAGCACAACCGTGCGACAATTCAGATACACAAGGGTGTTTAATATTGGCTGGTACCGAGCAATCCGTGAAGAATGACTCTCTCAAAGCAATAACCAAACGAGCAATGCAGATAACTTGACAGTGCTTATAATATGGTACTGCACTTACTTTCTTCCACTTTTATGCGACAGTTAGGGTACTATACTAATCCGTGAAGGCCGAAACGTTGTTCAAACATGTTCTGCAAATTAAAGAACAAAGCACCCATACAATAAAACCAAACCTGGGTAATCTGATGAGCATTCAGTTCAAAACCCTTGTTGGAGACTGACGGGTCACTGAGGCGCTTGCATTGTTCCACCTGCTCACACGCGTGCCTCTCATCCCTTATCTTTTCCCTGCCAAATCACAGATGAACCAGGTGATGGTCAGAGAGCAATGAGGAAAATCTTCCTGAACACAAGGCAAAGCAACCCACCCACATCGCCGCCCCTCGGACCTCGACGCCGCAGCCCTCTCACTCATCTACCACACTCCGCCATCATTAGCTAGCTAGCTCGGCAAAGTTCACTCTCACCACATTAACCATGCCACGGAAGTAAGATTAGTTTACTGATCCCCGTCCACGGACGCGCAGGACGAGATCTGGGACGAGCAGGAGGAGCCGCGGCCGGGGTCGGCGACAGAGACGATGATGTTGACGAAGGCCGTCACGATGGTGTCGTGCGTGTCCTTGCCATTGGCGCGCAGGTACCACCCCAGCATCTCCTCCAGCCAGCCCCAGCCCCAGCCGCCGGCCCCGTGTGCGGCCACCATCTCCTGCATCGACACCCGGAAGTCCCCGTACGGGTCCGTCGACTAAAACGCCACGGCCAGGCCGCCGCCGAACGCCTCCACCTGGATGAAGGAGGCAGATCTCTGCCGGCCACCACTCCTCCCCCTCCGTGTACAGTGACCGGGTGTGACGGAGACGATGGGAGTGTGGGAGGCAGAGCTACGCCGGCTGCCGCGTGTGATGAAGAAAGCTCCTCCTAGGCGCGTCTCCTCCGCCTGCGGCGCCGGCAGACTGCGGCCGCATCTGGATCAGACGGCGACAGAGAGGAGATGGAGATGGCCAGCGTCTCCATCCTACGAGATGGCTAGCGGCGGCGACTGTGAGAGGGGTGGAGTGAGTGCGAGATGACGGGGGTAAGGGGGCGATGGGGAGGATGGCTGGCGGCGGTGACGACTGCGAGAGAGAGAGAGAGAGAGAGAGAGAGACATGCAGGAGAGAAGCGAGGAGAGGTCGAACCCTACACGTCTCTTCGATTGGGGAGAGGGCAGCGAATCGAGAAAGGGCACGTTCCACCGGTCTAGGTGAAATCCCAAAATTGCCCTCGGCAAGGTGCTGTATTAACCGGCGGTGGCAGCAGATATTTACCGCGAAGTCAAACTGTTCATTGCTACAGGGGCTCGGTTATGATCCGGCGGCCCAGATCATCCGAGGGCTCGATCCGACGGACGAGAACGCATCAAGCAAACGGATCGGACGGCCAGAATCGACTAAACTCTGAGAGCGCCCGGGAGTGACCGTCATCCTTATTTCTGGATTCCCACAAGTTTGTTTATTTACATATATATTCCCGCGCTACTGAAATCTACAATAAATTTCAACATGCACGTCCTCGTCTGCGCAAGCTTGCTAGTGACAAAGCAGATACCTAACCCTGCCATTTGGCCCTTGCACATGCCACACATGACCACATCACAATAGCTTAGCTAGCATTGATTGTTGTTTGGGTGACACAAGCAGGGGCTAGCTAGCTTCTCGTGTCATCTTTTGGCCCCAACTCAAGTGGCCGGCGCCATCACCTTTCTTTCTTTTTCTTTTCTGCCGTCCCCTGTTGCTATCCCGACTTTCACAATGACCCAGTTGAAATATGAAAAATAGTCTACACGCGTATTGATGTATTCCTGTGCATATTGGCCTTAATTTCTGGGCTTAGTTAATTCAAAGTTTCCATCACTTCAATGTCTGTTTTGAAGGCAAGATTGTCGCGAGAATTCCGAAGATCAATGTCTGTTTTGAAGGCAAGATTGTCGCGAGAATTCCGAAGGTTGAAGTGATGGAAAATATATTTTTTATTTTGACAAAATTGAATTTGGTTGACTCAATCATTACAATGAGATGATATATCCACAAAGACTTCATACATATCATCTACTCACCCCGTCCCATAATATAAGAGGGTTCTTGACCGGCAATGCTACATCAACAGACAATTACGGGCGTTTTACGGGATGAAGATTAGTTGGCAATCTGTAATTGCATCAAGGGAGAGGGAGGGGCCCCACCCCACCCTGAAAATCAGGGAGGGGGGGGGGCAAGTTTAGTTGGTTGGGAGGGTCCGTTGATTCCCTGAATTAGTTCATGGATATAGTATTTTTGGTTCTTGACACTAATGTAGTGTCAAAAACGCTCCTATATTATGAGATGGAGGGAGTAGTACATAATAAGATGAACACATCCCTAATAAACATGCATGGGCACAATAATGAAAAACTGACGTAGCTTAGCAAAAGGAAGTTTGTGTGCCGGAGGAGCGATCCGAAGACTAAACCGTGGTCCATGCAACGTAAAAGGAAAAGGAACACCTGCGCAGCTTGCTCCAGCCAAATAGCTAGCTAATCAAGACAAGCAAGTAGGTTAATTAACCACTGATCCCATAAACATCTCTGTCTAGCTAGCTAGCTCGCTAAACCAGACGTGCCACACACTAGAAGGCAAAACCACCTTTGAAACACGCACACACGAAGAAGTCTCCATTTTCAACACGTATTGCAGGCCAAAGACTCACGGTGTGAGCTTCATGTGACTGACCGCTTCCAACTTGGCCTAGTTAATCAGATTGTTAACCAGCTAGCTAGATGTTATTACACCTGGTCTACTTGTACACCATAAAGGGAGACACACAACACAAACATCTAATCATCCTAACCACTAGACTCTGTCTGTCTGTCTTTGTTCCCATGCCCTTGTTCGTGAGCTGTGACAACAAAACATAGCTTGCATGCAGCTAGCGGAGGGCGCAGGAAAGCAGCTAGGCTGCCCGGCCGATGTGCACGCCAAGCTCGCGGTTTGTGGTTGGCCTCCTGCCTAATTGTCTCATTAGACGACATAGATCCTCCTGCCGAAGTGCAATTATCCCATGGATCGCCAATCATGGGGGGCAACGCAAGGACGCCGAGCAGAGAAGTGTTTGGAAAGCAAGCAACAATGGCGCGTCATCATTGACACGGATAGCCAAAGAGAATATATAAAAAGGGCAATGTTAAGCTGAAAAGCCATGAGTGGTTGCTGCACCAGCTCACGGTCTCACACATGCCTTGCGTCGAATGAGTGAGTGGGAATTTCTGGAGCAAATCCGTAACCAGAGTTGCCTAGCTCAAGGTGCCATGTTAAAATCTCCTTTTAGGCCAACTCCACCGCGCGACCCCATCCTGTCCGCGCGCGTCCGTTTGGAATAAAACAGACGAACCAGACGACCCAGCGCGCGGGAGCAAACGGACTTTTGTTTTGTGTCCGCTTTCGATCCATCACCGACCCAAGTTTGCGCTGATTTTGGGATGAAACGGACAACGCGCGAAACGGACGAGACGCCCGCCCTCTGGCCCGCCTGTCGGTGGCACAAAGCAAAAAATCCCCGTGTCCCCTTTGGCGCCATTTCCCCCCAAACCCTCCCACGTCCCACCGTGCCCCTCCCTCCCCCGTCCATGTCCGACGCCCAGCCGAACTCCTGCGGCCTGGCTGTCGACCCGTCCGGAATGACCAAGAAGAAGAAGGCCAAGGCGCCAAGAAAGTCGCTGTCGGAGTGCACGCCGGAGAAGATCGCCAAGTTAAACGTGGAATCGGTGAAAAGGAGGAACCGGATAGCCAAAGAGAATATACATAAAGGGCAGTGTTAAGCTCAAAAGCCATGAGTAGTTGCCTCTCCAGCTCACACACATGCCTTGCGTTGAAATTTCTCGAGCAAATCCGAAACTAAAGTTGCCTAGCTCAAGGTGCCATGTTGAAATCTCCTTTGGATGGATGGGCAGTGTCACCATGGGCCGACGTCGACGGTAACTTTCTAGTAGTAGTTTCTAGGCCTACGTGCAACACGTCGCGATTCGCAGCAACTTTGCAACTTTTCTCCAAGCTGTGTCTCTATCCACGGGTAGAATGCAATGATGGGCACGGAGGAATCGTCCGAGGGGGCATGCCAAAAGGTGGATCAGTCACCTGCCTCCCGGGTCGCACGCACGCGCGTGCGGTTTCGGAGGCCCCCCAATCCCTAAACCAGAAGCCACCGGATCTCTTCCCCCGGCCGCTGCCGTCGCCGGCGGTGGCGGCCGCGCCCGGCCACCAAAGGCGAAGGGTGCTGGCGACGCCCCCAGGACAGGCCCCTTCGCGCGGAGTGGGTCTTCCCCGGGGCCAGCCTTGGAGGTGGGGTGGCCAGTAGCGTGAGCTTGTTGTTGTCGCCGGAGCACGGCGGAGAGTGCGGTGGTGCGAAGGAACCGGATCAGGAGGCTGCTGTGCGGAGGAGGAGGAAGAAGGCGGTGCGCTGGCGCTAGTGGGCGGCGGCGGCGCGAGCGCTCTGCCATGGAGGTGGCGGCGCCGAGGAGGCCTTGCCAGGAAAGAGATCCTGGCGGGCAGCGGGCGGTCGACCGTCTCCATGAGGTGGGCGTGCGGTGATGCCCCCGGAAGCGCTGGCCGGAGCAGTGGATGGAGGTGCGGTCAGATTCAGATCCGTTTCGATCTGGGCCTGTGGGGTTGGTTCCGCCGCGCGGCAGTGGAAAGACCACGACTTTCTTCTCGCGGACGGCGCGGGGACTCGCGGTGTGGTTGGAGGCACAACGGAGGGCACGGTGAGGGCGTTCGTCGGATCCTGGCGAGGAGCACCTCTGGTAGGTGGCGGCAGGTGGAGCGCCAGCAACGGTGGTGGCGGCGACGTTGGATCATCCATGGGGGCGGCGGCGCGGAGATGGCCCTGCCAGGAAGGTGTCCTGGCGCGCAGCGGGCGTCCGGGCGACTCCGTGTGAGGGGATCGCGGCGATGCCCCGATGGAGATGGCGCCAGAGTGAAGTTGGAGGGGCAGGCCAGATCCAATCTGGTGGCAGTCTCTCGGTGTCGATGAAGGCCGATGGAGCGGATCTGGCTTTTGCTCCGCTTGGAGGAGGTGGTTGCTTCTCGACGACGATGTTGGTGGAGGTCTAGTTCGCGCTCTCTCGGCAGTGCGGGTGATGTTGGACCACGGCTATGCGGCTTTGGCAGATTTGCTGCGGTGACGGCGGTGCAAGGCTTCAGGAACGGCGCTGCCCGGTACCTCGTCGGAGTGGAGATGTGCAACATTACGGATGAAAATCCTGTCCGGTTTTGGCCGGCCGGCGTTAATGGCACCCGCGGCTGTCATTCCCCTCTCTGGAGGCGACGTCGAGTGCGTCGTCATCTCCCTCGTGCTTGGTGGTGTTGGCAGTTGTCTCCGGGCGAAAGCCTTGGTCCTATGGAGCGGCATGATGGCGGCGCCTGCGACGTCGTTTCTCTGTTGGGAGCATCGTGCGAGGAGACTGAGTTTCCTGTTGGCGCTACTCCGGTGCTCGTCGTGGCCCTGACCGCTCTCCTCCGGCGCTATGTATGGTCGTCGCGGATGAATCCAAAGGAAGCTGGAGTTGCTGTTCTTTGGAGGTGTTCGATGCCGATCAAGACGCGGCGAGGTGTTTATGTTTTGGGCAGGTTTTTCCGTGTTCTAGTTGTGTTGTCCTGTGTGGCTGTCTGAGATAGTCGGATGTGGTGTTGTGCTACGTTCATTGTTCGCAGCGAGTAGTAGATGTCATGTATTAATTTTTCCTTCTTTTATAAAGCTATGGTACGTGATTTGCGTCTAAAAAAACAAAAGGTGGATCCTGTCATCCCACACTAGTGCTTGTTTTTCTGCCTTTTTGGTCCTGCAGGGTGTTCTTTGGCGGTGACAGGCCGGCCCGGGCAGATGCATGCCACGTCTGGTCTTGGAGTGGTCATTAGGGTTTGACCGGCCTGTCAGTTTTGCAAAGTAACTAGCGGACATGTGAAGTGTCAGTGTCTATCTGGAGCTTTCTATCTACTATGACAAAACTCAGTTCAGTGATCAGGTGAGAAAATTGCTTGCTTTTGGGCTTACGAGACTAATTGCCTCTTCAAAGACTTAGGCCCTGTTTGGTTTATCGTTTCCATTTCAAATACCCCTGTAAAACTTACAGACCTCCGCCGGTCGTTTTGCTTTCCGGCCGGAAATAGCTCTTGTTCAGTAAGTTACACCTGTAAAAATATTACACCCGTATTCAATTACATCCACACCAAGCGCGGCCTTATATTTAGGAACGGAGGGAGTACAATACAAGCGCCACGGCAGATGAGGCAGGTACGCGACCAAGTGTGAGCGTGTGACCTCATCGTAAATTTGCAGTGTCACTCCTATTGTAGTACCTGCCATCCTTCTTTCATGGAAGAAACGGCTCATTGCATCACGGTGGTTGAGTGTTTCCGCATAGATATATGTGTAGACAAGGACGCCATCAGCGTTTTTAGGTTGGGCCTCAACCCCATGCAGGTTTTGGGGGTCCGAATCCGTCTTCTCACGTCTTTGGGCTTCAACGCCGGCCACATGTATGCTACGTAGTCTCTGGGCGTTGGGACGTCAAGGAAGCTAACTGCAAGATGGTCACGCTGCCCGCCCTAGCTAGCTACGGAGTAGTTCGCTGTGCGATCGATGGGTCGATGTGGTCTTGGCGAGCAAGATATCCGATCGACCTGTGCGAGTTAACAGCATTCAAATCGACCACCAGATCTCTGTGTCTTCCCGCTTCATATCTCATAGCTAGGGACGTCTAGTGTTGGTGATGTCTACGTCTTGAGTGTGTCCCGTGGACAGAGGCAAACGTACCGACGCGACGCTACTGGTCCGTAGGGGCTTGGCCACCGGTGCTCTTCATTCATGCATGGCACGGTTAACTGCATGTTTTTTTTCGATGGTAAAAGAATTTATTCCAAATGAATAGGTACTATCAAGAGGCAATAGTTCTTCCTCTACCTAGCCACACAACAATAGTACTTTCTGTGCGACTATACCAAGCCAACCAATCTGCTATCCTCTTTTGCTCACCTTTAATCTCCAACGGAAAGAACTCCCTCTCTACCATAAGATGCTTGATCTCAGCAACTAAATGACCATATATTGACCGGGATAGCTTGTCTCCAGTTAAAGACAACAAAGCCTCTGAAGAATCGGACTGAATGATGACCGGCAAGCTAGCATATTGAGCTGCATGTGCCATACATTGCATTAACGCATGTAACTCCGCCTCCAGTGCATCGTTACAATTAAATATACAACGATAAGCCGCAAAGATCATATTCCAAGATCATTCCTGCCAACGCCGATTCGTCCAACGTAGAGAAGGCCCCATCAATGGATAAGGCGACCCTCCCGCCGGTGGTCTAGGCCATGGCAACAAAACAGTAGCCACCCTTTCATGCACAACCAACCTTTCCTCCAATTATGACATTTTTCCTTTGATGATTTCCTCTGTGTTATATTTCTTGGACAGGCCAAGCGATTGCATGTAACTTTGAAGATAATCAAACGAGACCTGGGTAGATGGCACCTCCTTTCCATGTGCTAAATCTGACCTCAGTGACCAAATCCTCCAAAACAACATTATTGTACGATCCCTCATATCATCCCCACGATTAGCAAGAATGTTTAATAGCCATTCCTCACCGGTTTCAACTAGCAGGTAGCTTCCACGCCCTGCGCATCTGTTCCCACAAAAGCACGAGCATGATCGCAAGTTACCAATGCGTGAAAGCTACTTTCTTCTTCCTTGCCGCACAAAGGACATGTATCCTTCTTTGAAATATGTCTATACTTTTTGAATGAGTTTGTTCATAGTGCACCCGAAACCACTTTCCATGCCATTATTCTCATTTTAAGGGGTACCTGGGCACCCGAAACCACTTTCCATGGCCGGATGGATTAATACTCGCCACGACATGGTTCAGCTCATCAGTTGCCAAATGGTAAGCACCCCTGACAGTAAACTGGCCGCTCTTCTCCGGATGCCAAGCAATAAAATCCTGTCTATTCCTTGGAGAGGTTCGGATTTTAATTATCTCACGAACATACAAGTCCCAAAAATGTTCCCGAAGCCTCTGAACATCCCATGCTCCATGTTCATCAATAAAATCGGCAACCCAATAGAGTCTAGAGTTTCTCTTCGGCATGATAGGCCTGTAATCATGACCCCGTGGGATCCAGGGGTCACGCCATGTTTTAATTAGAGAACCATCTCCAACGCGCCAAATGACACCTTTCTTCGGAAGATCCAATCTATGAACAATTCCTTTGCAAACTGCCGACGAGCTGCTAGGAAAGACCGTGTCCAGTAGGTTGCCATTAGGGTAATATTTTGCCCGGAGTAGACGAGCACATAAGCTGTCCGGGGTGTCCAACAGACGCGAGACTTTCTTAGACAACAACACCTGCTTGAACGCCCTCATATCTCTAAACCTCATACCACCCATAGCCTTGGGTAACATCATATTTTTCCCACCTGAGCCAAGCCATCTTTTTCTTCCCATTCTCCACTCCCCACCAATACTGCCTCACCATTAGGGTTAGCTCATCACAGACCGAAGTCGGCAAACGAAATACACTCATAACATAAGTTGGTATAGCTTGCGCCACCGCCTTTATTAAAATTTCCTTATTCCTAGAAGATAAGTACCGTTCACTCCAGTCTACTAGCCTCTTACTAAGCCTGGCTTGTAACATTTCAAATTGCCCTTTATACATTCTTCCTTCAGGTACCGGCAGACCCAACTATTTTGGTTCAAACACATGTTGCGTAACATCCAACGTACTCTTCACCTCTTCCGCCACCCCATCAAGACAATTATCAAAAAAAAAAGATAGAACACTTCTCAGGGTTTATAAGTTGACCCGTTCGCTAAGGTATAAGTGTTCAAAAAGTCTTTGAGAATGCTTGCCTACTGGGCAAATGCTTCAAATAGCAACATAGTTTCTGCTCCTTTTTTCCTTCTTAATTCATAATTTTGTAAAATACGTGTTTTTTTCTAAACTTGCAAACTTTTATTCAAATTCATGAACATTTCTCAAATTCGTGATTTTATTTCTCCAAAAATTCCCTTTTTCAAATTTGTGAAGTTTTTTTTTTCCAATTTCCAATTTTTTTAAAATTTTCTTGAATTTGTCTAAATTTTGCACATATTTTTTTGAATTCGTGAACATATTTTGAATTCTTATCATTTTTGAAAAAAATCACATTTCGCAAAGAAAGTCAATGGTCAACTGTTCAGCATCCGACCGATCAACTACTGTGAAGCAGGCGACCAGGGTTGTGAGCGAGGTGTTGGCCTCATTGTTGGGCAGGCCAACGAAGCAGAGCATGTGAGCGCTGGATACTTACACAACGCAAAAGGCGTTGGTTTTTTTTTTTTGGAGGGAAACCATGGTCGCTTTATTCAACTAAAACATAGGGTACAATCAAAGTGTCATGAGGCTGCACTAGCCAATTATATCGACCATAGGCTAAAGATATCACACTCTTTACAAAATTATGATCCTCCGTATTGGATGCTCTTCCTTCATGAATTATTCAAACCTCATCAAACTCCTATCATCGTGGGTTGATCTCTCTTAGAATGGAGTTGTAGGTGCACCTGCTGCCTTCGTTAATGTGTTTCATCACCGATTCTGAGTCACATGCGATGATGATCTGGTGTATGTTCAAGTCAGCTGCAAGGAGTGAATAGCAAAAAAACTACCATATTACGGGCTATCGTTTTGAAAAACTACCGCTTTTTTTAATTTTTCAAAAAACTACCACAAAAGTGGCTCGATGTTCCAAAAAACCCAAGTGGCCGAACGGTTAAGTTTTAACTGGGTTTATGACATGTGGGGCCTGCCCGTCAGGGTTTTGTCGGCCACAGTGCTCACGGCGCGCGGGTGACGGCCGTTAGGGAGCACAAGTCGTCCCGACCAGGTCAAGACGGATCTAGCTCGCCCTCACTCTGTCTTCCCCCTCTCTGTCTCCCTCTCTCTCATGCGCGCCTCCCTCTCCGATGGCGGCGGCGGCGGCGAAACCAGGCGATGGCGGTGGAGGTGGAAGGGGGGATGGAGGCGACGAGTTCTCAGAGGTTGATAACTAGCTGGGGAGCGGTAGCTTCGCAACCCAGCCGGCGGCGCCACCGCCGCCACAGCAGACACCACATGCTGTAGCTATGATGCAGGCTCCTACGCCACAGGATACACCGCCGTCGCCTGATGATTGCTAGTTCTCGCTTGAGTACAGAGCAACGAGGTCTCTTGCTAGCGCTGTGCAGGCAGATCCGGCCAACTCCCAGCACTGGGCCTCTGCATTTGGAGGGGTGGAGTGAGTGTTTTTCTTCTTCTTATGAGCTCCTTCAACAGTTTTTGCATTTCTGCTTGTTCATTTCAAACAACATAGCATAATTTAGTTAGTTTTTTGACCAAACCCTAGGTTGATGCTGCTGTGATTCATCCTAGAACATGAACATGTACTGAATAAAAGTTGAGCAAACACTCTGTGGCATGTTTTGGATGCAACAGTATCATTTAGCACTGAAGGATTAGTTAGATTTAGTAGAAATACATGGTGGATTCAGAGAAGCATTTGTTGGATTCAGATTCCTTACTGTACTTTATAGTTAGTGTGCACTTAATTTTGTAACAAAAAACACTTAGTTAGTTGGGCTTTTCAAATAAGCAGGCTGGATGATGAAATTTGGGAGGTTAGGCTGCATTTCCAGGGCAGAGATAACATGAAAAGGAGGTTTTCTGTTTCAGACATCACTTTTCTAAACTTGACAGCACTTACTGAGATTGAAGGCTATGGGTCAGACGACTACATGTACTGGGTAAAAGAACAAGGGATTGGATAGGAAGGTTTATTGCTTCTGGATAGTCAAGATGCAGTTGAAGAAATGATAGACCACTCAGATTTCAGTACTCAATATCATTGTTTTCAAGGCAAATGAAGATAGAGATGTTGAATGTAATAGGGCTCACAATGTTTGTGAAGAACAAATTCCAATAGGCAGTCCAGTGGGGGGTCCTGGTTTTGTATTAAGTCTGTCACAAAATGGAGTGGTCCACCCTCTTGAAGTTAATTTGTACACACAGCAAAGCTGTAACTTGAACATTTCAGAAGCTCATGGTGGGGATGATGATGGACAGGCTGCTGGTGAAGAGGATGATGATATTGACAAATCATCCTCAGACTTTGAGATTGATAGGGGTGACTATAGAGGGATAAAGATGTCCTACAAGGCTTGGAAGAGAGGTGACAAAAATATTGGAAATGAAGAAGAAAGAGATGATGTAGAAGACATACCACAGTTTGAAGGTGATAGTGATGTTTTAGAGTTTTGGCAGGAGGAGAAAGAGGCTGACAGTGGAGAGGAAATAGTTGTGGAAAAATGCAGGCCTGAGAAACTAAAGCCTGTGAGAAGAGCAGCAACAAATCTAGGTCCAACTTCCAGAGCTCACAGTCAGCCAGAGATCCTAAAGTTTCAAGATCTTGTACCTGAAGCTGATGAGTATTGCTTCCCTGGTGATGTGGGCATTTCTGAGTCAGATGGAGAGACTCCAAGACTACCTTCTAGAAGGAAGAGAAGATTGAAGAAGAAGAAAGAGAGGGAATGGTATGACCCAAAGGTACCTGATGCACATGAGCAGCTGTGCAAGGACCTTTGCTTCACCAATGTGTATGAGTTTAGAAAGGCTTTGAGAAATTTTCATGTTAGGACTTTGAGAAACTTTCAGTACCATAGGAATGAACCATCAAGGGTTATTGTTTGGTGCCCAGAGAGGAAGAATGGATGTGAATTTTTCATGACTGCATCCAAAGTAGCCCATGAAGATACATTCACAATCAAGAAGTGCTACATGGATCATAGTTGTGGAGCTTGTGGAGAGAGTACAAAGGTTACTGCTGAATGGGTTGCAGAAGTTGTGGAGGACACAGTTAGATCAAATGTAAAGGCTGATGTAGAGACCGTTCTCAAACATACTAAGAAGAAGTTTGGGGTGCATGTACCTAGGAGTTTGGCATATAGGGTAAGACTGATGGTTGTTGATGTTGTGCAAGGTGATCATAGAAAGCAGTATCTGAGGTTGAGGGACTACCTATAATGTGTGCTTGACACAAACCCTGGAAGCAGGTGCATAGTGACAACTTTTGAGGATCCTTTGAACCCAGCCCCCACACCAAGGTTCAAGTACATGTTCTATTGCCTCCAAGCATCAAAAGATGGATTTCTTGCTGGTTGTAGGCCTTTCATAGGTACAAATCAGTGATGTAATCCTGTTTGAAATGTAAGCAAGTTATTCAATTTGGCCCTAACTATCTCTGTTTATGCAGGACTTCATGGTTGCTTCATCAAGTTATCCACAGGCTAGCAGATATTGGCAGCAACTGGGAGAGATGGGAACAAAATGTGTTCCCATTTGCTTTTGGGGTGGTTGATAAAGAGGATGGGCCTAGCTGGACCTGGTTTCTAAACCAACTTAGAGTCTGCATTGGCACCAGCAACCAGTTTGGGAACTACACCATCATTTGTGACAGGAACAAGGTATTTTCTCCGACTCTGTATTATTCTTATGCACATAACAGTGCTGTTATAGTTATCTCATTACTAGCTTATGTAATTAAACAACAGGGCCTTCTTAAAGCAATTAATGAAGTATTTCCTCAATCCCCACAAAGATATTGCCTAGGACACATATATGCCAACTTCCAGTCAGCTGGCTTTAGAGCAGAAGAACTTAAGAAATGGGTTGACAAAGCTAACTATTCCTTCACTGAACATGGTCAGAAAGAAGGAATGGCAGGTTTGAAAGCAGCATGTGAACCAGCCTACATGTGGTTGAATGGCATCCCTAAGGAGTGTTGGGATAGATATGCAATGGATCATGTGTGCAAGACTGACTTGGTAGTGAACAACCTTAGTGAGGTTTTCAACAAAATGATTCTAGATGTTAGGTCCAAACCAATTAAGACCATGTTTGAAGGGTTGAGGACCAAACTAATGGTTAAGTACCAGGGCATCAGAGAGAAAATAGAGAGCTGTAGGTGGGAAATAACCCCACATTACATGGAGAAGCTTGAAGAGAGCAAGAAGTGGGCTAAATACTATGAAGCAAAGATGGCTGGTCCCAACATCTGGCAAGTAACTAGTGAAGAGAACACATATTGTGTGAAGCTTGATGAAGGGAGCTGCTCTTGCATGAGGTGGGACATGACTGGATCACCTTGCCACCATGCAATATCTGCAATGCAGAAGATAAAAGTTCACCCAGAAGATTACGTGCATCAATTCTTTAAGAAGCCAATGTATAAGGATACATACTAGTACATCATCTACCCTGTCCCTGGTCCTGAATTCTGGCCCAACACCAACACACCAGACATAGAACCACCAGTTTTTAGGGAGAAGAAAGGCAAGAAGCAGACAACTAGGAGAAAGGGTGATTTTGAAGTGCCAGCTCCAAAGGATACATCAAGGATGGGCACAATAACATGAAGTAACTGTGGTCTGCAAGGCCACAGGTGGACAATATGTGGATACAGACTTAAGGCCAAGTTTATGACAAGGAAAAACAACCACCAGGTAACTAAGCCAATTCACCAAGGAAAACCTGCTACTTTTTTTAATGCATACATCTTGTGAGCTGCAACTTGTTTTTAATTGTAGGAAAACAGGGCATCCTACCCAACAACTTCAGCACCAACCAGGCCACCTCCAGCTAGGCCACATCATCAGGTCCAGCTCCAACTTCAGGTCCAGCTCCAGCTTCCGGACCAGTTAGGGGCAGGAAACCAGCAACATCTTCAACAAGGGCAACCACATCTGGTACTGCAGTTTCAACAAGTGGATCAAGAAAGAGAAAGAACCCAGCACCTGCTTCAGCACCAGCCAACAACACTAGGTCATGTGCATCATCTTCAGCAAAGAACACCAGATCATCAGGAGTTGCAAGAGGTTTCAATGCTCCAAGGGCAGCATCAACATCAGGTCAAGCTAATGTTGGTTCAAAGAGGAAGAGGAAGGTCCCAAGCAAATTTGCTTTGTATTTCACAGCCAGTGGCAACCATTGAATGTGTTGCACTCAACTCTGCTTTATGCCTTGAACTCTGCTTG
Source organism: Triticum dicoccoides (assembly GCF_002162155.2). NCBI lineage: Eukaryota > Viridiplantae > Streptophyta > Magnoliopsida > Poales > Poaceae > Triticum > Triticum dicoccoides. Next base: position 377,206,134 of record NC_041389.1, on the reverse strand, counting down.
TTAGACATGCTTGCTATCTGCGTTATTTGCAGTGAACTCTGTTTTCATTTGAACAATTAAGTTATGTGGTGTGTGTTTGAACTGCTTGGAACAATTAAGTTATGTGGTGTGTGTTTGAACTACTTGGAACAATTAAGTTATGTGGTCTGTGTTTGATCAGCTTGGAACAATGAAGTTATCTGCTGTCAAGCTCTATTTTGATTTGATATGTCCTACGTTATGAATTGTTTCATATGAAATTATTTCTTATGCTGATCATTGTTATGTAGATAATTGATTGATATGATTAGGTCAATTTGGTTACTTTGGGGGGCAACTTTTCGACCAACCCCAAAGTGGCCAAATTTGACCCCTTTGGGTGGCTACTTGTCGACCAACACAAAAAGTGGCTAGTTGTCGACCAACCCCAAAGGTGTCAAATGTGGCCACTTTGGGTGGTTACTTGTCGACCAGCCCCAAAAGTGGCTAATTGTCGACCAACCCCAAAGTGGCCACATTTGGCCACTTTCGGGGGCTACTTGTCGACCAACCCTAAAGCCACCAAAATTTGGCCACTTTGGGTGGCTACTTGTCGACCAACCCTAAAGCCACCCAAATTTGGCCACTTTGGGTGGCTACTTGTCGACCAACCCTAAAGCCACCCAAATTTGGCCACTTTGGGTGGCTACTTGTCGACCAACCCTAAAGTGGCTATCTAGGACCAAAACCTAACTTATCGTACCTAAAACATCAAGATTTGCCCATCTAGGCACCAAACCCTAAGAGATCAAACCTAAAACAACAAGATTTGGCCATCTGACCAAACCATAACAGATCTAACTTAAATCATCAAGATCACCAGATCAATTCATTCATACATACAAATATAGATAAAAGATTCACTCATAAATTGCATTATAGACAGATTGATTCATCACATAGATAGATCATTCAACATTTTTCTTTCACCAGCTTCATACATTGCATTGCATCATAGACAACTTGATTCATCACATACATAGCTCATTCAACATTGTTCTTACACCAACTTCAAACATCACATAGACAGAAAGATAGATCTAGGAACACAGAAACATGACAGCAGCGTCATGGGTACAGAATCCTAGTCCACCTCTGCCTAGTGACCTGAAAAGTATGGAAATTTGCCCTCCTCCTTACCCAGTAGATGATATCATCATCACTAGGGTTGGAGCCAGGGGGAATGCCTCCAGGAACTGCTCTATGTCCTTGCGGTTGCGTGCTGCAAGGATCATCTCAACAAGTTGCCTTCTCACCCTCCTCCTTGCATCTCTGTGCCTGGTTTGCCTGGGCACCTCTTCTTCTCCATTTATGACCTCTCCAGGATCCATCTCTCCCTGGGATTCTAGGGTTTCTTTGGCGGTTGGGGGTGAAGAAGGGTGGGGTGGGGGGATTGACTGCGGTTTCACCCAAGGGGTGGGCTTTATAGACTACTAATGGTTGGTGGTAGGCAGGCACAAGAGTAATAAAACAGCCCAACCTAGGCCCACAATGTGTACATAATGGTTTTAGGCCCAAAAATAAACTAGTACAACATTGCTAGTTTCAGAAAACAACCTAAAGAAATAAAACAGTTCTTCACTGCATTACTTATGATAGATAGGTTCTTAACAATACAATAACATAAGCCAGACTTAGCAAAGGTTCTCCACCACTTCAGTTACCATAACTTAAACAGTTCATATAGGACTGCACAAAATATACTTCTACCGTCATCTTGCAATGCCTATTATATGTGTAGGCCACCTTACTTACTTAACCACCATTGTCCAAATCTTCAAGCCTCCAGTATGGCCTTGATTTTCTCAAGATTTTCCTTGCTCCCATGGCCAGCATTTAGCAGATCAGCAACTAGTTTCTCAAGCTATGTCTTCTCTTGTGCAAGAATATCCACGTCCACCTTTATCTCTTTCATTGCCTTCCTGTTGTTGTGAATTATGTCTGCCTGGGCCTGAAGGATACACCTCTGTTCTTTTGCTAGCCTTAGCTTCTCCATCTTCATCTCCAGCTCTAGCTCTTCCTTTTGCTTCTCATATTTCTCAGCATCCATTGCTTTCTGGTAGTCAATCTTGCCAACACCATCTTGCCAGTTAAACATCTTGCTAACATCATCAACCATTTTATGATACTAAGTGCAGAGATGATCATAGTCCTTCTTCAACTTGGCAACCTCATCCTCATATGCATGCTTGTTTTGAATCCTTCCAAGGTTTTGCTCATGGAACATTTCCCACAACTTGATGAGGCAGTTCTTAAGTACATCAGGCCAGGCAGGATCAACCCACTGAACTACACCACAATTCACACCTCCCTGTAGTTTGAACAGAGAACACATACTTCAGAAAATGCATAAATTCAGTTATAACTTCAATTCAAAAAGAGGATTGGTACACAAGGACATGTAACCATAAATTCGGTACAAAATTCAGTTCAAACAGAGTTAATGTACAAATTCAGTAACCACTAGGCATAACTGAATCCACTAAGCATAACTGAATCTACACATTAACTGAATCAACTAGGCATAACTGAATCCACCTAGGATACTCAATTACTCACCTGAACAGGGCATCCATAGAACCTCCTCCCAGTGTTAGCACCTTCAAAAGAAACACACTTCCTAGGCTTCATATCGTGCAGAGTACGCTTGGCAACTTCCTCCATGGGAGCACCACACCAGAGTGGCTCAGGGATGGTGTCAGGTGTGTCCTCCATGCAGTAAAAGGTAGATCAGAACCAATGCATCAACTAGTTCAACTTGAGTCAAGCTTTGCCTTGCTCAAGGTCAGATCAGATTTACAAGGTAGATCAGATCAGACATCACAGTGCCATCCATACCCTAGATCAAAACTAATAGATAACCAAACCAAACGAATCCATCCATACAAATATACAGCTCATCAACACTCATTCCCAAATTGATTCAACCCTAACCCTAACCCTAGATAATGACAGAGAGGAGGAGGATGAGGCTTCCAAAGTACTCCATGTCCATCAGGTTGCCCCCCATGCTGTCGTCGTCGGAGCTCTCATCCCCATCATTCCAAGAAGGCATCCTGGCCGGCGACGAGGAACTGAGGTGGTCGGCGACGATAGCGAGCTCGACCAGGGGAAACAGAGCGAGGGGGGAGAATGAGAGTGAGTGAGCGCGAGGGAGATAGAGTGAGAGCCGGATCCGTCTTGACCTAGTCAGGATGGCTCGTGCGCCCTAACGGCCGCCACCCGCGCGCCGTGAGCACTGTGGCCGACAAAACCCTGACGGGTGGGCTCCACATGTCATAACCCCAGTTAAAACTTAACCGTTCGGCCACTTGGGATTTTTGGAACAACCAGCCACTTTTGTGGTAGTTTTTTTAAAAATTAAAAAAAGCGGTAGTTTTTCGGAACGATAACCTGTAATGTGGTAGTTTTTTGCTATTTACTCTAGCTACAAGAGATAAGGCCTCCAGGCATGCCGTAGCTTCCGGCGTGTCCGGGTTATCGCACATGTTAATTATGCGCGCTGACGAGCCAAGGTAGAAACCCTGGTTGTCCCGGCACAGGGCCGCCGCCCCGCCCTTGCTGTGGTTCTTGACAATGGCACCATCGACATTTATCTTGACCATACCTCCTATCAGTGGAATCCACTTCTATACATGTATGTGTCGATGCCTACCTTCACCTACTTCTGTGTAGTATTCTCGACGATCTCTAAATCAGCTAGATACCTCATAATGAATCCATGAATAGCTTCCGGGCTTTGGAAGATTGCCTCATGAGTTGCTTTCCTTCTAGCACCCCAGTGTTGGAATTCCACCATCAAGATCGATCACATCAAATCACAGGACGAACACACACGCACGAAAACTGATCGCCGAGGGTACGTCTCGTAGCCTTAATTTCCTCTTTTTATTTTCTGGTTTTCTCTACACGGTGTTACAAAACTCACGGCTTGGATGTGCTTATATATACACAACCAATGCAGCCGACCCAGCTAAGCTAAATCTATTCGTACAATGACTCAAGAGTTGTAACCGGACTCTACAAATCCTAAACGACTACCTGGTCAAACTAATACGGACACAATGATCAGAGTACAACTTAGACACGAAATACTACTAACTCAAGATTATACCTAACAATCTCTCTGTAATCTTGGCTCTTGTCTTCTGTGCTTCTCTCGTCTTGACTTGCTGATGATCCGCCGTTTGTCGACTTATGTGCTCGCACCACAACAAGTTAAATTGCTGGCTAGATTGTTGCCAACATTCTCTCCCCAATTTTAACTTGGCGAATTTACGGATCATCTCAAATATGGCTTGGACTACCGAGCCTCGCTAGTAACTTGTGGAATACCCCACCCGGTGGATTTCACCATCCACCCTAGCAAGATACATGGCGACTCCCTGTGGATCACACCACTCCGTGCACTACACCACGCACTCCAGCCTCATGTAGAGACATGGCCTCATGGAAGAGACTCACCTTCACTGGTTTACCGCCCCCACATGGTTGAACTTGATCCTCTCGTCGGGGCACTTCATCTTCAACGCCTCCTCATCGAGACGAGCACTTGGACATGACGACGACTCACAGACGACGGCGACCGACACGTGCGAGTTAGCACGACTTCTTGACCCATCTACTCCTTCAGACGACGATCTTGATGAGCTCCAGCACCGCACCTCGGCACCACTGTATCCATCAACGATCACCTTCCACCACCTTGCCGATGACATCCCGCCGTCTGCTTCCATGTCGCTCCGCCGAACGACATTTTCCCGATCCTCCTCGTCGCTGGAGCACCCAGCGACAACATTGTCCGCCCCGAGGTGCTAGTCAGGTCGCCACCCCGGGGCAAGCGCGGCTTCAAATCGACCTAGCTCTTATACCAATTGTTGGAACTCCTCCCTCAGGATCGATCATGTGGGCGAAATTCCATCACCCAGATCGCCTACAATGTGATAATCTACTTTGTAAAGTCTGCATGTGGCACATATTCTAGCATGTGGAAGTGGAACAGCCACTCCTTGGCATCCGGACTATTCGACAAGATCATATTTTCTCTAAGTGATTCGTCAACGAGCGCCCATACGCACCTCCCATGGTGCAATCAAGGAGGGAATGGCGCCATGTATCATTTTCGGCCCTGCATAGCTCACGTCTCGGTGTGCTTTAGCTCGGCACCAGAAGGTATAGATCGCTGAGCCAAGCGCCAACAAAAACCCAGACTTTGGATGGGACTTTAATCTTTCATAGCGTTGTCTAGGCCTTCTCCTGACTGGGTTGAGCTTGAACTTGGTCTACCCTCCAACCAGTCTTCCCGTACTTTCTTAGTTGTGATCAGCATGCGATAACAAGGTCTTACCGAGAAGACGCTTGTGTGCCATGCCCAAAAATCCTCCTGCTGGACCGTGCTGATGGGAATCCTTGAAATAGCCTCGACGTCCATGGGCAAGAAATGCCTGCTAAGCTCAGCCCTGTCCCACCAACCTGCTGTTGCATTGATCAATTCAGATATAGTACTAACTGGGGTGGCACATCTGAAATGGCCACCACCGGAGATAAACGCTCTGATCTTGGTATCCAGTTATCATGCCATACATTAGTCGACTGCCCATTACCTATTCTCCGAATAAGACCCAATTTAAGTATGTCTCTGCCTCCAATCAAAGCACGCCACACCTTGGAGGGTGATGAACCAAGTGTTGCCTGCAGTGTATCGGTGTCTGGATAGTAGACGGACTTATAATTCTCGCACTGAGGGTTGTTAATCCGGCGATTAGCTCGCAGTGGATTCGGAGATGCTGCTGCTGGCGCTGCTGCTCTGCCCGGCCGCGGCTTCGGAGATGCTCTGCAGGGACGGCCGCCAGTGCCGGCCTCTGCCGCCACCGGCCGGCTGCGCGCCGCCGGAGCCCCGGTGCCGGTCCTTCTCGCCCCGCTGCTTCGCTTTCGCGTTCGCGTCCTGAGGAGGCAGGAGCGCGTATAGGAATCAGTATACTGCTTCGTGCGGTTTCAGATAGGAAGAGGAGATTATCATCAGGAGAATGGAGAGGCGCTGACCTTGTCAGAGGCGCCCTGCTCCGCCCCGTCGCCGCGCCGGAGCTGGTCGTGCTGCTGCTTGATGGCCTCGCACCGCCGCATCTTGTCGTTCTTCCTCGCCCGCAGCGCCTTGGTCACCTCTGCGCAGCGCAACACCAACAAGCATCGATTAGAACTAGATTGATGCAACGAACGGCGGAATCCAGGCACGGGATGGCGGGAACGAGCTCCGTGCCATGGACGACGAGGAAGAAGAGCGTCGATGAACGCAGGGAGGAGTGGAAGACTGTAGACGAACCTTGCGCGGTGATGAGGCGGTAGACCTGGCCGAGGTGGAGCACGTCCTTGGGCTTGAGGAGCTTGACCCGGGTGATCTTGGCGGCGGCGCCCGCGCCTGCGACGGCGGCCGCCGCCGCGGCCTCGTCCCCCGCTGCCGCCTTGTCTTCGGGGGAGAGGCGGAGGATGACGAGCGCGACGTAGTGGCCGGGGTTGGTCTTCATGACCTCGGCGGCCGGGGTGGGCCAGTAGAGGCGCTCCACCTTGCCGCCGGGGTGCTGGATGATGACCTCCGCCGCCTCGGCCGCCTGGCAGTTGCCCATCGCGCCCCCGCGCCTCGCTTGTGCTGGCGGAGCTAGTGGTTGTTAAGTTACCCTCGATGAACCTGAACCTTCCAAGTTAGTGTATCTTTTCAGTTTTAAGCATACATAAATAAAACCAGAAACGTGCTGTCGTTCACGTTGCGGTTCAGTCAAGGTCATAGAATAGGTTTTTTGTTTCAGTTAAGCTACTTCCTGTAAGTGCGCGAGGACTTGGCCACGTTTGCATCCTTGGGATGGCACGAAAGGGCATCCGTGGGATGGCACGAAAGGAATGGATCGTGGGCGAGACTCTCGGGCATACTGTTGCTATCTGAATAAAAGGAAAAACTGAAAAGACGCAAGGTTAGCACGTCGCAAAAACTCCTCTGTCTCAGCTGTGTTTCAGAGATCTGTTCTGTTGCGTTCTTCCACCTCGCGTGCGTGTGTGATCCTGGGTTCAGTCCCAACATTTGGCACCAGAGCCAGGTTCCACGGAGGCGGAGCACGGCGGCGAAGATTGGAGTTGTGGCCGCGGTGATCGGCGATGAGTACTTCGCCGAAGAAGGACGACACCAGCGGAGGCGGTGAAAAGTACACGCCGCCCCTGAAGAGAATCGGCGACGAAGGCACGGCGATCGTGCAGCGCACGCCGGCGAGGTCTGGTGGTGTCCCGATCCAGTACCCCATGCTCACGGACTCTAACTATGGTCTGTGGGCGATGAAGATGAAGGTGCTCCTCCATCCGTTCGGTGTGTGGCCGGCGTTGGAGGGCACAGCCGAATTCGATCAGGTCAAGGACGATGAGGCGTTCGCTGCTCTGTCACAGTCCGTACCCGACCCGGTGATGATGGCTGTGGGCGACTGTCAGACGGCCCATGAAGCCTGGGAAGCGATCCGGCGCATGCGCGTCGGCGAGGATCGCGTCAAGAAGGCGCGGATCAAGCAGCTCAAGAGGCAGTTGGATCGAATGGAAATGGGGGAAGGCGAGTCCATATCGGCGTTTGCCCAGAAGATGATGACTCTTGTCGGGGAGATCCGGTCCCTCGGCGAGAAGATCACCGATGAGACGGTGGTCGAAACCCTGTTCAATGCCGTTCCTGCGCGGTTCGGCGACATCATCAACACCATCGAGCAGTGGGGCGATCTCTCGACGATGTCCGTGGCTGAGGCTGTCGGACGTCTGGCTGCCTTCGAGGAAAATCAGAGAGGCCGGTGTCGTCAGTCTGGCAGCAGGGACGATCAGCTCATGCTCATGACTCAGGCTCTGGAACAGTTGATGAAGGGTAAGAAAAGCGCGCCAGGTGCATGCAGCAGTGGTGGCGGACGTGGTGGCCGCCGCGGGCGTGGCCGTGGGCGTGGTGACCGCGCCGACGGTGGGCAGGCTGGACGCGGCGAGAGCAACGACCGCGGCAAGCAAAAGAGACATAGAAAATTTGACATAACCAAGGTAAGGTGCTTCAATTGCAATGAAATGGGCCATTTCAAATCTGACTGCCCAGAGCCAAAGAAGGAAAATGCAAACTTTGTTCAGGCAGAAGAGGAAGAGGACCCAGGTCTGCTGATGATGGAAACATGTGAGCTGACAATCTCGGAGTCGGTACCGACAGAACAGGTGCTGCTCAATGAAGAGAAGGTTGTCCCAAAGTTGTCAGGTGACCGTGACATTGCTTGGTACCTGGATACAGGGGCGAGCAACCACATGACAGGAAATGTAGAGAAGTTTGCCGAGTTGGATAGGTCTGTTAAAGGGAAAGTGCGGTTTGGAGATGGCTCAGCTGTGCAAATCTGTGGGCGCGGTTCAGTGCTGATGCAGTGTCTCACCGGAGAGCATAGAGTCTTGTCTGACGTCTACTTCATACCGCAGTTGAAGAACAATATCATTAGTCTTGGACAGCTCGATGAGAATGGGTGCAAGTACACCGGAGAGAATGGAATCCTCATGGTGTGGGACAGGCAGAAGAAATTGTTGGCCCGTGTGCCCAGGAGTGGGAACAGGATGTACATCCTGCACATACAGCCGGCAGAACCAGTGTGCCTGCTGGCTCATGCAAAGGAGGATGCTTGGTTGTGGCACATGCGTTTTGGGCACTTAAACTTCAGAGCGCTGCAGTCACTGGCAGCAGAGGAAATGGCCGAGGGACTGCCCAAAATTGAGCAAGTTCACCAGGTGTGCGATGGCTGCATGATAGCCAAACAACGGCGTCTCCCGTTCCTAGGAGTGGCAACATACAGAGCAGCCCAGCCACTGGACCTGTGGCACGGCGATCTTTGTGGGCCTATCACACCACCGACACCGGGTGGAAAGAGGTACTTCTTGCTGTTGGTCGATGATCACTCACGGTTTATGTGGATTGTGCTACTGAAATGCAAGGATGAAGCCCTGGCAGCTGTAAAGAAAGTACAAGCAGCAGCAGAGCTCGAAAAAATCTAAAGCTGAAAGCCCTTCGCACTGACAAAGGTGGCGAATTCAATTCAGCAGAGTTCCTACAGTACTGCGAGCGCCTTGGCATCAAACATTTTCAGACAGCGCCATACACACCTCAGCACAACGGTGTGGTTGAGAGGAGAAACCAAACAGTTGTGGGAATGGTGAGGAGCTTGCTCAAAAGCATGGGAATGCCGGCAAGATTCTGGGGTGAAGCAGTGACCACTGCAGTGTACCTGCTGAACCGAGCCCCTACAAAGAGTGTAAAGGGCATGACACCCTATGAGGCATGGCATGGAAAAAACCATCAGTGCTACACCTTCGCACGTTTGGGTGCACTACTCATGTAAAGCAGGTAGGGCCAGGCCAATCTAAGCTCTCAGATAGGAGCAAACAGATGGTCTTTATCGGATATGAAACCGGCTCCAAGGCCTACAGATTGTATGATCCAGAGAGTAAGAAACTGGTGATTGCACGAGATGTCGTATTTGAGGAGGATAGGCCATGGAACTGGGACACCTCGAGCTCACTTGAAGATGAGGACAAGGCACCATTCATCGTCGTGTACCCAGATGGAGAAGAGCCTGAAGGAGGAGGAGGTGCAGATAAGAACGCTCCCTTTGCAGAAAAACAGGCAGCAAAAACTGCTGACATGGCAACAAAATCGCCCGAGTCGTCCTCAGCTGCACCTGTGAAGCACACTGCCATGACAAAGAATTGGGCAGTCGAATCTGCTGCCATAGAAGCTCCTCGACAGGCTAGCAGAACTAGGAAGGCGAATGATGGGGTGGCAATCCCGTTTGATCTTATGGGCTCACCTGCGACACCTACACATACCCCTGTGTCAGTTGCCACTCCATGCACTGAGCCCTCCTTTAGACCTCAAGGTAAGCGCCTGCTTGATGAGCTCTATGAGGAAACTGTAGAGATTAAGCTAGCAGATGCTGGACTATGTCTCTTTGGGCTAGAAGAGCCGTCAAGTCATATTGAGGCACTGAAAGAAGCTTGCTGGAAAAATGCGATGAAGGAGGAGCTGACAGCCATAAGGGAAAATCAAACTTGGGAGTTATGTGATCTTCCAAGGGGACACATGCCTGTTGGAGTTAAGTGGGTCTATAAGTTGAAGAAGAACCCTGAAGGCAAGGTTGTTAAGCACAAAGCCAGGCTTGTGGCAAAAGGATATGCTCAGCGACCGGGCATTGATTTTGAAGAGGTTTTTGCTCCTGTAGCTCATCTAGAATCTGTCAGGCTGCTGATTTCTCTTGCTGTGCAGTTTGGGTGGAAGATACATCAGATGGATGTCAACTCAGCTTTTCTGAATTGTGATCTAGCAGAGGAAGTCTATGTGACTCAGCCCCCTAGCTATGAGATAGAAGGGAAGGAAAGCAAGGTGTATCAACTGCACAAGGCCTTATATGGGCTTAAGCAGGCCCCAAGAGCTTGGAACTCCAAGCTAGATGCAACACTCACTGAGCTGGGTTTTGATAGGTGTCCATCAGAATCTGGTCTGTACATAAAGAAAGCAAGAGGATCTGCACTGATTGTAGGTGTGTATGTGGATGATCTAGTGATCACAGGAGGGAGTGAGCTAGCTATCCAGGAGTTCAAAGGGCAAATGAATTTGAAATTCAGTATGACAGATTTGGGTTTGCTGAGTTATTATTTGGGAATAGAAGTGAAACAAACAGAGGAAGGTATCACACTTTGTCAGTCTAGTTATGCAGCAAGGATACTTGAAAAAATGGGCATGACAAATTGCAATCCTACATACACACCTATGGAAAACAGGCTGAAACTCAGTAAGTCAAGTCAAGCTGATGAGGTAGATTCAACAGAGTACAAGAGTGTGGTAGGGAGCCTAAGATACTTGTTGCATACAAGGCCTGATCTCAGTTTTGCTGTGGGCTATGTCAGTAGGTTTATGGAGAGACCTACCAAGGAACATATGACAGCAGTTAGGCACATTTTAAGGTATATGAAAGGCAGTATACATCTTGGATGTTGTTACAAGAAAGCAGGAAACCATCCACAGTTATTGGGATATAGTGACAGTGACCATGCACGGGATGTGGATGACAGAAAAAGTACAACTGGGGTGTTGTTCTATTATGGACAGTGCCCTGTATCTTGGATATCACAGAAGCAGAAAATAGTGGCCCAGTCATCCTGTGAGGCAGAGTATGTGGCTGCTGCATCAGCTGCATGTCAGGGAGTATGGCTGGCAAGGCTTGTGGAAGAACTGCTGGGATGTGATGAAGTTAAGGCCAAGATCATGATTGGTAATCAGTCTGCCATTGCTCTGTGTAAAAACCATGTATTCCATGAGAGAAGTAAACATATTGATGTGCGCTACCACTATGTTAGAGATTGTGTTGAGAAAGGCAAAATAGAGGTGGAGCATGTGAGAACAGGGGAGCAACATGCAGACATTCTGACAAAATCACTCCCAAGGTTTCAGTTTCAAGTTCTGAAAGAGAAAATTGGGATGCTGGAGGTGAGTTCAGAACATCAAGGCTAAGGAGGAGAAATGTTAAGTTACCCTCGATGAACCTGAACCTTCCAAGTTAGTGTATCTTTTCAGTTTTAAGCATGCATAAATAAAACCAGAAACGTGTTGTCGTTCACGTTGCGGTTCAGTCATGGTCATAGGATAGGTTTTTTGTTTCAGTTAAGCTACTTCCTGTAAGTGCGCGAGGACTTGGCCACGATTGCATCCGTGGGATGGCACGGAAGGAATGGATCGTGGGCGAGACTCTCGGGCATACTATTGCTATCTGAATAAAAGGAAAAACTGAAAAGATGCAAGGTTAGCGCGTCGCAAAAACTCCTCTGTCTCAGCTGTGTTTCAGAGATCTGTTCTGTTGCATTCTTCAACCTCGCGTGCGTGTGTGATCCTGGGTTCAGTTCCAACAGTGGTGTCTGGTGAGCTCTGGGGGAGGAGGGTGGGGGAGGTGGTGATGGAGGAGGAGCATAGGAGAGGAGAGGAGGGCAGGAGGTCACACAGTTGCCGTTTTGAGGGAGGTGGTGGCGTTAAATGTGGTGAAGGGAAAAGGCGCCGGCCATGAGGAGAGGAGGGGAGCTTTGGCTGGGCTCGCCTCGTCTCAGCAGTCAGCACACTGCAAATGGGCAATGGTGGACACGTGGAGCACTACTGCACTAAACTGGTCTTCTTTTCGAACATAAAAACCCGTAAAATTTCTCTTATGAATTTGCCAAAATTTCAGGGGTACTAGTACCGTACGTTCGATGCCATTCTCGCCACCGAAGGTGAGGTGAAGGCGCCATGCAAACGACATCAAACGGTACTCTAAAAAAGCTACTCCTACAAAGGGAACCTCCAATGCACGATCGCGAACAGACGCTCGGCTTGTCTGTTTTTCCTCCGTTTGGGACAGAAAAACAGACACTACTGGCCGCTTGCGGTTCTGCGTCCAACCGGCATGCCTCGTCCCAAATAGTACCGGGTTATGGACTTCGATTTTTTGCCAAAATGAAACTTATAAATAATAGGAAAACATAAACATAAAGATAAACATCCACACGTAATTAAAACATAATAAAAGACATAAAAAACAAGAAGGGCATGTCGCCTGTGCCCGCCGTCGTCTTCGGGAGTCACTGGCCTACTCGTCGTTGTTGCTGACGAGATCGACGTAGGGCTGCCAAAGGTGGGTTGGCGGCCCCTGTCAAACTGGGGCGCCAGCGTCGCGTGCACCACCTCCTCCCGTGGCTCCTGCTCGTGCCTTGGTGACCGCGGCGGCGTGGGTGACCATGGGCTGACACCCACTGAGTCAACCATCTCTGGCGCCGTGCACGTCCAGCTCCACCGCTGGCCCATCAGCCGAGGGTTCCACGCGGCGATGGGCGGCTCCTCCACCACTTCCTGTGGCACCTCCTCCTTGACATCGACGTCCAGCTCCGGGATGGCCACGTCGTAAGCCACAGAGAGGGCCAGCGCGGTTTTCAGGCCATCCCATTGCAGCTCATCATGCGTGTTCATGGAGTCCTCAATGACACGCCTCAAGATCCGTGTCTCCTCCTCCTCGGCCATGGGAGGTGGTGGTCGCGGGGACGGGGACGGAGATGGCGATGACATGATGCCGCCCACACGCCGACCTTCACACGTTTGCGTCGGGCTGTCAGCACGAGCCGGATGCGGGCGACGAGGGCTCGGAGGACGACCGGCAAAAAAAAGATCGCCGCCGTAGGTCGTGCTCGTCGTGGAGCCACGTGTCCCACAGCGGCGAATCCATGGTGTACCTGGCATCCTCAAGCAGATCCGACGGCAGGCGGGCGCGGCATCGGTTGATCTCCGCGTGGCGGGTGCGGCCACTCACAGGCACTGCTGGGATGGGCACAAAGTCGGTGGAAAGATGCCAGTTGTTCGACAGGTGGGCATCTCCCCACGGTAATGGTGTCGCGGTCTCCCACTAGCACCGACAGACATCGATGTGGATGTATGGCCTGTCATGCTGCCTGACCGCCATAGGCGTGACCTGGAAAGCTGGTGGAGGAGGTAGTGTGGGCAAAGATGGTGGTGCAGGCGGCGCAGAACGGTTGGAGCAGCGTCACCCAAAGTAGGAGCTGGCCTCGTGGTCGTGCTTCCCCTTGCTGATCCAATGCCAGCCCATGGTGCCAGCGGGAAGGCGGGTGAATGGGGGCGCGACGGGGGTGGCTAGGGTTTGCTCGTGTTGGGGGAGGCAGGGCGACCAGGAAGTGGAAGCTGTGGAGTGACCGGTCCACGGCTTCCACATTAAGAAGGATGATGGCCCTCCCCCGTGTGAATGACAACCAGGGCCCGCCGCGCGTGCGCATTAATTTTGGATGGTGGAGGTAGGTGGATGACCGCCACGCGTCCTCGAGGCGGGCTACAAGCAAGCGCGTGCCCATCCATTCGGCGTCCGTGTGGACGCAAACCGAACGCTTGTTTGCGCCAAAAATGGGGCGGGCTGTGTTTGGGAACGTTGCATGGAAAACAAAAAAATTATACACACACGCAAGATCTATCCATGGAGATGCATAGCTACGAGAGAGGAGAGCATTTACATACCCTTGTAGATCACTGAGTGGAAGTGTTTATCACGCGGTTGATGTAGTCGTACTCTTCGCGATCCGATCATGATCCAACCGATCTAGTGCCGAACGGACGACACCTCCGAGTTTAGCACACGTGCAGCTCGATGACGTCTCCTCCTTCTTGATCCAGCAAGTGGGAGAGGAGACGTAGATGGGATCACAACCAACACGACAACATGGTGGTGATGGTGGTGGTGGAGCACCGACAGCGCTTCGCTAAGCATCGCCGGGATGGGGCGGTGGAACTATGGAGTAACGAGAGAGATAAGGGCGCCAAGGGCGTTGTGTATCCTCTTGGGGCGCCCCCTCCCCTCTATATATAGGTGAAGGGGCGTGGAAACAGCACCTCCAAGCCCTAGGGCGCAGCTACGGGGGAGAGGACTTGGACTCAAAGTCCAATCCTTTTCCTACCAGGACTCGTTCCTTTTTTACCCTCCCTGGTCACATGGGCTTTTGACGACTTGGTGCGCCTAGACCAATTAGGCCAGTGCACCTTCCCGCAGTCCGTGCTAGCCCTTGGGTCATGGTGGACCCACTTGTGGACTTCCGGACCCCCTCCGGAATCCTCCGGAACCTTCTGGAAGCTTCCTGATACAATACCGAAAAAACTGCACCTTTTTCGGAACATAGAATATGACTTCCCATATATAAATCTTTACCTCTCGACCATTCTGAGACTCCTTGTGACGTCCAAGATCTCATCCAGGACTCCGAACAATATTTGGTTACCACTCATCAAGTATCCCAATACTACTCTAGCATCAATGGACGTTAAGCGTGCGACCCTGTAGGTTCGGGAATTATGTATTGATGACCGAGACACCTCTCCAGTCAATAACATATAGCAGGACATGGATGCCCATATTGATTCCTACAGATTCCACGAAGATCTTTTATTAGTTGAACCTTTATGACAACATATGCAACCCCTTTGTCTGTCGGTATGTTACTTGCCCGAGATTTGATCATCGGTATCTCTATACCTAGTTCAATCTCGTTACCCGCAAGTCTCTTTTTACTAGCTCCTTAGTCTTGGCTTGCAAGCTTCTTGTGATCTGTATTACCGAGAGGGCCCAGAGATACCTCTCCGTCATACCGAATGACAAATCCCAATCTCGATTCACGCCAACTCAACACACACATTCGGAGATACGTGTAGAGCATCTCTATGATCACCCAGTTACATTGTGACGTTTGATAGCACACAAGGTATTCCTCCGATATCCGGGAGTTGCATGATCTTATGGGCGAAGGAATATGTATTTGACACTAAGAAAGTAGTAGCAGTAAATTGAACGATCATATGCTATGCTAACGGTTGGGCCTTGTCCATCAAATTATTCTCCTAATGATGTGATCTGTTATCAGATGACAACTCATGTCTATAGTTAGGAAATCTTAACCATCTTTAATCGACGAGCTAGTCTAGTAGAGGCTCACTAGGGACATGATATTTGTTTATGTATCCACACATGTATTTAAGTTTTTGGTCAATACAATTCTAGCATGAATAATAAACCTTTATCATGATTAATGAAATATAATAATAACCATTTAATTATTGTCTCTAGGGCATATTTCCATCAGGACGGACACCAAACGGACATAAAATGCAGATACGACCGCGCGTTGGGCCTAGTCATCCGTCCATTTTACCCAAACGGACAAACGCGAATAAGAGGCATGGGAGTTGCCCTAACAAACTATTCGCCTGCGAGAGACCCAATTGCTTCTTCATCTCACATGTTCTCACTCTTATGCATTCATGTTATATGAAACCAGAACTAGTATAAGAGCATGTCCAACACGTGCAACCTTGCGGCACGCTAATTATTTTTACAACATGAAAATAGCTTTTTTTGCGCGCAGCAGGGAGCTTGCTCCAGGAGCAGCTGCAGAATATGGCGCGGTGTTATACCTCCAGCAGACGCCCTAAATTTACAGCGCGCGCCCAGCACAAACATCATTTCTCACTTTTTATAGAACCGAAAAGATCATACACCCCAAAACTAAATCAACAATAGTTCAATTATTATTACAATTCAAACAAATAGTTTATATTCCAATACAACAAATAGTTCAACAATATAACATCAAGCATACAAAATCAAACTAGTTTTGTCGCTCATTCCATACACACCACTCCTTGATTGGATCCTTTTAAAGATCATCATGCGTTTCGGCACGTCGAATGGCATTATAGGAGGCAATAAATCGGGCCACCCTCGCAGCCCTCCTCCACACGGGACGCCCCAACAACTCATAGTAAGAATAGTCTATATCTTACCCACGCTCATTCTCAATGATCATGTCATGCATAGTCACACAAGCATTCATGATGTACCAAAGGATCTTTTGATCCCAAAATTTAGTCGGTCCCCTCACAATAGAGAATTGGGCTTACAAAACTCCAAATGATCTCTACATATCTTTCCTAGCCGCCGCCTGAGCATTGTGAAAATCAAGATTTTTCTTACCTTGTGGTGCCATCAGAAGCTTCATAAATGTTTGCCACCTTGGATAGATGTCATCCGCAAGATAGTAGTCATAGTTGCATGTATGACCATTTGCTACAAACTCCATGTTGGAAATATGACCTAGAGGCAATAATAAAATGGTTATTATTATATTTCCTTGTTCATGATAATTGTCTATTGTTCATGCTATAATTGTATTAATTGGAAACCGTAATACATGCGCGAATACATAGACCACAACATGTCCCTGGTGAGCCTCTAGTTGACTAGCTCGTTGATCAATAGATGGTTATGGTTTCCTGACCATGGATATTGGATGTCATTGATAACGGGATCACATCATTAGGAGAATGATGTGATGAACAGGACCCAATCCTAAGCATAGCACAAGATCGTGTAGTTCGTTTGCTAAAGCTTTTCTAATGTCAAGTATCATTTTCTTAGACCATGAGATTGTGCAACTCCCGGATACCGTAGGAATGCTTTGGGTGTACCAAACGTCACAACGTAACTAGGTGGCTATAAAGGTGCACTACAGGTATCTCCGAAAGTGTCTGTTGGGTTGGCTCGAATCGAGACTGGGATTTGTCATTCCGTATGACGGAGAGGTATCTCTGGGCCCACTCGGTAATGCATCATCATAATGAGCTCAATGTGACTAAGTAGTTAGTCACGGGATCATGCATTATGGAACGAGTAAAGTGACTTTCCGGTAACTAGATTGAACGAGGTATTGGGATACCGACGATCGAATCTCGGGCAAGTAACGTACCGATAGACAAAGGGAATTGCATACGGGGTTGCTTGAATCCCCGACATCGTGGTTCATCCGATGAGATCATCGTGGAACATGTGGGAGCCAACATGGGTATCCAGATCCCGCTGTTGGTTATTGGCCGGAGAGATGTCTCGGTCATGTCTGCATGATTCCCGAACCCCTAGGGTCTACACACTTAAGGTTCGGTGACGCTAGAGTTGTTATGGGAAATAGTATGTGGTTACCGAAGGTAATTCGGGGTCCCAGATGTGATCCCGGACATCACGAGGAGTTCCAGAATGGTCCAGCGGTGAAGATCGATATATTGGACGAAGGGTATTGGAGTCCGGAAGTGTTCCGGGGGTACCAGGCTATGGCCAGCATGACCGAGAGGTGTTTTGGGAGCCCCGGCAAGTGTTGGAGGGCCTCATGGGCCAAAGGGGAAGGGGCAGACCAGCCCACTAAGGGGTGGTGCGCCCCCACACCCTTTCCCACGTTAGTTGGGGAGGTGGGGCGCCTCCACCTAGCTTGGGAGGCAATCCTCCACCTGCTTGGCTTGGGGGGCAAGTCTCCCTAGGATTTCCCCTAGGGAGATCCAATCTGCTTGGCCGCCGCCCCTAGGGGAAACCCTAGGGCACTTCCCCCTCTCCCCTTGCCCATATATATAGTGGAGGGGTGGGAGGGCAGCCGTACCTCTCCCCTGGCGCATCCCTCTCCCTCCTCCAACACCTCCTCCTCCTCCGTAGTGCTTAGCGAAGCCCTGCTGGAGAACCACGAGCTCCACCACCACCACGCCGTCGTGCTGCCGGAGTTCTCCCTCAACTTCTCCTCTCCCCTTGCTGGATCAAGAAGGAGGATACGTCCTCGGGCTATACGTGTGTTGAACGCGGAGGCGTCGTCCATTCGGCGCTAGATCGGATCTTCCGCGATTTGAATCGCCATGAGTATGACTCCATCAACCGCGTTCTTGTAACGCTTCCGCTTAGCAATCTTCAAGGGTATGAAGATGCTCATCCTCTCCCTCTCTTGTTGCTAGAATCTCCATAGATTGATCTTGGTGATGCGTAGACAATTTTGAATTATTGCTACGTTCCCCAACACTCCACCAGTGTAGTTTCACCATTTGCAATCTTATTCATGAGTGGGGACCGATTAAGAACGTTGATGTCATTCAAAAATCCAGGCATTCCAAAAAAAGCATGCCAAAATCCAAGTCTCCTGATAGCCCACTGCTTCAAGGATTATAGTGGAACCCTTTCCGGACCGTGGAATTGTCCATGCCATGCCTTAGGACAGTTCTTCCAACTCCAATGCATGCAATATATTGAGCCAAGCATACTTGGGAACCCACGAGCATTGGGAGCTCTCAAATATAAAGGACCAAACACGTGCGCAATTCCGACTTCGCAGCGCTTGACACACATGATGGCTTGACTCTCATCCATGGCCAAGTGGTCATCAACTAGATTCGCCGGAATAGCGTATGCCAACATACACAAAGCGGTTGTAACCTTTTGAAAGGTGCTATGCCCGAGTTCTGTTGGAAATATGCCCTAGAGGCAATAACAAAATGGTTATTATTATATTTCCTTGTTCATGATAATTATCTATTATTCATGCTATAATTGTATTAACCGGAAACCGTAGTACATGTGTGAATACATAGACCACAACATGTCCCTAGTGAGCCTCTAGTTGACTAGCTCGTTGATCAATAGATGGTTAGGGTTTCCTGACCATGGACATTGGATATCATTAAAAATGGGATCACATCATTAGGAGATTGATGTGATGGACAAGACCCAATCCTAAGCATAGCACAAGATCGTGTACTTCGTTTGCTAAGTGCTTTTCTAATGTCAAGTATCATTTCCTTAGACCATGAGATTGTGCAACTCCCGGATACCGTAGGAATGCTTTGGGTGTACCAAACGTCACAACGTAACTGGGTGGCTATAAAGGTGTACTACAGGTATCTCTGAAAGTGTCTGTTGGGTTGGCACGAATCGAGACTGGGATTTGTCACTTCGTATGACGGAGAGGTATCTCTGGGCCTACTCGGTAATGCATCATCATAATGAGCTCAATGTGACTAAGGAGTTAGTCATGGGATCATGCGTTACAGAATGAGTAAAGAGACTTGCCGGTAGCGAGATTGAACGAGCTATTGGGATACTGACGATTGAATCTCGGGCAAGTAATATACCGGTGGAAAAAGGGGATTGTATACGGGATTGATTGAATCCCCGACATCGTGGTTCATCTGATGAGGTCATCGTGGAAAATGTGGGAGCCAACATGGGTATCCAAATCCCGCTATTGGTTATTGGTCGGAGAACGTCTCGGTCATGTCTGCATGGTTCCGGAACCCGTAGGGTCTACACACTTAAGGTTCGGTGACGCTAGAGTTGTTGTGGGAAATTGTATGTTGTTACCGAAGATTGTTCGGAGTCCCGGATGAGATCCCGGACGTCATGAGGAGTTCCGAAATGGTCTAGAGGTGAAGATTTATATATGGGAAGTCCAGTTTCAGCCGACGGAATGGTTTCGAGGGTTATCGGTATTGTACCGGGACCACCGAAAGGTGTCCGGGGGTCCACCGGGTGGGGCCACCTGCCCCGGGGGACTCAATGGGCTGAAAAAGGGTGGGAACCAGCCCCTAGTGGGCTGGTGCGCCACCCCCAAGGGCCCAAGGCGCCTTGGGTTGGAAACCCTAGGGGTGGGGGCGCCTCCCACCAAACTTGGGGGGCAAGCTCCCCCCTTGGCCGCCGTCCCCCCTAGATGGGTCTATGGGGGCCGCCCCCCTCTAACCTTCCCCTATAAATAGTCTCGGAGGGGAGGGCTACCACACCCTTTCCATGGCGTAGCCCCTCCCTCCTCCAACACCTCCTCCTCCTTCGTAGAGCTTGGCGAAGCCCTGCAGAAATACCACAAGCTCCACCACCACGCCGTCGTGCTACCGGAGCTCCCCCTCAACTTCTCCTCTCCCCTTGCTGGATCAAGAAGGAGGAGACGTCCCCAGGCTGTACGTGTGTTGAACGTGGATGCGCCATCCGTTCGGCGCTATATCGGATCTTTCGCGATTTAAATCGTCACGAGTACGACTCCATCATCCGCGTTCTTGTAACGCTTCCGTTTTCGCGATCTTCAAGAGGTATCAAGATGCACCCCCTCTCTCTCTTGTTGCTAGCATCTCTTAGATTGATCTTGGTGATACGTAGGAAAATTTTGAATTATTTCTACGTTCCCCAACAGTGGCATCATGAGCTAGGTCTATGCGTAGATTCTATGCACGAGTAGAACACAAGTAGTTGCGGGTGATGGTTTGTACAATTTGCTTACCATTACTAGCCCTATATTGATTCGGTGGCATTGTGGGATGAAGCGGCCCGGACCGACCTTACACGTACGCTTACGTGAGACAGGTTCCACCGACTGACATGCACTTGTTGCATAAGGTGGCTAGCGGGTGTCTGTCTCTCCCACTTTAGTCGGATCGGATTCGATGAAAAGGGTCCTTATGAAGGGTAAATAGCAATTGGCATATCACCGTTGTGGCTTTTGCATAGGTAAGAAACGTTCTTGCTAGAAACCCATAGCAGCCACGTAAAACATGCAACAATAATTAGAGGACGTCTAACTTGTTTTTGCAGGGCATGCTATGTGATGTGATATGGCCAAAAGGATGTGATGAATGATATATGTGATGCATGAGATTGATCATGTTCCTGTAATAGGAATCACGACTTGCATGTCGATGAGTATGACAACCGGCAGGAGCCATAGGAGTTGTCTTAATTTATTGTATGACCCGCGTGTCCATGAAAACACCATGTAATTACTTTACTTTATTGCTAACCTTAGCCATAGTAGTAGAAGTAATAGTTGGCGAGACAACTTCATGAAGACACGATGATGGAGATCATGATGATGGAGATCATGGTGTCATGCCGGTGACGATTGTGATCATGCCGCGCCTCGAAGATGAAGATCAAAGGCGCAAGATGATATTGGCCATATCATGCCACTTTATGATTTGCATGTCATGTTTGTCATGTTTACATCTTATTTTCTTAGAACGGCGGTAGCATAAATAAGATGATCCCTCACTTAAATTTCAAGAAAGTGTTCTCCCTAACTGTGCACCATTGCGAAAGTTCATTGTTTCGAAGCACCACGTGATGATCGGGTGTGATAGATTCTAACGTTCGCATACAACGGGTGTAAGCCAGATTTACACACGCGAAACACTTAGGTTGACTTGACGAGCCTAGCATGTAAAGACATGGCCTCGGAACACGAGAGACCGAAAGGTCAAACATGAGTCGTATGGTAGATACGATCAACATGGAGATGTTCATCGTTGATGACTAGTCCATCTCACGTGATGATCGGACATGGCCTAGTCGATTCGGATCATGTATCACTTAGATGACTAGAGGGATGTCTATCTAAGTGGGTGTTCACTAGATAATTGATTAGATGAACTTAATTATCATGAACATAGTCAAAAGGTCTTTGCAAATTAAGTCATAGCTTCCGCTTTAGTTCTACTGTTTCAGATATGTTCCTAGAGAAAATTTTAGTTGAAAGTTGGCAGTAGCAATTGTGCGGACTGGGTCCATATACTGAGGATTGTCCTCATTGCTGCGCAGAAGGATTATGTCCTTAATGCACCACTCGGTGTGCTGAACCTCGAGCGTCGTTTGTGGATGTTGCGAACATCTGACATACACATTTTGATGACTACGTGATAGTTCAGTGCGTAATGCTAAACGGTTTAGAATTGAGGTGCCAAAGACGTTTTTGAAACATCGTAGAACATATGAGATGTTCCCAGGACTGAAATTGGGATTTCAGGCTCGTGCCCACGTCAAGAGGTATGAGACCTCCGACAAGTTTCTTAAGCCTGCAAACTAAGGGAGAAAAGCTCAATCGTTAAACATGTGCTCAGATTGTCTGAGTACTACAATCGCTTGAATTGAGTGGGAGTTAATCTTCCAGATGAGATAGTGATGGTTCTCCAAAGTCACTGCCACCAAGCTACTAGAGCTTCATGATGAACTATAACATATCAGGGATAGATATGATGATCCTTGAGTTATTCGCGATGTTTGACACCACGAAAGTAGAAATCAAGTAGGAGCATCAATTGTTGATGGTTAGTAAGACCACTAGTTTCAAGAAGGGCAAGGGCAAGAAGGGATACTTCATGAAACGGCAAATCAGCTGCTGCTCTAGTGAAGAAACCCAAGGTTGAACCCAAACCCGAGACTAAGTGCTTCTGTAATGAGGGGAACGGTCACTGAAGCAGAACTACCCTAGATACTTGGTAGATGAGAAGGCTGGGAAGGTCGACAGAAGTATATTGGATATACATGTGTACTTTACTAGTATTCCTAGTGGCACCAGGGTATTAGATACTGGTTCGGTTGCTAAGTGTTAGTAACTCGAAATAAAAGGCTACGGAATAAACGGAGACTAGCTAAAGGTGAGCTGACGATATGTGTACGAAGTGTTTCCAAGGTTGATGTAATCAAACATCATATGCTCCCTCTACCATCAGGATTGGTATTAAACCTAAATAATTGTTATTTGGTGTTTGCATTGAGCATAGACATGATTGGATTATGTTTATCACAATACGGTTATTCATTTAAGGAGAATAATGGTTACTCTATTTATTTGAATAATACCTTCAATGATCTTGCACCTAAGCTGAATGGTTTATTGAATCTCGATCGTAGTGATATACATGTTCATGCCAAAAGATATAAGATAGTTATGATAGTACCACCTACTTGTGGCACTGCCATTTGAGTCATATTGGTATAAAACACATGAAGAAGCTCCATGAAGATGGATCGTTTGGACTCACTTGATTTTGAATCACTTGAGACATGCAAATCATACCACATGGGCAAGATGACTGAAAGGCCTTGTTTTCAGTGAGATGGAACAACAGAGCAACTTGTTGGAAGTAATACATTTGACGCATACAAACCAATGAGTGTTGAGGCACGCAGTGAATATCGTTATGCTCTTACTTCACAAATGATTTGAGTAGATTCTAAGTATATTTACTTGATGAAACACAAGTCTGAATTATTGAAAGGTTCAAGTAATTTTAGAGTGAAGTTGAAGATCGTCATGACAAGAGGATAAAATGTCTATGATATGATCATAGAGATGAATATCTAAGTTATGTGTTTGGTACACAATTAAGACATTGTGGAAATTGTTTCACAACTAATACCGCCTGGAACACTATAGTGTGATGGTGTGTCCGAACATCATAGCTGCACCCTATTGGATGTGGTGCATACCATGATGTCTCTTATCAAATTACCACTATCGTTTATGGGTTAGGCATAAGAGACAACCGCATTCACTTTAAATAGGGCACCACGTAATTCCATTGAGATGACACCATATGAACTATGGTTTAGAGAAACCTAAGCTGTCGTTTCTTAAAAGTTTGGGGTTGCGATGCTTATGTGAAAAGTTTTAGCCTGATAAGCTCGAACTCGAAGCGGATAAATGCATCTTCATAGGACACCTAAAACAGTTGGGTATACCTCCTAATTCAGATCCGGAAGCAAAAGTGTTTGTTCCTAGAAACGGGTCCTTTCTCGAGGAATAGTTTCTCTCGAAAGAATTGAGTGGGAGGATGGTGGAGACTTGATGAGGTTACTGAACCATCACTTCAACTAGTGTGTTGCAGGACACAGGAAGTTGTTCCTGTGGAGCCTACACCAATTGAAGTGGAAGCTAATGATAGTGATCATGAAACTTCAGATCAAGTCACTACCAAACCTCGTAGGTCGACAAGGACGCGTACTACTTCACAGTGGTACGTAATCCTGTCTTGGAGGTCATGTTTCTAGACAACAATGAACCTACGAGCTATGTAGAAGCGAAGGTGGGCCCGGATTCCGACGAATGGCTCGAGGCCATAAAATCTGAGAGAGGATCCATGTATGAAAACAAAGTGTAGACTTTGGAAAAACTACTTGATGGTCGTAAGGCTGTTGGGTACAGATGGATTTTAAAAGGAAGATGGATAATGATGCTAAGTGTCACCATTAAGAAAGCTCGACTTGTCGCTCAGATGTTTTCCGACAAGTTCAAGGAGTTGACTACGATGAGACTTTTTCACTCGTAGCGATGCTAAGAGTCTGTTGGAATTATATTAGCAGTTACTGCATTATTTATGAAATCTTGCAGATAGGATGTCAAAACATTGTTTCCTTGACGAGTTGCTTGAGGAAAGGTTGTATGTGATGCAACCAGAAGGTTTTTCAATCCTAAAAGATGCTAACAAGTATGCAAAGCTCCAGCAATCCTTCTAAGGACTCGAATAAGCATCTTGAAGTTGGAATATACACTTTGATGAGATGATCAAAGATTTTGGGTTTATACAAAGTTTATGTGGAACTTGTATTTCCAAAGAAGTGAGTGGGGGCACTATAGAATTTCTGATGAGTATATGTTATTGACATATTGTTGATCAGAAATGATGTAGAATTTCTGGAAAGCATATAGGGTTGTTTGAAAGGTGTTTTTCAATAAAAGAATGGATTAAGCTACTTGAACATTGAGCATCAAGATCTATAAGGATAGATCAAAAATGCTTAATAGTACTTTCAAATGAATACACACCGTGACAAGATTTTGAAGGAGTTCAAAATAGATCGGCAAAGAAGGAGTTCTTGGCTGTGTTATAAGGTGTGAGTATTGAGTAAGACTCAAGACCTGACCATGGCAGAATAGAGAGAAAGGATGAAGGTCGTCCCCTATGCTTTAGACGTAGGCTCTACAGTATGCTATGCTATGTACCGCACCTGAAGTGTGCCTTGCCATGAGTCAGTCAATGGGTACAAGAGTGATCCAGGAATGGATCACAGGACAGAGGTCAAAGTTATCCTTAGTAACTAGTGGACTAAGGAATTTTCTCGATTATGGAGGTGGTAAAAGAGTTCGTCGTAAAGGGTTACGTCGATGCAAACTTTGACACTAATCCGGATGACTCTGAGTAGTAAGCCGGATTCGTATATTAGAGCAGTTATTTGGAATAGTTCCAAATAGCGCGTGGTAGCTGCATCTACAAGATGACGTAGAGATTTGTAAAGCACACATGGATCTGAAAGGATCAGACCCGTTGACTAATAACCTCTCTCACAAGCAAGATATGGTCAAACCCCATGGGTGTTGGATTCATTACAATCACATAGTGATGTGAACTAGATTATTGACTCTAGTGCAAGTGGGAGACTGTTGAAAATATGCCCTAGAGGCAATAATAAAATAGTTATTATTATATTTCCTTGTTCATGATAATTGTCTATTGTTCATGCTATAATTGTATTAACCGGAAACCATAATACATCTGTGAATACATAGACCACAACATGTCCATAGTGAGCCTCTAGTTGACTAGCTCGTTGATCAATAGATGGTTATGGTTTCCTGGCCATGGACATTGGATGTCATTGAAAACGGGATCACATCATTAGGAGAATGATGTGATGGACAAGACCCAATCCTAAGCATAGCACAAGATCGTGTAGTTCGTTTGCTAAGAGCTTTTCTAATGTCAAGTATCATTTCCTTAGACCATGAGATTGTGCAACTCCCGGATACTGTAGGAATGCTTTGGGTGTACCAAACGTGACAACGTAACTGGGTGGCTATAAAGGTGCACAAAAGGTATCTCCTAAAGTGTGTGTTGGATTGGTACAAATCGAGACTCGGATTTGTCACTCCGTATGACACAGAGGTATCTCTGGGCCCACTCGGTAATGCATCATCATAATGAGATCAATGTGACTACTGAGTTAGTCACGCGATCATGCGTTACGGAACTAAAGAGACTTGCCGGTAACGAGATTGAATGAGGTATTGGGATACCGACGATTGAATCTCGGGCAAGTAACATATCGGTGGACAAAGGGAATTGTATACAGGATATATTGAATCCACGACATCGTGGTTCATTCGATGAGATCATCATGGAACATGTGGGATCCAACATGGGTATCCAGATCCCTCTGTTGGTTATTGGCTGGAGAACGTCTCAGTCATGTCTGCATGATTCCCGAACCTGTAGGGTCTACACACTTAAGGTTTGGTGACGCTAGAGTTGTTATGGGAAATTGTATGTGGTTACCGAAGGTTGTTCGGAGTCCCAGATGAGATCCCGGACGTCACGAGGAGTTCTGGAATGGTTCGGAGGTGAAGATTTATATATGGGAAGTCCAGTTTCAGTCGCCGGAATGGTTTTGGGTGTTATCAGTATTGTACCGGGACCACTGAAAGGTGTCCGGGAGTCCACCGGGTGGGGCCACCTGCCCCGGGCGACTCAATGGGCTGAACAAGGGTGGGAACCAGCCCCTAGTGGGCTGGTGCACCCCCAGGGCCCAAGGCACCTAGGGTTGGAAACCCTAGGGGTTGGGGATGAGGGAGTCCTGGATTAGGTGGTATCCGAACAGCCGGACTATATACTTTGGCCGGACTGTTGGACCATGAAGATACAAGACTCAAGACTTCGTCCCGTGTCCGAATGGGACTCTCCTTTGCATGGAAGACAAGCTTGGCGATTCGGATATTATATTTCCTTCTTTGTAACCGACTCCGTGTAAACCCTAGCCCCCTCCGGTGTCTATATAAACCGGAGGGTTTAGTCCGTATGAGGACGATCACAACATTCATAATCATCATAGGCTAGCTTATAGGGTTTAGCCTCTACGATCTCGTGGTAGATCAACTCTTGTAACACTCATATCATCAATATCAATCAAGCAGGAAGTAGGGTTTTACCTCCACCGAGAGGGCCCGAACCTGGGTAAACATTGTGTCCCTTGCCTCCTGTTACCATTGGCCTTAGACGCACAGATCGGGACCCCCTACCCGAGATCCGCTGGTTTTGGCACCGACATTGGTGCTTTCATTGAGAGTTCCTCTGTGCCGTCGCTGCAAGGCTCGATGGCTCCTTCAATCATCAACAACAATGTGGTCTAGGGTGAGACTTTTCTCCCCGGACAGATCTTCGTGTTCGGCGGCTTTGCACTGTGGGCCAATTCGCTTGGCCATCTGGAGCAGATCGATAGCTACGCCCCTGGCCATCAGGTCAGGTTCAGAAACCTAAACTACACGGCCGATATCCGTGGGGACTTGATCTTCAATGGATTCAGGCCTATGCCAGGAGCGCCGGATAGTCACGATGAGCACGGCTTAGACCTGCTGTCGTACAATGCTCGGGATATTGCCCCTGCAGGAGACCCGGACCTAAATCCGGGGCAGATCGCGTCGCCCGAGGACCGGTGGATGGACCCCGCCCCGGAGGCTGCACCCTTACCGGCGGTAGAGCCAAACACAGACTTCACCCCCAAGGAAGCCTGCGACACCGAACCCCCGGACTCGTGTCCGGCTGTAGGTTCCAGCCCGCACACCTCCAAGCCCGCCGAATCTGGTTGGGCTTCGGTAATGGAGTTCACTGCTGCGGATATCTTCCAGCACTCGCCCTTTGGTGACATGTTGAACTCGCTAAAATCTCTCTCTTTGTCAGGAGACTCTTGGCCGAACTATGTCCGACTCGAGTGGGAAGTTGGCGACGAGGGAATTCGTTGCCCACCCACCGCCCACTTCATAGCCACGGTCGATGATTTGACCGACGTGCTTGACTTCGACTCCGAAGACATCGACGGTATGGACGACGATGTAGGAGAAGAACAGGAGCCACCACCCTCGGGGCGGTGGACAACCACCTCTTCATATGATATATATATATATATATGGTGGACACTCCGTAAGAAACCAATGGCGATGAGGCAATGGAGGATAACCCCTCAAGGAAGAAAGCAAAGCATGGGCGTCGTCAGCGCCGCTCCAAGTCCCGCCACAGCAATACCGGCACAGGAGACAAAAACAATCCGGATGGTGCCGAAGATGGATACAACCCCGATTAGCCCGCCTTCGAGCAGGCCGAGCAGGAAGACGGGCAGGTCAGCCCAGACAAACAGGCGACGAACGAATATCCAGAGGAGGACAACTACATGCCCCCCTCCAAAGACGAGATAAGCCTCGGCGATGACGAGTTCGGCATGCCTGAGGACCCCGTGGAGCAGGAGCGCTTTAAGCGCCGGCTTATGGCCACTGCGAGGATCCTGAAAAAGAAGCAGCAACAGCTCCAAGCTGATCAAGACCTGCTCACATACATATGGACAGAAGTCCTAGCAGCCGAGGAATATGGACTCGAGCGCCACACGGCTGACCGGCCACCTCATGGCTGGGATAAAACGACATATCATCCCGAATACCAGCCCGAACCCCCACGCCAGTTCACTATGGCCCGGGGCAATACGCAGGACCTGCGAGACATATTGGAAAACAATGCAGCACAACCAAGATCAATCTACGGATCACGGGGGCGCGCCACAGCACGTGACGATGACCGTCATGCCGGATACGCTAACAATAAATCCGGCCGGGCCGAACACAACCGACCAGACTTAGTCGGACTACGTCATGACATAGCCCGGCACAGAGGCGCCGCACACCCCCTCTGCTTCACTGATGAAGTAATGGATCATGAATTCCCAGAAGGGTTTAAACCCGTAAACATTGAATCATACGATGGCACCACAGACCCCGCAGTATGGATCGAAGATTTCCTTCTCCACATTCACATGGCCCGCAGTGACGATCTACACGCCATAAAGTATCTTCCCCTTAAGCTCAAAGGACCAGCCCGACACTGGCTAAATAGCCTATCGGCAAATTCCGTTAGCAGTTAGGAAAACCTGGAGGATGCTTTCCTCGACAACTTCCAGGGCACATACGTGCGACCACCGGATGCTGATGACTTGAGCCACATTACCCAACAGCCCGTAGAGTCAGCCAGAAAATTCTGGACTTGGTTCCTAACTAAAAAGAACCAAATCGTCGACTGTCCGGATGCCGAAGCCCTGGCAGCCTTTAAGCATAATATACACGGCGAGTGGCTCGCCCGGCACCTCGGCCAGGAAAAGCCAAAATCCATGGCGGCCCTCACGACACTCATGACACACTTTTGCGCAGGCGAGGATAGCTGGTTGGCTCGCAGCAGCACCACGCCAATAAACTCCAGCACTTCAGACGTTCGCGGCAATAACGACAAGCCACGGCGCAATAGACATAAGCGTCTGAACAATGGCGACAACACTGAAGACACGGCAGTCAACGCCGGATTCAGTGGCTCAAAATCCGGTCAGCAGAAAAGGTCGTTCAAAAGAAACAATCAGGGACCATCCAGTCTGGACTGCATACTTGACCGCTCATGCCAAATTCATGGCACCCCGGATAAGCCAGCAAATCACACTAATAGAGACTACTGGGTGTTCAAGCAGGCCAGCAAGATAAATGCCGAGAACAAGGACAAGGGGCTACACAGCGACGATGACGAAGAACCCCGGCGTCCGAACACGGGGGGACAGAAGAAATTTCCTCCCCAGGTGAAAACGGTCAACATGATCTACACTACCCACATCCCCAAATGGGAACGGAAGCGAGCACTACGGGACGTCTATGCGATGGAGCCAGTCGCCCCAAAATTCAACCCATGGTCAGCTTGTCCGATCACCTTTGATCGTAGGGATCACCCTACCAGCATCCGTCATGGTGGTTCGGCCGCATTGGTCCTTGAGGGAGTCCCGGACTAGGGGGTGTCCGGATAGCCGAACTATCATCATCGGCCGGACTCCAAGACTATGAAGATACAAGATTGAAGACTTCGTCCCGTGTCCGGAGGGGACTTTCCTTGGCGTGGAAGGCAAGCTTGGCGATACGGATATGTAGATCTCCTACCATTGTAACCGACTCTGTGTAACCCTAGCCCTCTCCGGTGTCTATATAAACCGGATGGCTTTAGTCCGTAGGACGGACAACAATCATACATAGGCTAGCTTCTAGGGTTTAGCCTCCTTGATCTCGTGGTAGATCTACTCTTGTAACACACATCATCAATATTAATCAAGCAGGACGTAGGGTTTTACCTCCATCAAGAGGGCCCGAACCTGGGTAAAACATCGTGTCCCTCGTCTCCTGTTACCATCCACCTAGACGCACAGTTCGGGACCCCCTACCCGAGATCCGCCGGTTTTGACACCGACATTGGTGCTTTCATTGAGAGTTCCTCTGTGTCGTCACCGATAGGCTCGATGGCTACTTCGATCGTCATCAACGACGCAGTCCAGGGTGAGACCTTCCTCCCCGGACAGATCTTTGTATTCAGCGGCTTTGCACTGCGGGCCCATTCGCTTGGCCATATGGAGCAGATCGAAAGCTACGCCCCTGGCCATCAGGTCAGATTTGGAAGTTTAGACTTCACGGCTGACATCCGCGGGGACTTGATCCTCGACGGATTCGAGCCACAGCCGAGCGTGCCGCACTGTCATGGTGAGCATAATTTAGCTCTGCAGCCGGACAGTACCCTGGAGGCCGCACTCGAACCCGCTCCGATCTTCAACTCGGAGCCGGCTACGCAGGTCGAGGACGGATGGCTAGACACCGCCTCGGGGGCTGCAACCTCTACGGCGATAGAGCCGAACACTGACCTTGTCCCTCATGAAGCTCGTGACTCCGAGGTGCCGGACTCCTTGCCGGACTCCGAACCTCCCGCGCCCCATCCGATCGAATCCGATTGGGCGCCGATCATGGAGTTCACCGCAGCGGACATCTTTCAACACTCACCTTTTGGCGACATCTTGAGTTTGCTAAAGTATCTCTCATTATTAGGAGAGCCCTGGCCGGACTGCGGCTAGGACGATTGGGATGTGGACGATGAAGAAATTCAAAGCCACCCACCACCCACTTGGTAGCCACTGTCGACGATCTAACCGACATGCTAGATTATGACTCCGAAGACATCGACGGTATGGACAACGACGCCGGAGACGACAAAGAACCAGCGCCTACCGGGCACTGGAAAGACACCTCATCATATGACATATACATGGTGGATATCCCAAAGGATGGGAATGGCGAAGGGGCAGCGGAGGATGACCCCTCCAAGAAACAGCCCAAGCGTCGGCGTCAGCGGCGCTCTAAATCCCGCCATAGCAAGAATAAAGATTCCGGCACCGGAGATAATAACACCCCAGATAGTGCCAAAGACAACCCACTCCAGCAAGATTCAGCACAGGAGGACGGAGACGCCAGCCCTCATGAGAGAGCGGCAGAAGAAGAGGTAGAGGACTACATGCCTCCCTCCGGAGACGAGGCAAGCCTTGACGACGACGAATTCGTCATGCCTGAGGATCCCGTCGAACAAGAGCGTTTTAAACGCAGGCTTATGGCCACGGCAAACAGCGTCAAGAAAAAGCAGCAACAACTTAGAGCTGATCAAGATCTGCTAGCCGACAGATGGACTGAAGTCCTCGCGGCCGAAGAGCATGAGCTCGAACGCCCCTCCAAAATCTACCCTAAACGCAAGCTGCTCCCCCGATTAGAGGAGGAGGCATATGAACCCGCATCACCAGGAGACAATACGGCTGATCGACCACCCCGTGGTCGCGACAGAGAGGCCTCTAGGCCCTTCACTAGACCCGTACCCCGGCATCGCTCGAAAAGCACAAGGCCACAGGGGAACGCTCCGGACTTGCGAGATATATTGGAGGATAGGGCAAGACAATCAAGATCGATCTATGGATCGCGTGGGCGCCCCATGATACATGACGACAACTGTCGCGCCGGACACAGTAAGTCCGGTCGGGCCGAACAAAACACACAAAGCTCTTTTGAGCTCCGTCGTGATATCGCCGAGTACAGAGGCGCCGCACACCCACTATGCTTCACAGACGAAGTAATGGATCATCAAATCCCCGAAGGGTTTAAACCCGTGAATATTGAATCTTACGATGGCACAACAGACCCCGCGGTTTGGATCGAAGACTATCTCCTTCACATCCACATGGCCCACGGTGACGATCTTCACGCCATCAAATATCTCCCCCTCAAGCTTAAAGGACCAGCCCGGCATTGGCTTAACAGCTTGCCAGCATAGTCAATTGGGAGTTGGGAAGACCTGGAAGTCGCATTCCTCGATAACTTCCAAGGCACATATGTGCGACCACCAGACGCTGATGACCTAAGCCACATAATTCAGCAGCCAGACGAATCGGCCAGACAATTCTGGACACGGTTCTTAACCAAGAAAAACCAAATCGTCGACTGTCCGGATGCGGAGGCCCTTGTAGCCTTCAAGCATAATATCCGCGACGAGTGGCTTGCCCGGCACCTGGGAGAGGAAAAGCCGAAATCCATGGCAGCCCTCACATCACTCATGACCCGCTTCTGCGCGGGTGAGGACAGCTGGCTAGCACGCAGCAATAACCTCAGCAAAAATTCTGGCAGTCCGGATTTCAAGGACCGTAATGGCAGGTCGCGTCGCAACAAAAACAAACGCCGCATTAACGGCGATAATAGTGAAGATACGGCAGTCAATGCCGGATTTAGAGGCTCTAAACCCGGTCAGCGGAAAAAGCCATTCAAAAGAACTACTCCGGGTCCGTCCAATTTGGACCGAATACTCGACCGCTTGTGCCAGATACATGGCATCCCCTAATCACACCAACAGGGACTGTGGGGTATTCAAGCAGGTAGGCAAGTTAATTGCCGAAAACAATGACAAGGGGCTGCATAGTGATGACGAGGAAGAGACCCGACCGCTGAACAATAGAGGACAGAAGGGTTTCCCTCCACAGGTGCGGACGGGTGAGGACAGCTGGCTAGCACGCAGCAATAACCTCAGCAAAAATTCTGGCAGTCCGGATTTCAAGGACCGTAATGGCAGGTCGCGTCGCAACAAAAACAAACGCCGCATTAACGGCGATAATAGTGAAGATACGGCAGTCAATGCCGGATTTAGAGGCTCTAAACCCGGTCAGCGGAAAAAGCCATTCAAAAGAACTACTCCGGGTCCGTCCAATTTGGACCGAATACTCGACCGCTTGTGCCAGATACATGGCATCCCCTAATCACACCAACAGGGACTATGGGGTATTCAAGCAGGCAGGCAAGTTAATTGCCGAAAACAATGACAAGGGGCTGCATAGTGATGACGAGGAAGAGACCCGACCGCTGAACAATAGAGGACAGAAGGGTTTCCCTCCACAGGTGCGGACGGTGAACATAACGCACATACCCAAAAGGGAGCGGAAGCGTGCACTCAGGGATGTATACGCGATGGAGCCAGTTGCCCCAAAGTTCAATCCATGGTCTTCCTGCCCGATCACTTTTGACCGAAGGGACCACCCCACCAGCATCCGCCATGGCAGATTCGCCGCATTGGTCCTAGACCCAATCGTCGATGGATTTCACCTCACCAGAGTCCTGATGGACGGCGGCAGCAGCCTGAACCTGCTTTATCAGGACACAGTGCGCAAAATGGGCATAGACCCCTCAAGGATTAAACCTACCAAGACGACCTTTAAAGGCGTCATACCAGGTGTAGAAGCCAATTGTACAGGCTCAGTTACACTGGAAGTGGTCTTCGGATCCCCGGATAACTTCCGAAGCGAGGAGTTAATCTTCGACATAGTTCCGCTCCGCAGCGGCTATCATGCCCTGCTCGGACGTACCGCGTTTGCAAAGTTCAACGCGGTGCCGCACTACGCATACCTCAAACTCAAGATGCCAGGCCCTCGAGGAGTCATCACGGTCAACGGAAACACTGAACGTTCTCTCCGCACGGAGGAACATACAGCGGCTCTCGCGGCAGAAGTGCAATGCAGCCTCTTAAGGCAATTCTCGAGTCCGGTCGTTAAGCGGCCGGACACAGCTAAGCGCGCCCGGAGTAACCTACAACAAGACCACCTGGCACGTTCCGAGCACGCGTAGCAGTGCGGCCCCATCCCCAGCCCCTGTAAAACGTCAAGACAGGTCCTTCGCGTATACCATTACGCTCTGAAGATACCATGGGCATGGAGAGAGGGGCACGACCACGATAGGCCCAGACTGCGGCTCAACCACACCAGGGGCTCTCAAGTGTGTCGTTCTTTCTTTTTTTCCTTTTTATTTTTACCCACAGGACTCCGTTCGTCAGAGGCCCTGTCCGGCAGTAGACCTGCCGAACTCACGATGCAACAGCCAGGGAAGGAGAAAGGCTACAACGAATATCCAGGTGGTCTCCATTACGAGCATTAAATCTGTTTTATGCACCATTCCGCAGCCTACCCCTATAGGGGGACATGTTTAACAGTCCCATCCCTTGCTTATCGCACCATTTGTATCGTTCTACACTTATAGCAGTTTTTCTTGAATAAGTAATGCAGCACCTTTTTTCTTCCAATTGCATTTCTCTTTTTATACATATGTTCATTTGTGACATGTCGCATCCGTACGTTTTGGTACGGCTAAATACACCAGGGGCTTATGTTTCCCGCATCATGGTGTGATAAGTCCGAACACTTTCACAAGTGCGGCACCCAGAACTTATAGCATTATATGCATCAGCTCCGAATCATGTCTTGGGTCAATAGATGGGTTTTCCCGGCTCCCATGTTTTGGTACCTTACGTTCCGTTGTATCGGCTAAGGTAGCACTGGGAGAACCACTGCGATTGCTCCCCAGTTGAGCTGGGTTAACACCTCAGTGGAGAAAGCTAAAACTGACCATCATGATGAGGCGAGAGCTGGTCGCTGTTCGAGAGGTTTTTTGCGAGTCCCTAAAGACTTATGCCGCTTAGAGCGAGGAGCCGGTTTTTTGTCCGGCCCAGGCGTGGATAGCGCCCCAAATTCGGCCTTCCGAAGACTAGGGGCTTCGCCGAAATTTAAAATTATAGAATTCTATCGCTAAGTGAGAGTGTTCAAGCATTATAAGTCCGGTTGCCTTGTTCGTTGTGTTGAGCGCCTCCCTAGATGGACCCAAATATGGGAACAAGAGTGCTCAAATTTATCCCGAACACCCCAGCACTCGTGGCGTGGGGGCTGAAGCCGACGACTTGCCATCTCTCAGATTTGATAAACAGCCGCATAGAAGGTAATATTTTAAATTAAAAAGCGTTGCTTAGCGCAAATGAACTAAGTTTTCAGCGCACAGGATAACAAAATGTGAGTCTACTCAAATATTACATCTTTGGAGCACTCACCCGCAATAGTGCGGGCGCCCTTCAGCACACTCTTATAATACATCTCGGGCGTGCGATACTCCTTGCCCTCCGGTGGTGGGTCCGTCACGAGCTTCTGGGCATCCATCTTGCCCCAATGCACCTTTGCGCAGGCAAGGGCCTGACGGGCATCTTCAATACAGGCGGAGTGCTTGATGACTTCAACCCACGGGCACGCATCCACCAGCCGCCGCACCAGGCCGAAGTAGCTCCCAGGCATGGCCTCCTTAGGCCACAGCCGAACTATGAGGCCCTTCATGGCCTGTTCGGCCGCCTTGTGGAGCTCGACCAGCTGCTTCAGCTGGTCGCTAAGGGGCACCGGATGTCCGGCCTCAGCATACTGAGACCAGAAGACCTTCTCCGTCGAGCTCCCCTCCTCGGCCCGGTAGAACGCGGCAGCATCGGACACGCTGCGAGGAAGATCTGCGAACGCTCCTGGAGAGCTCCGAATTCGGGTAAGCAACAGGTAATTAACACTCACATGCTTACTTTGCATGAAAAATGCCTTACGCGCTGCTATTTTCTTCAACACCTCGATTTCCTGGAGGGCCTTGTAGGCTTCGGCCTTAGCGGCTTTGGCACTCTCAAGAGCCGTTGCAAGCTCAGACTCTCAAGTCTTCGAGTCACGCTCCAGGCTCTCATGTTTTTCCACGAGATCCTGGAGCTCTTGCTGTACCTCCGCCACCCGCGCCTCCTGTTTCTCTCGCTCGGTGCGCTCCGCGGCCGCATTGCGTTCGTCCACGGCAACCGCCTCTTTCAGGGTCGCCACCTCGTTAGTGGCCCCTGCAATACCCACGTTATCCTTGTCTTTCCTTTTGCAACCAAAATCCTTTTCTGTAAGGTACAATTTTAATAAGGTGTTACTCACCTTCCTTGTCCTCGAGCTGCTTCTTGGCACGGCCGAGCTCGTTCTCGGACCGCTCGAGGCCTTCCTTCAAATTATTGACCTCCGCAGTCAGTGCGGCAGAGGTCAGCAGCGCAGCCTGCAATCCCATATCGACATATTTTTTATGACTCCTGCGTATATCTTCTTAGATCCTCAGTCCGGCTTTTCTTTCCGAACACCGAACCAAGCATCAGGGGCTACTGTCTATGCGGTACTATTTTACATATATCAAAATTCTTACCTCAAAGCCTGTTAGAAGGCTGCTACAGGCTTCGGTCAGCCCGCTCTTGGCGAGCTGCACCTTCTGAATCACCGCACTCATAACAGTGCGGTGTTCCTCTTCGATGGAGGCGCCATTGAGCGCCTTCAGCAAAGTATCCGGCGCCTCCGGTTGGACGGAGGCTGCCGGTGTCACGGTCTTGCCCTTCTTACGGAGGGGCCGCCCGCCGGACTCCGGAGCCACTATGGGGTCCGGAACCGAGTCTGGTGCAAAGTCTGGGAGGTTGTCCTGCGACACCTCCGGGACCTCCTCCTCCTGGCGGGTCCCTTCCCGGGACCCCACCTCGGCAGCGTCCGTATCACGGGGGGTGGAGGCGGTCAGAATAGAATCCATATCCGACGCACCTAAGGACCTGCTCAACGAAGCGGGAAGATCATCCTTGGGCGGACTGCAGGGTTGTATGCGGCATTAGAGAGACATTATGTGGCAAAATAATCATGAAGCTATTCGGGAGTCCAGATACTTACAATCTCGCCGGAGGCTTGGCCCTTGGAGGCCAGTCCTCGTCGTCTTCACTGGCGTTGGCAGAACAGTCCGGGGAAAGAGTTTTTCCCTTCTTGGACCCTTCGGCCTCCGCCGTAGGGGAAGCCTTCCTTTTCTTCCCTCCCCCCGCTGGGGGAGAGGCTTTCTTCTTCTCCTCCTCACCCTTGTGGGAGGAGTCGGCCTCAGAGTCATCGTCCGATAACACCTGAAAACAGGAACTCTTTCGAGTACCCGTGGCCTTCTTCTTGGCCTTCTTCTCCGGCACCACGTGGGGTGCCGGAGCCAGCAGCCCCGTTAGGGGGGCGTCCGCTGGGTCCTCTGGCAATGGGGCCGGACAGATAGTCCGCTCGGCCTTTGCCAGCCAGTCCTGTCAAAGGTAAAGGGAGTTTAGATCCCGCATAGAGTCAAACTATGGAAAACAAGCGTCCCGTAAAGGACAAAATCACTTACCTCGTCAGCTGGACGCTGCGAGCTGAATCCGCGATCTTCGGTAGCGGATGCGGGAGCCTCGGCGCCTTTGAACAACACCTTCCACACATCTTCGTACGTAGTGTCGGAGAGCCCGCTCAAAGTCTGGTGCTACACCGGATCGAACTCCCACATGTTGAAGCCTCGTCGTTGGCACGGGAGAATCTGGCGGATGAGCATGACCTTGACCACGTTGACAAGCTTGAGCTTCTTGTCCACCAGCTTTTGGACACAGGCTTGGAGTCCGGTTAGCTCCTCCGAATCACCCCAAGTCCGGCCGCTCTCTTTCCAGGAGGTGAGCCGTGTGGGGATGCCAGATCTGAATTCGGGGGCCGCTGCCCATTCGGGGTCACGCGGCTCGGTGATGTAGAACCACCCCGATTGCCACCCCTTAAAGGTTTCCACAAAAGTGCCCTCAAGCCAAGTAACATGGGACATCCGGCCCACCATGGCGCCTCCGCACTCCGCTTGGCTGCCCTTCACAACCTTCGGCTTGACACTGAAGGTCTTGAGCCACAAGCCGAAGTGGGGCTGGATGCAGAAGAAGGCCTCACACACGACGATAAACGCTGAGATGTTGAGGATGAAATTCGGGGCCAGATCATGGAAATCCAGGCCGTAGTATAACATGAGCCCCCGGACAAAGGGATGAAGCGGGAAGCCCAGTCCGCGGAGGAAATGGGGGAGAAATACTACCCTCTCATGGGGCCTGGGGGTGGGGATGAGCTCTCCCTCGTCGGGGAGCCGGTGCACGATGTCGCTGGACAAATATCCGGCGTTGCGCAGCTTCTGGATCTGCCCCTCCGTGACGGAGGAGGCCATCCACTTGCCTCCCGCTCCGGACATAGTTGGAGAAGGTTGAGGTGAGGAGTGCGGACTTGGGCGCTAGAGCTCGAGTTCGCAGAGATGGATAAGCCAAGGAGGAAGGAGGCGCAGGTAAAAGGGTTGGATCTTTATCCCCTTATATGGGCGGTCGAAAACATGCCCCCCACCGGCCTGATAAAACTCGCTTATCCCCCAAGCGTCGCCATGACTGGCGCGGTTGGGTTACCCACGTCCGTATTGATGGGAATCCCGGAATAAGGGGAACACGATCTCTGCTTCGACAAGACGTGCCAAGGAAACCGCTTCGCTAAACGCGCTGAGGTGGTACAATAAAAACGATTCTAGTAAAGGCTTGGTAGTGGTGTGATGTCACACCGCAGAATACGTCAGCAGATTGAACTTGTGTAATATTATTCTCTCTACAGTGGTGCATTGAATTTACTTTTGCAGAGCCGGACACTATCCTGGTGTTCACAATCTTCTATAAATTATTCGGAGGAAGAACCCGCCTTGCAATGCCGAAGACAATATGCGCGCCGGACTCGTCGTCATTGAAGCCTGGTTCAGGGGCTACTGAGGGAGTCCCGGACTAGGGGGTGTCCGGATAGCCGAACTATCATCATCGGTCGGACTCCAAGACTATGAAGATACAAGATTGAAGACTTCGTCCCGTGTCCGGAGGGGACTTTCCTTGGCGTGGAAGGCAAGCTTGGCGATACGGATATGTAGATCTCCTACCATTGTAACTGACTCTGTGTAACCCTAGCCCTCTCCGGTGTCTATATAAACCGGATGGCTTTAGTCCGTAGGACGGACAACAATCATACCATAGGCTAGCTTCTAGGGTTTAGCCTCCTTGATCTCGTGGTAGATCTACTCTTGTAACACACATCATCAATATTAATCAAGCAGGACGTAGGGTTTTACCTCCATCAAGAGGGCCCGAACCTGGGTAAAACATCGTGTCCCTCGTCTCCTATTACCATCCGCCTAGACGCACAGTTCGGGACCCCCTACCCGAGATCCGCCGGTTTTGACACTGACAGTCCTAGACCCAATCATCGACGGATTCCACCTTACGCGAGTCCTTATGGATGGCGGCAGCAGCCTGAACCTGCTTTATCAGGATACAGTGTGCAAAATGGGCATCGACCCTTCTAGGATCAAACCCACCAAAACCACCTTCAAAGGTGTAATCCCAGGAGTAGAGGACCGTTGCACGGGCTCTATAACATTGGAAGTGGTCTTCGGATCTCCGAACAACTTCCGAAGCGAAGAGCTAATCTTCAATATCGTCCCTTTCCGCAGTGGTTATCACACACTGCTTGGACGAACCGCATTCGCTCGATTCAATGCGGTGCCACACTATGCATACCTCAAGCTCAAGATGCCAGGACCTCGCGGGGTCATAACAGTCAACGGAAACATGGACCGCTCTCTCCGTACAGAAGAGCATACTACAGCCCTCGCGGCAGAAGTACAAAGCAGCTTCCCCCGGCAAACCACCAATCTGGCGACAACAACTCCGAACACCG
This sequence comes from Triticum dicoccoides, assembly GCF_002162155.2. Lineage (NCBI taxonomy): Eukaryota > Viridiplantae > Streptophyta > Magnoliopsida > Poales > Poaceae > Triticum > Triticum dicoccoides. The sequence continues at coordinate 377,166,163 of NC_041389.1, read as the reverse complement.
TCAAGCGAGTCCGAAGTACCCCGCAACAGGATCGCCAGACACGCCAAGAGCGCGACTAGCAGTCCGGCCTCTGCTCCATCCCCATTAAGGCAGCATTCATGCCACGTGTACACAATTACGTACTCAAAATACCATGGGCATAGGCGGAGGCGCAATAGTGGCACAGTCAACAGTGTGGTTCAGCCGCAACATACTTTAATAACCCCCTTTATCTTTCAGGAACCTGCTTTCGGGCAGCCTCTTCAGAAGAGCCGGATTGTCGGACTTCCATAGGAGAGAAATACAAGGAGGCAAAAGGCGTCGTACACAAAGGGAATACCCAAGTGGAATCTATTCACGATCGTTAATACCTATTTTATATACCTATATGTGGCCTGCCCTTGGATAGGACATGTCAAATAGTCCAATTTACCTCTGCTTAATGCATTCATTGTAAACATACGCTTAGACGTATTGTACATCAATGGGAGATTATATACAGCGTCAGCTTATTATTCCTATCTGCACATTTTTTTTCTATAAATGTTTATTTACTATTGCATCCGTACACTTTGGTACGTCTAGTTTGCCAGGGGCTTCTTACATCGCCCCTTAATACGGCTAGGTAAGTCCGAACACTTTTGACAATGCGGCACCCTGAACTTATAGCATTATATGCATCAGCTCCGAATCATGTCTTGGGTCAATAGTTGGGTTAGCCTGGCTCCCTTGTTTTGGTATCTTACGTTCCGTTATATCGGCTAAGGTAGCGCAGGGAGAACTACTGCGATTGTGTCCCGGTTCTTTCGGACGAGCACCTCAGTAGAGAAAGCCGAAAACTGACCGGCATGATGCGGCGAGAGCTAGTCGTTGTTCGAGAGGTTTTAAAATCCTTAAATATTTTTCCGCTTTATGCGAGGAATCGGCCTCGTCCGATTTAGGCGTATGTAGCGCCCCAATTCGGCTTTCCGAATTCTAGGGGCTTCGCCGAAATTTAAAATTATAGACTTCTATGGCTAAGTGAAAGTTATAAAGCCGCATAGTCCGATTGCCTTGTTCGGTGTGCCAAACACCTCCTTTAGGGACCAAATATTTGGTTAAAGAGTGTCTGGGTTTTCCACGAACACCCTGCTACTAGTTACGTGGGGGCGGAAGCCGACGACTGGCCTACTTTCAGAATTTTATAAATAGCCGCGCAGAAGGTAATATTTTAAATCAAAAAGCACTATATAGTGCAAGTAACTTCGTCTTTATATTACAAAAATGACAGAAGTACATTCACTCCAAGATCGTGTCCTTGGTACATTCATCGGCCATGAGACGAGCGCCTTTCATAACGCCATCATAATATTTTTCCGTATACCGATGCGCCTTGCCCTCTGGCGGTCCATCCTTCACCAGCTTCTCCGCGTCCAGCTTGTCCCAATGCACCTTCGCACGAGCAAAGGCTCGGCGGGCACCCTCAATGCAAACGGATCGCTTGATCACTTCAAGCCGCGGACATGCATTTACCATCCGCTTTATCAGGCCGAAGTAGCTAGCAGGCAAGGGCTCACCAGGCCACATCTGGACTATGAAATCTTTCATAGCCACTTTGGCCGCCCTGTGGAGTTCAACCAACTGCTTCAGTTGGTCACCCAGAGGCATCAAGTGTTCGGCTCTAGCATACTGGGACCAGAACAGCTTCTCCGTTGAGCTCCCCTCCTCGGCGCGGTAGAACTTCGCAACATCAGATACGCTGCGTGGCAGATCTGCGAATGCCCCTGGGGAGCTCCGAATCTGGGTAAGTAAAAGAAACGTCTCCTCCACATGCTTGTTTTGCATAAAGAATGTCTTACCCGCCGCTATCTTCTTGGCCACCTGGATTTCCTGCTGAGCCTTTTCGGCTTCGGCTTTGGCGTCTTTCATACTCGCAAGGGCCTTCGCAAGCTCAGACTCCTTCGTCTTGAGGTCACGCTCCAAGGACTCGAACTTTTTGCCGAGCTCCTGGAGCTATTGCTGTACCTCGCCCACCCTAGCATTCTGCTTTTCGCGCTCAATATGCTCCATGGCCGCCTTGTCTTCGGTCTCGGACAGCGCCTTCTTCAGGGACGCCACTTCGGTCGTGTCCCCTATTACTAAATCATGACACTTTCTTAGGGTCACCAAATTTTCCTATTCTTTGTGATATGTGAACGGGGTATTACTCACCTTTGTTCTCTTCGAGCTGCCTCTTCGTGAGGCCGAGCTCCCCCTGGGTCTGCTCCAGGTCCCGCTTGAGTCCGGAGACTTCCGCCGTGCGGGCAGCAGCGGCAACCAGCACCGCCTGTTTATTCACATAGACACCTAATATTAGACTCCTCCGGATTATACTCGACCCTTTGTTTGGCTTTTTGTTCCGAACACCAAACAGAGTATCAGGGGCTACTACCTACCGGGTGATAATTTCACACACTTTTTGATTACTTACCTCAAAGCCTGTTAGGAGGCTGGTTGAAAGATCGAGGATGTCGCCTAGAGGGGGGGTGAATAGGCGCTTTAAAATAATTACGGTTTAGGCTTGAACAAATGCGGAATAAACCTAGCGGTTAATTTGTCAAGCACAAAACCTACGACAACTAGGCTCACCTATGTGCACCAACAAATTATGCTAAGCAAGATAAGCAACTATGTGATAGCAAGATATATGACAAAGAACAATATGGCTATCACAAAGTAAAGTGCATAAGTAAAGGGGCTCGGGTAAGAGATAACCGAGGCACGCGGAGACGATGATGTATCCCGAAGTTCACACCCTTGCGGATGCTAATCTCCGTTTGGAGTAGTGTGGAGGCACAATGCTCCCCAAGAAGCCACTAGGGCCACCGTAATCTCCTCACGCCCTCGCACAATGCAAGATGTCGTGATTCCACTAAGGGACCCTTGAGGGCGGTCACCGAACCCGTACAAATGGCGACCCTTGGGGGCGGTCACCAAACCCGTACACTTTGGCAACCCTTGGGGGCGGTCACCGGTACCCGTCAAATTGCTCGGGGCGATCTCCACAACCTAATTGGAGACCCCGACGCTTGCCTGGAGCTTTACACCACAATGATTGAGCTCCGAACACCACCAACTGTCTAGGGCGCCCAAGCACCCAAGAGGAACAAGCTCAAGGGCACCAAGCACCCAAGAGTAATAAGCTTCTCAACTTGTAACTTTCACGTATCACCGTGGAGAACTCAAATCGATGCACCAAATGCAATGGCAAGGGCACACGGAGTGCCCAAGTCCTTCTCTCTCAAATCCCACCGAAGCAACTAATGCTAGGGAGGAAAATGAGAGGAAGAACAAGAAGGAGAACACCAAGAACTCCAAGAAATAGATCCAAGGGGTTCCCCTCACATAGAGGAGAAAGTGATTGGTGGAAATGTGGATCTAGATCTCCTCTCTCTTTTCCCTCAAAAACTAGCAAGAATCCATGGAGGGATTGAGAGTTAGCAAGCTCAAAGAAGGTCAACAATGGGGGAAGAACACGAGCTCAAAGGATAAGGTTCAATGGGGAAGAAGACCCCCTTTTATAGGTGGGGGAAAATCCAACTGTTATGCTCACAGCCCGCACCGAGCGGTAGTACCGCTTGACATCACGGTACTACCGCTAGGGGTAGCGGTACTACTGCTAAGGGTAGCGGTACTACTGCTTGCGAGCGGTACTAAAAAATTACATCCGTGCCTACCACCGCTGGACTTGTGACGAGTTTTTGGTCCCGTGCGGAAGTAGCCACGGAAGTAGGCGCGGTAGTACTACTCCAAGAGGTAGTACCGTTCCCAAGGGCGGTAGTAAAAAATTACTTCCACTCCTACCCGCGGTAGTACCGCTGCAGCCTTTTCAGAACACCAAAACTACCACAACTTCTGCATTCGGACTCCGAATTCGACGAAACCAAGTTTGTTGGAAAGCTAGCGACAAGGGCTAACAAAATCTTGATAGAAATACCAATAATAAGCAAATGACAAAAGGCCCAAAAGAAAATGGTGAGAACCCTTCCTCGGAAAAGACCGGTAAAACCTCCAACACGGAAAACATCATAGAGGACGCATGCAAACTCCGTTTTCGATGAACTCAAGCTTGTCATCAAGATGACCATAAGCTCTAACACTCACAAAGAGAACCAAACAAGAACCAAGAAACATGATGCAAGGATGCAATGGTTTGAGCTCTCGACGAACGATACGATCAAGCTACTCACTTGAGAGCCCCCCTTGATAGTACGGCTATCGATCCTATAACCCGGTCTCCTAACTACCACCATGAGACCAGTAAAATAGAAAACCTATCAAGGGCAAACCTTTGCCTTGCACATGATCCACTTGAGCTAGATGATGACGATCTTGTCCTCCGCAAGATGGACCACCTTTCTTGATTGCGTTGGGTCGATGGAGACTAGATGATTGCTCCCCCATACTCCACTATGGGTGAGCCACTCTTCGGCACATCTTCACAAGTCCATTGACACCACAATGGATGGCAAGCTTCAAGCACTTGATCTCTTCGTGATGCTACACTTGAACTTGCACATGTCAATCTTGATGACGATCACTACTTGATGTCATCCTTTCCATGGGTTGTATGATATCTTCCTCTTGACGCAAGCCCATGGACATGTACCTAACCCCACATAGAACTCTCACATAGACCATGGGTTAGTACACAAAGTGCAATGGACAATGCTTACCATACCATGGGATCACTTGATCCCTCTCGGTGCATCTTTTACGCTTTGTGAGTTGATCAACTTGATTCACTCTTGACTTAGTCTTGATCAACCTTGAATCTTTCCAAATCTCTTAGTTTGGATGATGTTTTGAAGGTAAACATGAATGATCACACAATCTTCTTCTTCAAGACATGCTTGCAATAAGCTCAACACTCACATGACCAATCTTTGGATAATTCCTTAATAGCACCTTGGTCAACACATAAACTCCTTGAAACCAACACATGGACTTCAAGAATTGCCTATGGACAAATCCTTCAAATATAACTCAATGCAACCATTAGTCGATAAAGAATGTCATCAATTACCAAAACCACACATGGGGGCACCGCATGTCCTTTCAATCTCCCCCATTTTGGTAATTGATGACAATCACTTTCAAGAGAGTTTATATAAGGATTTATGCATCACCATGCAATGCAACAACCAATAATGCATGCGTATGAGATGCAAATGCTTAGGAACAATACCAAAGCAAGGAGAAAACTCTGAAGACTTCTCCACAAAACTCTCTGAAACTTCTCCCCCATTGGCATCGATTGCCAAAATGAGCGAAAAGCTAAGAAGACCAATATAAAAGGTGTTCCTCCAAAAGTTGTGTATTTCTCAACAAGAGAGTGGAATGCCATACACATATCCAACTGTCAGTACTTGGAGGAAGACAAACTATATTGAGGCCCAAAGATTGCAACAGAAAGATATGCCACAAAGACATAACAAAGAGAGACACAAGCAATCAAAAGATACCAATTGAAGCAAGCAATCAAAGGATATCAATTGAAACAACTAGACCGAAGATCCTACGAGCCACATGAATAAAGGATAGTATGATATGGGCAAAGGAGTGTTCTAAATAAACTAGAGAAGCTCCCCGTGATTTGTGCACACATAAGAATATTTGTATTTGGATACAAAGTGCACAAAATAGGATCATAGCTCCTCCAAAATCAACAGAAACTTACAACAAGTGCAAGTGAGCATATAGGAAACAAAGCCTAGTACTTGCAACAAACACATGGTTGAGCAACAAGTAAAAGAGGCAACTTAAGAATGGGCTCAACCAAAATGATGTGTGTGAGTCAAGGCAATGCACTTGAGAAGACTAATGTACGGATGAGCATTAAGCATCAATAAAGTCTTGAAAGAAAGAGGCACACGGTGCAAGGCCTATCATTCCCACACACAACTAGCAAATGGGTTCACAAGCTTACTAATAAGCATATAAAGAACATATACTTGTGACAACCCGTGGTGAAGATAGAAGATGAAAGCCTCATCAAGACGAGGGATACCAATTAAGATGGCAAAAGCCTCGTAAAGATAAGCATGAGGAAAATAATCTTCACAACACAAGAGTGCATCAAGATGCAACGATAGAGGACACGCACTCAAGGCAAAAGCTTTCACGGAGCCACCAAAGAAATAACATAAGAAAGACAAGGTGGACATGAAAGAAAAGATATCAACTAGAGATGTAATTTCTCTCAAGTGTATAAGGTTCTATGTAGACGAAATCATGATGATATATATATCTACAAAGAAGAATGTACACCCGAAATAGTTACAACACGAAGGAACAAGATATCCACAAGGAAGTCATAAATATACCAATAAGATATTTGCTTGAAAGCATAGCACTTGGCTAGATATGGTCTTATTGTATATAAATGAAGTCCAAACACACATCCATCAAGGGCATCATAACTAGCAATAGAGATCATCGTTGGGATGCTTTGAGAAAGGAAACAAGTATCACAAGATATGAAATGAATATCATGCCAAGATACAACCTACACAAGGTTGAATGCAAGAGGGGAAAGCATGAATAGATACTTGTTACCGAGATATCATTGGAAGGATGTAGTAGATACCAATTGAAGGTAGATAGTAGTTCATTGATCATCCTAGCTTGACTCCAATATGCACATGGTGACAACACCTTCCTTGTGAGTGAGCCGAGCATCCAATGCATCTCCAAATGTTCCTAGAAGAACAACACAAACTAAACGGTACCCAAACTCATCGGGACCAAATAGTTAGAAACACCAATACATATGACAAACTCCACATAAATATGTGCATATAGATATGAAAATGAATTTCATGCACATCTCATCCAAATTGAGAGTAGGTGGAGTTTCCCCTATATATTGAGTCAAAGAAAGAAAGCATGCCAAATGAAATACATGAAGTAAACATGCATGCTCAAGACTTTCAAAACCCGAAACCAAAAGACAAAGAAATGCCAAGTGAAAAGGATACCAAATGGAGAAATCATCACTTGGAAGATATCATTAAAGATACATCAAGGAATGAGATATCCATTGATACACACTAAACTAAAGATGTCAAACTCCCAAAGAGAGGATGGTTCCAAACATACCAAGCTCTCAACAAAGTTTCATGATGGCACAAAGTACCAAAAAGAAATGGCTTGCCTTCCACCAAAACACACTTGATAAGGATCACAAGAAGAGTGAAGAAAATATAATAGCTCCCCCACAAGTTGTGCATTATATAGGATTTGTATTTGAATACAAAATGCACAAGGTGGGATCACTGCTTTCACTATATCTAGAAAACACTAGACAAGAACTAGAAATAAACAAGATCCACAAGTGGTATGGAAGACAAGGGGAGTTGACACAATCCTTGGCAAGAGAAAAGGCAAGTAAAACAAAATCCAATGTAAAGATGATCAATAAATTCTACCACACATAAATGACTACCAATTGTCAAAAGACAAGAAGTAGATGGAAAGAATTCCCGGTGGTAGATAGCAAGGATATCCAACATCATCTTCACACCACACACAAGCAAATTGCAACTTGTAGAGCTAACATGCCACCTAGGAACAAGATAATCTACAATATCAACACTAGGTGACAACATCTCAAATGTACACATTTTCTAGGCTAGTAATATACATAGCATATTACTCCCCCATAATGTGGTACCAATGAAGAAAACTTAACAAGAGGCAATAAGAGGATCCAACACGAGATAATCAATGGAATTTTTAGAATTTGTATTTCTCATGAGAGATATACCACCTAGTGACTAGATAATCTTGAAATATCAATACTAGATGGTATTACTCATGTGCACACATTTATAGGATTGTGAGGTGCACAAAGCACACCACTCCCGCATAATGGATATTCCATTAATCTCTCACAAGAGCCAACTAAGAAATAAACAAGATGCACTAAGGCTCAACGAACGACACACAAGTACATGATGTGTAAACCAACATACACAACGGCAATTTGGAGACACATCATATACAAACACATGCAAGGAACAAAACCAAATCATGCAAAGGGGCAAGTAACTTTCAATGTAAACAATTTAAGTACAAGTTACCGCAAGGAGGCATATTGGATATAAGATAGAAACTTCACAACCCAATTGACTTGGCTTGAGACAACAAGAAAGATGAAGTCCCCTTAATTCTTCATAATGTAGCCAAGTCTCCAATGCCCTCCAACAACACCTATTGATCAAGTTTGAGCTTGTTGGTCCCCAACCAAGTTGGGTCCTAAGAGGTTAGTCACAATAGGCTTGGCAACCCAAATGGTTCTTTTCTTGACACCACTTTGAGTACCAACAAACTTGGCAAACACATTGCCAACCTTATCCTTCCCAAGAGAATAGATATCATCAATAATAATTGGGTTGGATAAGTTACCACTAGTGCATGAAGAAGCGAGGTGACCTTTCTCACGACATAAGTAGCAATGTCTACTCTTCATTTTCTTCTCACTTGATTTCTCAACAAGAGAGGCATTAACTTGAGTCTTCTTGGGAAGTGGCCTTTCTTCAACTTGAGGTTGAGCATGAGATTGAACTTGTGGCCTCTTACCTTGTTGCTTGTTACCAATGGCATTCTTCTTCAATGGGCAATATCTAACATGATGCCCTTCAATTTTGCACTTGAAGCAAATAATCTTGGCCAAATTCTTGACTTGTTTTTGGCCCTTCTTCTTGTTGCTCTTGGACTTCTTCTTCTTCTTATTGGAGTTGAATCCAAGTCCACCTTTGTCATTGGGGGATTTTTGCACACTCAAGATATTGTTGAGTGTGGATTTCCCTTCATGACTCTTTTCCAAGTCTTTCTTCAAAGAAGTGACTTGGGCCTTGAGCTCTTTGATTTCCTCTACATGGTTAGTCTCAACACAAGTACTAGAGGAAGTATAAGCTTCATCGTTAGAGCAACAAGGCAAGGAAAGTAATTCATCACAAGATGTACCAACATTGTGAGTAGATGAATTACAAGGACTAGCACATGGCAATATAGTATTTTGACTAGAAGTGGTGCTAGTATCAACATGAGGCTCACTAGATGTTACCTTAGCAATCATGGCCTCATGAGCTATCTTTAGCACATTATGGGATACTAGAAGATCGTCATGAGAGCTTGAGAGCTTTTCATGGCTTTCTTCCAATTTCCCATAATTGCTAGATAGCAACTCAAGTTGAGCCCGTAGCTCAACGTTCTCCTTCAAAATGGATGCTTCACAAGTAATAGAATTAGTAGCACAAGCATTATCATTAACAACAAGAGGAGAAGGCAACTTGGCAAGCTCTTTTAAATAAGAAGCTTCAAGTTGAGCATGAGACTCGGTGAGTTTGATGAGCTCACCCTTGATGACCCTTGAGCCATTTTTGAGGTGCTCAAAATCCTCAAGGAGTCTAGCGTGAGCAACTTCAAGCTTAGCATTTTTAGTTTCAAAAACATTGGCCACCTCAAGAGCTCTATCAGTAGATTCCTTCACTCTAGACAATTCTAGAGCAAAAGTCTCCTCAAGAGATTCCTTGGTGGTTTGTTCAAGTTCAAGAGCTTGAGAGAGGTCTGCAATCTCATTAGCGTAATCACGCCCATGACCTTCCATTTTATCAATGGTGACCTCATGCTCCTCAAGACGAGATTCCAACTCATCAATATATTTCTTGCTCTCAATAGCAATGGACATAATTTCCATGAAGTTGGAACGAGCAATTTTATTTTTATGAAGAGCTTTAAAAACCATTTCCCCCTTAATTTTTAAGGAGGCAACATTACCATTCTCTTCATCATTATCCTCATCATCATTAGCATCAACATCATCATCAAGAGACATATTGGGGTACAGAGTAGGAGATACCTTTGACGCCTTAGCCATAAGGCAAAACACAATAGATGATGATGTAGGATCCCTTGAGGCACCATTAAACACCACATCTTGTTCCATGGAGTGTTCGGTTTCCTCTACATTGTTAGCACAACAATTCGAGGAAATAGATGCATTTTTATCATGGCAACAAAACATAGCAAGCATATCATCATGATATTTAGTCAAGCAATTTCTACATGATATGCAAGGACTATCAACACAAACATGTGAAACATTTGGAGTGCTCAAAGTGTTAAAGCCCAAAGAGGGAGCATTGCAATAATATAGTGATGAAGGATCATCCACAATAAGCATACTATCATCATTGCAATGACCAACACTACTCACCATATCATTACCTTGTGGCAAACCACATGTAGGTGAAGTAGAAGAAGTTGAGAAGACTATATGACCGGAGGTGGAGGGAGAACAACCATCCCCACAAATCTTGGACACACCATATTTATCTTGAAGCTTTGTCCATAACTCATGAGCATCCCGGAACGACACGAGTTGAAATATAACTACATTGCTCAAAGCATCGAAAAGCACATTAGAGGCTTGAGCATTGAGATAAGAGTTTTTCTCATCCTCTAAAGATAATCTTTGGGGATCCTTTGGAGGAGAAAAAACCCATATCTACAATTCGCTCTAAATTTGGGTCCATGACCCTAAAGAGATTAAGCATGCGAATTACCCAAACATCAAAATTTGTGCCATCGAAACTAAGAGTGTTAGAGAATCCTAATCCTCTAGTCGACATCTTTACTCTCTAGGCGGTTAAGCCCAACAAAGAGAAACGAGGCTCTGATACCAATTGAAAGATCGAGGATGTCGCCTAGAGGGGGGGTGAATAGGCGCTTTAAAATAATTACGGTTTAGGCTTGAACAAATGCGGAATAAACCTAGCGGTTAATTTGTCAAGCACAAAACCTACGACAACTGGGCTCACCTATGTGCACCAACAACTTATGCTAAGAAAGATAAGCAACTATGTGATAGCAAGATATATGATAAAGAACAATATGGCTATCACAAAGTAAAGTGCATAAGTAAAGGGGCTCGGGTAAGAGATAACCGAGGCACGCGGAGACAATGATGTATCCCGAAGTTCACACCCTTGCGGATGCTAATCTCCGTTTGGAGCGGTGTGAAGGCACAATGCTCTCCAAGAAGCCACTAGGGCCACAATAATCTCCTCACGCCCTCGCACAATGCAAGATGTCGTGATTCCACTAAGGGACCCTTGAGGGCGGTCACCGAACCCGTACAAATGGCGACCCTTGGGGGCGGTCACCGAACCCGTACACTTTGGCAACCCTTGGGGGCGGTCACCGGTACCCGTCAAATTGCTCGGGGCGATCTCCACAACCTAATTGGAGACCCCGACGCTTGCCCGGAGCTTTACACCACAATGATTGAGCTCCAAACACCACCAACCGTCTAGGGCGCCCAAGCACCCAAGAGGAACAAGCTCAAGGGCACCAAGCACCCAAGAGTAATAAGCTTCTCAACTTGTAACTTCCACGTATCACCGTGGAGAACTCAAACCGATGCACCAAATGCAATGGCAAGGGCACAGGGAGTGCCCAAGTCCTTCTCTCTCAAATCCCACCAAAGCAACTAATGCTAGGGAGGAAAATGAGAGGAAGAACAAGAAGGAGAACACCAAGAACTCCAAGAACTAGATCCAAGGGGTTCCCCTCACATAGAGGAGAAAGTGATTGGTGGAAATGTGGATCTAGATCTCCTCTCTCTTTTCCCTCAAAAACTAGCAAGAATCCATGGAGGGATTGAGAGTTAGCAAGCTCGAAGAAGGTCAACAATGGGGGAAGAACATGAGCTCAAAGGATAAGGTTCAATGGGGAAGAAGACCCCCTTTTATAGGTGGGGAAAAATCCAACCGTTATGCTCACAGCCTGCACCGAGCGGTAGTACCGCTTGACATCACGGTACTACCGCTAGGGGTAGCGGTACTACTGCTAAGGGTAGTGGTACTACTGCTTGCGAGTGGTACTAAAAAATTACATCCGTGCCTACCACCGCTGGACTTGTGACGAGTTTTTGGTCCCGTGCGGAAGTAGCCACGGAAGTAGGCGCGGTATTACTACTCCAAGCGGTAGTACCGCTCCCAAGGGCAGTAGTAAAAAATTACTTCCGCTCCTACCCGCGGTAGTACCGTTGCAGCCTTTTCAGAACACCAAAACTACCACAACTTCTGCATTCGGACTCCGAATTCGACGAAACCAAGTTTATTGGAAAGCTAGCGACAAGGGGTAACAAATCTTGATAGAAATACCAATAATAAGCAAATGAGAAAAGGCCCAAAAGAAAATGGTGAGAACCCTTCCTCGGAAAAGACCGGTAAAACCTCCAACACCGAAAACATCATAGAAGACGCATGCAAACTCCGTTTTCGATGAACTCAAGCTTGTCATCAAGATGACCATAAGCTCTAACACTCACAAAGAGAACCAAACAAGAACCAAGAAACATGATGCAAGGATGCAATGGTTTGAGCTCTTGACAAACGATACGATCAAGCTACTCACTTGAGAGCCCCCTTGATAGTACGGCTATCGATCCTATAACCCGGTCTCCTAACTACCACCATGAGACCAGTAAAATAGAAAACCTATCAAGGGCAAACCTTTGCCTTGCACATGATCCACTTGAGCTAGATGATGACGATCTTGTCCTCCGCAAGATGGACCACCTTTCTTGATTGCGTTGGGTCGATGGAGACTAGATGATTGCTCCCCCATACTCCACTATGGGTGAGCCACTCTTCGGCACATCTTCACAAGTACATTGACACCACAATGGATGGCAAGCTTCAAGCACTTGATCTCTTCGTGATGCTACACTTGAACTTGCACATGACAATCTTGATGACGATCACTACTTGATGTCATCCTTTCCATGGGTTGTATGATATCTTCCTCTTGACGCAAGCCCATGGACATGTACCTAACCCCACATAGAACTCTCACATAGACCATGGGTTAGTACACAAAGTGCAATGGACAATGCTTACCATACCATGGGATCACTTGATCCCTCTCGGTACATCTTTTACGCTTTGTGAGTTGATCAACTTGATTCACTCTTGACTTAGTCTTGATCAACCTTGAATCTTTCCAAATCTCTTAGTTTGGATGATGTCTTGAAGGTAAACATGAATGATCACACAATCTTCTTCTTCAAGACATGCTTGCAATAAGCTCAACACTCACATGACCAATCTTTGGATAATTCCTTAATAGCACCTTGGTCAACACATAAACTCCTTGAAACCAACACATGGACTTCAAGAATTGCCTATGGACAAATCCTTCAAATATAACTCAATGCAACCATTAGTCCATAAAGAATGTCATCAATTACCAAAACCACACATGGGGCCACCGCATGTCCTTTCACTGGTGTAGGCTTCGGTTAGTCCGCTCTTGGCGGATAGGACCTTCTGAATCACCGCACTCATAAGAGTATGGTGCTCTTCATCCATGGAAGCGTCGCGAAGCGCTTCCAGCAGACTATCCGATGCCTCTGGCGTAACGGAAGTCATCGGCACGGACGGCTCGCCCTCCTTAGCGAGGGGCTGCCTGCCTGAATCCGGAGCCTTTGTAGGTTCCGACACAGTGTCTGGCTGGGATCCCAACTTGCTGCGGCTCCCATCGGCACAGTCTGCAGGGATCTTGCACCCCGTGAGCCCGGCGTCTGGGGTTTCGCCTTGGGGCGTCTCCAGAGTCGCCTCCCCTTGCTCAGGGAGCCTTTGGGACAACACCTCCGTGTCATCCGCAGGCCGAGGGGAAGTGGCCGTTGGGAGCGAATTCGTCGCCAAATCGCTCAAAGACCCATTCGAAGAAGATACCTCGGGATGGGCCCTGGCCGGACTGCATATGCGTGTTCAGCATTATAACAGACTATGAAGCAAAGTCGCACTAAGATACAACAGAAGTACGGATACTTACGATCTTACTAGGGGCTTCCCCCTGGGCAGCCACTCCTCGCTGTAGGCGGCCGTGGTGGAGTAATCCGAAAGGGATGCCTTTCCCTTCTTGGGTGTCCTAGCCTCCCCGTCTGGGGCGGCTTTCCTTTTCTTCTCCTCCCCAGTGCGGGGAGGTGGCATTTCTTCGTGATCCTCCCCGCCTCCGCGGGAAGAATCTGCCTCGTTGTCCTTGGACGACGAGCCTATGATGGCCTTGCGCCGGGGACCCTTCCTGGTCCCCTGGGCCGCCCTCTTAGACCCTTTGGCCTCCCCAGATGGGGCAGCCCTCTCTTTCTCCTTCTCCTCCTCCCCTTCATGGGAGGAATGTGCCTCGTCATCTTCGGACGAGGCGTCCTGTACGGCCTTGCGTCGGAGACCCTTCCTGGTCCCCGGGGTCTTCTTTTCGGCCTTCTTTTCTGGCGCCTTGTAGGGCGCCGGGACTAGCATCTCCATCAGGAGAGCGGTCGCCAGACCTTCTGGCAGCGGAGCCGGACAGTCGATCCGCTTCGTCGTCTCCACGTACTCCTGATTAAGTACACACAATAAGTTAACATCCTCCCATGAGTATGCTGGGAAGGCTACACCTGGTGATGGTTAGACAACTCACCGGACAGGGGGACCGCGCGGCATGGAGTTCGCGGTCCTCGGACGTGGGAGGAGGTGTTTCGGTACCCTTAAACAGCACCTTCCATGCATCCTTAAGTGTCATGCCGTAGAGCTCTCGGAGTGTCCGGTGTTCCGCCGGGATGAACTCCCACAGATTAAAAGCCTGTCTTTGGCACGGAAGAATTCGGCGGACGAGCATGACCTGGACTACGTTGACAAGCTTTATGTTCCTGTCAATCATATTCTTGATACAATTCTGAAGTCCGGTCAGCTCCGCAGGCTCGCCCCAGGCCAGGCCCTTCTTCTCCCAGGAGGTGAGCCGCATGGGAATTCCGGATCGGAATTCGGGGGCCGCCGCCCAGTTGGTGCCGCGCGGCTCGGTGATGTAGAACCACCCCGATTGCCATCCTTTCACGGTCCCCGCGAAGGAGCCATCAAGCCAAGTGACGTGGAGCATCTTGCCCACCATGGCGCCTCCGCACTCCGCTTGCTGGCCGCTCACGATCTTTGGCTTCACGCAGAAGGTTCGTAGCCACAAGCCGAAGTGAGGTTTAAGCGGAGGAAGGCCTCGCACACGACGATAAACGTCGAGATGTTGAGGACGAAATTTGGGGCTAGATCATGGAAATCTAGCCCGTAGTAGAACATGAGCCCGCGGACGAAGGGATGAAGTGGAAATCCCAGTCCACGAATGAAGTGGGCAAGAAACACGACCCTCTCGTGGGGTTCCGGAGTTGGAATGATCTGCCCTGCGCCCGGTAGCCGGTGCGCGATGTCTGCGGCCAAGTATCCGGCCGCCCGAAACTTCGCAATATGCTCCTCCTTCACAGTGGAGGCCACCCACTTGCCTCCTGCTTCAGACATGTTTGGCTGTGCGGAGAAGGCGTGGTCTAGGGCGTTGGAGCTCGAGGAGACAAGAATGGATTAGCAAAGGAGGAAGAAGGCGTGGGTGAAAATGGGGAACTCTTATCCCTTTATAGAGGCGACGAAAGTGGTGCGCCTCCCCACTTGCCCGTTGAGGGTCACTTATTTCCCAAGCGCCACGATAGATGGCGCGGTTGGTTTACCCATACCCGTATTGATGGGAATCCCGTGATAAGGGGACATGATCTCTACTTCGACAAGACGTGCCGAGGAAACCGCCTCGCAGTATGCGCTATGGCTGGTTGTGGGAAAACGGTTCGAATAATAACCCGACCATAGTGTCGTGTCACATTGTCTAAAGTTGTCAGCAGATTACATCTGTGAAATATTACTCTCTCTACGGTGGTATGCGAAGATCATCTTGCAGATCCGGACACGGTTTAAGTGTTCGATAATTACTTTGGAGTATTCGGAGATGGAACCCGCCTTGCAATGCCGAAGACAAACTGCGCGCCGGACTCATCGTCATTAAAGCCTGGTTCAGGGGATACTGAGGGAGTCCTGGATTAGGGGGTATCCGGACAACTGGACTATATACTTTGGCCGGACTGTTGGACCATGAAGATACAAGACTCAAGACTTCGTCCCGTGTCCGGATGGGACTCTCCTTTGCGTGGAAGACAAGCTTGGCGATTCGGATATTATATTTCCTTCTTTGTAACCGACTCCGTGTAAACCCTAGCCCCCTCTGGTGTCTATATAAACCGGAGGGTTTAGTCCGTATGAGGACGATCACAACATTCATAATCATCATAGGCTAGCTTCTAGGGTTTAGCCTCTACGATCTCGTGGTAGATCAACTCTTGTAACACTCATATCATCAATATCAATCAAGCAGGAAGTAGGGTTTTACCTCCACCGAGAGGGCCCAAACCTGGGTAAACATTGTGTCCCTTGCCTCCTGTTACCATTGGCCTTAGACACATAGATAGGGACCCCCTGCCCGAGATCCACCGATTTTGACACCGACAGGGGGCGCCTCCAACCAAAGTTAGGGGGCAAGCTCCCCCCTTGGTCGCCGCCCCCCTTAGATGGGATCTAAGGGGGGCGGCCCCCTCTCCCCTTCCCCTATAAATAGTGGGGGTGGGGTGGGAGGGCTGTCACACCCTTCCCCTGGCGCAGCCCCTCCCTCCTCCAACACCTCCTCCTCCTCCGTAGAGCTTGGCAAAGCCCTGCAGAAATACCACAAGCTCTACCACCACGCCGTCATGGTGCCGGAGCTCTCCCTCAACTTCTTCTCTCCCCTTGCTGGATCAAGAAGGAGAAGACGTCCCCGGGCTGTACGTGTGTTGAACGCGGAGGCGCCGTCCGTTCGGCGCTAAATCGAAGCTTCCGTGATTTGAATCGCCGCGAATACGATTCCATCATGAGCGTTCTTGTAACGCTTCCGTTTTTGCGATCTTCAAGAGGTATGAAGATGCACTCCCTCTCTCTCGTTTCTAGCATCTCCTAGAATGATCTTAGTGATACGTAGGAAAATTTTGAATTATTGCTACGTTCCCCAACAAGTTCTCCGGCGGCATTCCTCCTTTGCTAAAAAAATCGATCATGGCTCGCCAGTTTCTCTGCAATGCGTTTGAACAACTCGATGGTCATCCTAAAATGGCGCCGAAAGTAGGATTAGGGGCATGTGGGATTCTCCACAAAATAGTTCCTCGTCAATCTGTTGTGGGCATCGATCTTATCCCTCCAAAATTATCGACGATCCATAACCAAACCACCGTGCTTCGGCTTTTTATTAACGTGCATAGCTAGGATCATTGCAAGGTCCTCCTCCTCTTGAATATCAAATTCTTCGTCGAAAGAATCATAGGACGAACTCATCTACAATATTGAATTTAAACTAGCTTACAAAACTACGAACATGCGACAAAATTATCTACAAAATATAAAGTTGAAGCAATACATACCTTGCAAGCGTTTTTTCAAACACCTTGTGGGCGCCAAGCTGCAATGGGCCGCCGGGTGCTGATCGTCGGAGGAATGGTGCG
Source organism: Triticum dicoccoides (assembly GCF_002162155.2). Taxonomy (NCBI): domain Eukaryota; kingdom Viridiplantae; phylum Streptophyta; class Magnoliopsida; order Poales; family Poaceae; genus Triticum; species Triticum dicoccoides. Next base: position 377,148,780 of record NC_041389.1, on the reverse strand, counting down.
CTCGAGGCGTGGCGGCAAGGAGAGGAGGTGGAGGAAGCAGCGTGGCGCGCGGGGGTAGGCGGAGGAAGCGCCGACGGGTCGCTGGAGCAAACGGGGAAGGTGTGGGCGGCGGCGCCAGCACCTGGAGGTCTCAGATCTGGCGGTTGGTGAAGTCGTGCGCGAGTTGCCACTGTCCAGCGCGCGGGAACGGACGCACGAAATAAGCAGCGTGCGATGCCGTTTTCCTGCGCGCGATGAACCCATTATATCGCGCCTGCGATTATTGCATGGCTGCTGGAACGCCCATCTCTTTTTTTTCCAGATGCTCAAGCGTCCGTTTTGCCGCTGCGCGCAAAAAGTAAAACAGTTTTTTCCAGCGGGCGGCTAAGATAGCGCAAATGTTGAAGATGTTCTAAGCAGAAACACTTTAATGGAGACGTGACTATTACACGGAGAGTATAAACGAGGTGGCTGGGCGGAGGATAACAACCGGTTGTTAGTAGGGTCACTATCACTTTACAATGGAGCTCTTTTCAAGTTTTATAACATATCATCACCTCGATCAAACACTCATGCTTCCTCTGTTTCAGTTAACAAGTCCCGTGCGTATATCTTGGTTGACAATTTTATCACCTTAATATAATCTATATAAAACAAAAATTATATCATTTGACAATAGAATATCGAAAGTTTATATTAGTATATTTTTTGTAATATATAACTTATATTAGGTTGGTCAAATTGACAACCTAAAGATACATGCACGCCGCCCTGTAAACTGAAAGAGAAGAAGTACTAGCTTTGAATCATCATTAGCATAAAAAGATACTACTCCCTTCGTCCTATAATGTAAGACGTTTTATTACCACTACATTTTATGGGACGAAGGGAGAATCATCATTAGCATAAGAAGATACTAGTCCCTTCGTCCCGTAATGTAAGACGTTTTATTGACGCTACATTTTATGGGAAGAAGAAATAGTGCTAGTCCGACTAACTCCTTTGGTTAGCACGTCGGATAAGCAGTACAGCACCGTGCAGCGGCCCTGAAAGCCGGCTCGCAACGGTCAGAGAAACCGGGCGTGACGTATGTAGTTCGGCTTCGCATTTGTGCTTATCTGCTTCGTAATTCTTTTTTATTTCAAGTAGTACTACGCATTATCCGGCGGCTTCCCTCCTCCTTTTCATTCTTATAAATCCATCTTTCTTCTTCCGGTTCCTTTTCATCGCATCGTGTCAGTTCAGACACAATGGGATAAACCCCGAACTACAGCTCCCTAATCTTGATGCATTGTCCAATGGCCATGGGTGACCAACTGGTCGGTCACTGGCTCTAGCACGAGGGGATCGAGAACCTGACATGACGTGGTGACGTGCCAGCAGTGGACCTTGTCATCAGGTCCACCTCTGAGGCTCAGATGCTTACATGTGGGCCACCACAGCATGGGCACTCCACACCAGGCCCCGGGCCTGCGTGCCAGGCGTGTGGACGCGGTGAATCCGGCCGGAAGATCCTCTCACCCCTCCACCTACGTGTACGAGCAGTACCACGGCCTTGCCACATCCTACATGTCACAAGACCCTTCCTTTTGCAGTGTTATGCGGACGTATGGCGTTTTGAGACAATTTTACCAACTGCAAGCTTGTTAGTATAATGTCAAGGCAATTATTAGCCATTTTTAGCAACATAATAGCATGTCTCTTCTGAGTTGGCCTTTCTTGTTTATTTTCCGACAAAAATACGAACGTCCAAATTATACTTACATAGGAGTACTATACATACATACATACCGGTGGTGGTGGGTACATGTGTAGAGCAACAAGGACAAGCTGTCAGTGCCACTGGGCATACAAAAAGAGGATATGGTTTGTATTGCTTTCGCTCCTAGTCGTAGGCAGGCAGCCACATCATGAGTACCCCCACTTGTGAATAGTCTACTCAGGTGTAGTAGTTTCATTCATGCCTGCGTTCTTTTGCTGAAGCGTATACGGAACGCCCTCCTCCACCCGTTTATAGTACTCCATTCATTTTTTTTAATCTGCATATAAGATTTGATCAAAGTCAAAATTTGTAAAGTTTGATCAATTTTGTAGAAAAAAATATCAACATCTAAAACACTAAATCTATAAGATATGAAAATTAATTTCAAGATGCATCTAACAATATCGATTTCATATTGTAAATTTGATATATTTTCTATAAATTTAGTCAAAATTAATAAAGTTTGACTTTGATAAAATCTTATATGCAGACTAAAAAGAAACAAAGAAAGTACAAACCTGCCTCTCCTGCTCCTGTTCATCTCTACACGTCTTGCTCAATCAAGGCGGTGGATGTAGTACTACACACAGTAACAAACAAGTCAAGACAAATGAAATGATCTCCAGAAGCTCTACGTGTACGGTCCATGCAGCATCATTCATGGGCAATGAGATTCGTTTTTCATAAGATTTTCATGGTTAAATAAGCAAAGACAAACGATCCACGAAAAATATGCAAGATTCGAATCCCCACTTTCTTTCTTTTTTCTGATACAAAAGCTACTAGTACCTGCATTTCCCTAATGAAGCTAGGCTTTGCTTTACTGTGCTCTGATTTTAATTGCAAAACTTGGGGGCTTTTTTAGGTCTATAATTAGCACTCAATGCCTCATGCGCTGCATGGTCCATTATGCATGCCACTACTAACATGGAGCATCAAAAAGTAATGAAAAGCCCTGAAGCATGTATGTATGCAGTACACATGACCCGATTAAAGGTGCATTTGTTGCTTAGTGCACCACTTGATGATTCATCCAGGGGTGCCTTGCATCGGTATGATTAAACTATGATGAGGAATCTGCAAATACTATTAAGACCAGCGCAAAGCCCTGATTAACCATAATCAAATCTGGCAAAGAGGGATTCATATAGTACATGCAGCAAGTACTCTACCTCCTAGTGCTTCTCTTGCTTTTCCAACCTGTGCACAGTATTATTATTATAGGCCACCACAAGGATCATGCCATGGTCCAAAAATTTTAGGGTTCCAAGCAAAGGTTTGGTTGGGAGGAGGTCAACAACTTTGTTTGTTTTTGTTTTAGCCTTTTCCCCCTAACACCTGCCCATTTGGCATTGTTTTAGTAGGCACTAGTCCTAAAGCGTACTGGCACTGCGCCATTTGGAGTATAGCAAATGAGAATGACTTGCCACCGATACTATTTGATACTACGTATGGGTGTATGTATACATGCCTAGAAAATTAGTTAGTGACAACAACTAGACTGCTTTGTCTTGCTGGAGATTAGCGAGTTGCATTGACGTGAAACAGTCCATTTATAATACTATCGCGCATTAGTTGCTAATCTGCAAACCAGGAGGTTGACACGTACGTGCAGTACAAGGACTTGCTACCAAACGGCGTACTCATGATGTAGATGGACAAGGATTTTGATCATTTGCGCTTTTAAGTACTTGTGTGTCCATTAAACACACATTTGATGAATTTTTCCAGTTGCTTAAATTGTTTAAAGTCTAAAATTATACATTTATTTATTTAGGAAGCAGTGCACATTGGTGTGAACAGTTAAATCAGTTAAAGTCGTAAGAAAATATATCAGAAAATTGATTATTTTTTCATCCAAGGTGCTTGAATGCGTGACGTGCATGCAAAAAATTGTGATGTTTCAACATTCGAGAAGGTTGTAGTAAAAAAAATTGGCTGTGAAAGAAACTTTAAAAAGTGCATTGTTTGGGCTTGAATTTGTCATTTTTTCCTAGAGCTCCTCGGATGTCCAAATATCACCAAAATTTGCATGCTTCTTGTACTTGATCATCTTCGATGCCCAAAAAATAAGAATCAGATTTTTCGAATTATTTTACCATCTACTCAGAAGTGAATTACCGATCTATTCTCTGCTACTTAGAAAGGGCTAATCTGATTTACAAAACAACTTACTTTTGCTGTGAAAAAGAATCGGGCGGAATAAGTTGCTTCATTTTGGATTGAAGCTAGTGACTTTTAGTTTCATTTGTTTTATCCAACGTGGATTATGCTTGAAACTCTAAGAAAATAAGCGTGGAAAGAAAAAATATATCCAAAAGGAACAAAATGTAGATGAAAATGACTCGTGCCACATGATTTTGGCATTTTGCAAGTGTGTACGCTACACGCGCTGGGTCAAGATTAGCAAGCGGTGTGAGTGCAGGCAGAATAATGGAGCTAGAGTACCGTCGTTAAGTGTACGCTACACGCGCTGGGTCAAGTGTGTACCATTCGACGCACGGCATTAGATTGGATAAAAATAGCATCAGCCGTGCGTCGAATCGATAAGGTTTGGCAAGTGCACCCGGACCGAGCAGCTTGTTTTAACGCGCGCTAGCTTTCATAATATGCATGGCACTGCCTTTTCTTTCTTTTTTTTCTTTTTTGAATTGTTTTTAGATTGTCTTTTGTTTTGTTATAATGTACGTGTATGGTGCACCCGCAAAAAAATGTATATGCTGTACTGTCACCGTAAGTAAACTTGGATCACACAAAACCACTGCGCGCACATATTCGATGCCCCCTCGGTGTGGTGCGCGGCGTTGTACGCAACAATAGAAGAATGCTGCCAACGAGGGAAGGGAGGCCGCCATACTGCGGGCAGCGGAGTGCATGCCCGTGCTCTGTGTGTGTGTGGACGCGCTGCCTTTCCGCCCAGATCCTGCAGTCTTTTACTCACACTGAGACGGTGGCGTGTCGTCCGCACGACTCTTGAGATGTTCCGTCGCGGGGTGGACCCGTGCGTGGCAAAGGTCAGCGCCCCCGCTTTATACTGTACTAGTACAAAATCTAATCTATACGCGTGCGTGCGTACAGCCTGCGGGCGGTAAAAATGATGATGGCTACGTACTCCACCACCTTTCCGCTTTGTACAGCAGCACATGCATGCAAATAATTTCATAATTTCAGAAGGAGCCCGTGGACGTGGAGGCCCTTTCCTGATTCCAAAGACAAAACTTGCACCAGTTCTTTCTGAACACGCGGAGAATTCATGAGAACAGCACATGATTCAGTTCAATTTTCGTAGATGAGGGAGGAGAGGAAACCTACCTGCTGTTTGCATTAAACCAAGACTGCTGCAATAAAGCACCAACAGTACCCGAATAAGACTGCGCGAATTAAGCATGAACAGCCACTCGTGCTACTGCTCCAGCCACAGAGCAACCTAGGAATCAAATGCATCTCTCTACCTCCCCGCGGCCAGCGAGCTCGCCATGGACCCATATTCTTACTTATTCCCACAAGTTTATATACATACATATATTCCCGCGCTCCTGAAATGTACAATAATTTTCAACATGGTTGCTGGTGACAAAACGGACACCTAACCCTGCCAGTTGTCCCTTGCACATACCACACATGACCACATCACAATAGCTTAGCTAGCATTGATAGTTGTTTGGGTGACACCAGCAGGGGCTAGCTAGCTTCTCGTGTCGAGCTCATCTTTTGGCCCCAACCCAAGTGGCCGGCGCCATCACCTTTCTTTTTCTTTTTCTGCCGTCCCCTGTTGCTATCCCAACTTTCACAATTGAAACATTGAACAATGGGTGCCCCGTATTGATGTACTACTCCTGTACACATTGGCCTTAGTTTCTGGGCCTAGTTAATTCAAAGTTTATATACTTATCAAAGAGTCCAACAAATCTTGTTTTACAAAAAAGTGCATAACATGATTGATGACATGAAGCGACATCTAAGATAACATTCCCGCTCTATGGTTAACTCGATCGTCACATTGAGATGATATATCCACAAAGACTTCACGCCCGCCATCTCCATAATAAGACTCACACATACTCCCTCCGTAAAGATATATAATGGCGCTTAGATCACTAGGGAGTAACTAACAAGCACGCATGGTCACGAAAAAAAAGAGCTGACATCGCGTAGTAAAAGTGTGTGGCTAGGTCTCAGTCGACTGAGATTTAACCAAGTCTCAGTCGAATAACATAACACAGACATAACATGCAAGAGAGAAAAAGAAAAAACTAAAAAGAAATTTTACACGGATCTTAATGTAAGATCTCCCCAATATAGCATCGACGGAAATTTAATGAAGTCTCAGTCAACTGAGACCTAAAAAACTGTTAGCAAAAAGAAGTTCGCGTGCTGCACGACCGATCTGAACACTAAACCATGGTCCATCCATGCAAGGTAAAAAAAGAACACCTCGGCAGCTCGCTCCATGCAAATAGCTAGCTAATCAAGACAAGCAAGTAGATTAATTAACCACTGATCCCATAAACATCTCTATCTAGCTAGCTAGCCTCCTAAAGCAGACGTGCTACACACTAGAAGGCAAAACCACTTTTCAAATACACACGAAGAAGTCTCCATTTTCAACACGTATTGCTGGCCAAGACCCACGGGGTGAGCTTCATGTGACCTCTTCCAACTAGGCCAAGTTAAGATGGGGTTAGTTAATTGGATTGTTAACAAGCTAGCTAGGAGTAGATGTTATTACACTTGGTCTTCTTGTACACCATAGAGAGAGAGACACACACACACAAACATCTAATCAGCCTAACCACTAGACTCTCTCTCTCTCTGTCTGCCTAGCTTTTGTTCCCATGCACTTGTTTGTGAGTCGTGACAACAAAACATAGCTTGCATGCAGCTCGCAGGGGGCGCAGGAAAGCAGCTAGGCTGCCCGGCCGATGGGCACGCCAAGCTCGCGGTTTGTGGTTGGCCTCCTGCCTAATTGTCTCATTAGACGACATAGATCCTCCCGCCTAAGTGCAATTGTCCCATGGATCCCCAATCATGGGGGGCAACGCAAGGGCGCCGAGCAGAGGAGTGTTTGGAAAGCAAGCAACAATGGCGCGTCATCATTGACATGGATAGCCACAGAGAATATGCATAAAGGCCAATACTGAGCTGAAAAGGCATGCGTAGTTGTTGCTCCAGCTCACACACATGCCTTGCGTCGAATGAAAGTGGAAATTTCCGGAGCAAATCCGAACCCAAAGTTGCCTCAAGGTGCCATGTTAAGACCATAATTGGTTTGATGCCAAAAATTGGCATGTCAAATTTTGGCAATTGCCAAATGTCGGCTAGTGATTGGTTGCTTACCAATTTTCCTTGTCAATCTCACAAAAGATGGCCGTTGGCAACTTTTAATTTTGCCAAATGTTGGCTTGCCAAATATTGGCAATACCAAATGTTGGTAGCAAACCAATTAGGCTCTTAATCTCTCCTTTGGACGGATGGACAGTGTCACCATGGGCCGACGTCGACGGTAACTTTCTAGAGTAGTTTCTAGGCCTACGTGCAACACGTCGCAATTCGCAGCAGCTTTGCAACTTTTCTCCAAGCTGTGTCTCTATCCAGCTATCCACGGGTAGTAGAATGGAATGATGGGCACGGAGGAATCGTCTCAGGGGGGCATGACAAATGGTGGATCCTGTCATCCCACACTAGTGACTGTTTCTCTGCCTTTTTGGTCCTGCAGGGTGTTCTTTAGCGGTGACAGGTGGGCCCGGGCAGGTTATCACGTCTGGTCTTGGGGTGGTCATTAGGGTTTGACCGGCCTGTCACTTTTCGAAAGTAACTAGCGTACATGTTAAGTGTCCGTGTCTATCCGGAGCTTTCTATCTACTAGTACGAGCATAGCAAAATTCAGTCCAGTGATCAGGTAAGAAAATTGCTTCCTTTTGAGTTTCCCTTCCTTTTGGGCTGCCGAGACTAGTTGCATGGGCATTAAATACATACTTACATTACCACCATGGCAGATGAGGGAAGTAGGTGACCAAGTGTGAGCGTGTGACCTCATCGTAAATTTGCAGTGTCACTCCTATTGTAGTACCTGTCATGTGTCATCCTTCTTTCATGGAAGAAACGGCTCATTGCATCACGGTGGTTGAGCGTTTCCGCATAGAGGACATGTATAGACAAGGACGCCATCAGCCCTTTAGGTTGGGCCTCGACCCCATGGAGGTTTTTGGGGGTCCGATTCCGTCTTCTCACGTATAGACATGGACATGTATGCTACGTAGTCTCTGGACGTTGGGACGTCAAGAAAGCTAACTGCAAGAATCAAGATGGTTCGTTGCGTCGAGCCGTTCGTGTTAACAGCATTCAAATCGATCACAAGATCTCCGTGTCTGCCCGCCTCATATCTCATAGCTAGGGGCGCCTAGTGTTGGTGATGTCTATGTCTTGAGTGTCTCCCGTGGACAGAGGCAAACGTACTGACGCTACTGGTCCGTAGGGGCTTGGCCATCGGTGCTCTGCATTCATGCATGGCACGGTTAACTGCATATTCTCGTTTCAAAAAAAAAAAAAACAGTTAACTGCATATTGGAAACAAAAACTAGTTACCTGAGTCCAAAAGGAAAGTTGAAGCTGGAGATATCACTTCAGATTAAGGAAGATCATGCGACTTCTCGTCCGACGATGAACAACATACGCTAGCGCCTGTTGTCTGGATTTCCTTTTATCAGTAGGACATGTTTCAAAGGCACTGTCAACTGTCAAGCGTGACATTTTCTTCTTCTTCTTCTTCTTCCTCTTTGAGTTGCGGGGAACAGCCATCTTCAGCCATGGACGCTGATATAGCTTTTTAGAATCACTTCAGTTATCATTTTCCTTTACTAGAATTCGCTTGATTTTTTTATGGAATAACTATAACTGTGCAAAGGAAAAGAGTAGTAATGCAGAATTCTAGAACCCGAGTCCTATTTAGCGCTTCAAGCGCCAGTTACTTCGCTACCGATAACTCGCGCACATCCTCGTCTCCTTCTGGCTAGCGAAATGAGCTGGCCCAAATCACGTACTCCTAACACCGGTTTTGGGAACCTTGTGGAAGGTTCCCTCCAGTTTTTTTGGGCTGGCTTTTTGGTTTTTGTGCATCACAGGTTTTTGTTTAGTTTATGTTTTTTTTCCTTTTTATTCTTTTTCATTCTATCTCTTCTTGATTCACAATTTAAAAAAAATTGTTGTACTTTTTCCTGGGTGTATGGCGCGGAGTGTTGGCCGACTAAAAGGCGACATGTTCAACAGTTAGGTGTGGCGGAGATGCGTATGTTGAGATGGATGTGTGGCCACACGAGGAAGGATCGAGTCCGGAATGATGATATACGAGATAGAGTTGGGGTAACACCAATTGAGGAGAAGCTTGTCCAACATCGTTTGAGATGATTTGGGCATATTCAGCGCAGGCCTCCAGAAGCTCCAGTGCATAGCGAACGGCTACAGCGTGCGGAGAATGTCAAGAGAGGGCGGGGTCGACCGATTTTGACATGGGAGGAGTCCGTTAAGAGAGACCTGAAGGATTGGAGTATCGACAAAGAGCTAGCTATGGACAGGGATGCGTGGAAGCTTGCTATCCATGTGCCAGAGCCATGAGTTGGTTGCGAGATCTTATGGGTTTCACCTCTAGCCTACCCCAACTTGTTTGGGACTAAAGGCTTTGTTGTTGTTGTTGTTGTACTTTTCTTGGGTAGCAAATTTTGTTTAAATTCAAGAACATATTTCAAATTCAGTTTTCTTAACTTGTGATTCAAATCCGTGAACTTTTTCTCAATTTTGAGATTTTTTTAAAGTTTATTAAGCTTTTCCAATTTTGCAAACTTTTCAGAAATTTGTGTGATCTTTTTATTTCAAATTCGTGATTTTTTTACAAAATTTCAAAGTTTTTTTTTCAATTTTATGAACTTTCTAAAATTTTGTAAACTTTTATGAAATTGGCTCAAACAATTTATTCCATATTCATGAACTTTTTAAAATTTCTGAACATGTTTTCAAAATTTGGATTTTTTTAAAGAAAACTCAACGGCAGACTGGCTATTCTTTTGAAATTTATGAAATTTATGTAAATTTTTCCCAAATTTGCGAGAACATTTCATTTTGAATTCGTGAACTTTTTAAAATTTCTGATTTTTAAAGAAATTCTTGAACATGTTTTAAAAATTGACATTTTTTTCTAGAAAACTCAATGGCGGACTCACAAACCTTGAACCAGTCAACACTACGAACCGAGCAACCAGGGGAATCGAGGTGTTGTGAGCGACGTGCTCGCCTCATTGTTGGGCCAGCCCATGATGTCGGGCGCGTGAGGGCTGGATCCCTATACGACGCAACTGGCGCTGGTTAGGACGGCATTTCCTATTTGGCGCTGCAGGCGCCGGTTTTAGCTGTTTCCGCAAACCGGCGCCTGCAGCGGTGCTAGCTGGGCCGGCCCATTAAAACAGTTAGCGTTGCTTCTGCTTTTTAGAAAGTGCAAAAAAGGGACACTGCGCGAATCGAACCTGAGACCTACACCTTCACAGCGCATGGCGCTTAACCACTACGGCCAGCCCTAGCTCACGCACAACATCTTGCGTTCTTCTTATTCTTTCTCCAGTTCGAGTTTTTTTTTCTGTTTCTTTTTTTCTTTTTATTTTTCTTATATGCGTGATTGTAAATTAATGAACATTTCCTTCCAAATCAACGAACGTTTCTCAAAAACCCATGAACTGTTTTCAAATTTTTAAAACTTTGATGAACTTTTTTCAAAAATCCATGAACTGTTTTCAAATTTTGTGAACTTTTTAAAACTTTGGTGAACATTTTTAAAAAATCCATGAACCTATTTTTAAAATTGGATGAACTTTTTCAAATTCAATGAACTTTTTCATAATTGATAATTTCTTTTCTGAAAATCCATGAACTTTTTTCAATTTTGATGAACTTTTTTCAATATTGATGAACTTTTTGTTTGAAAATTGATGAACTTTTTTTCAAGTTTGTGAACTTCTCTTGAAAATTTATGAACTCTTTTCGGAATCTATGAACCTTTTCAAAACTTATGAACTTTTTATAAAATTGAATATATGTTTTTAAAAAGATGAACTTTTCTCAAAAGTCGATGAACTTTTTTCAAAAGTCGATGAACTTGGTTTCAAAATTGATGAACCTTTTTCCAAGTTTGTGAACTGTTTTGAAATCGTCGATTTTTTTTCTAATTCATGCAAATTCTTTGAATTCGCAGTTTGTTTCGAAATCTTGAACTTTCAAATTTTCTTCAAATTTATTTTCACAAACATGTTTTTCCTAATTTCTATATGCAGTAAATAGCGTTGCTATAGTTCTTCTTAAACTGTTTGCGCCCTAAGAATTCATTAAAGCATGTTTGGTCCAGTGGTTGGGCAACACGTGTAGGCGCCAGGTTACCTAATCGGCGCTGAAGGCGCCGACTAGGGGCTCCCGGTTAGGACGTCTCGTTCTAGAATCCAACTCTTAGACTGCATCAACAAACAACTAAAAGATTGCAAGGCCGAGATCTAATGGGGCTTTTATGTTGTCATAAAGGCGTACAACCCGCTAATGTAACTTACATGATACATCTATGGGAAGCAACTTATGGAAATAACTTCATGTTAATCTTCCCCAACCTATTCAAGGTGGGCCCTTCCTTCCCATCGTTTTCTAACCATACCTTCCCAACTCATCCCGTAACTTAAATCCCGTCAAAGTTGCCCGTAGATGTTGCTCCCCTCATTGCGAACTAAGCCTTTGACGAGTAATGCTACAACTATGGAGGTTTTACACTCTGAGTTGAGGGGAATTGTTTTGATTGGTAGTTATGATTAAGGGGGGCTCACCTTTAAATTTAGGAGGGGGAGGGGGATTAGTGAGGAGGGCTTTAATTCTGTAAAACCTCTCACGCAATTCTAGCATTTTGGCCTTACTATGGGTTTGTGTGCCGATTAGCAAGTTGTTGCACTGCCTCGCTCACATAGTGGCAGGTTTAGGGAAATCTTATTTTACACAAACATATAAATATATCTATAAATGTATAATTTTGATAAACACAACTATTTTTTATAATGCATGAACATTATAATTTCAAACGCATAAATATTCTTGCATATACATATATTTTACCCATGAACAAAATTAAATGCATTATGCTTATAATACATAATGAATATTTTTAAATCTTTGATAATTTTATTAGAAAGTTGAACATTTTCAAATATATTAATATATTGACAGCAATTATGCATTAATTGATTTTAATAATACATTTATCACAAAAAATAAATACATATTACCCATTTTTTAAAATATTGATATTGGATCGTCCCTGGTATAGGCACACTTCAGCTGACTTGCCTCATGTCCTACACTTAAACCCCAGAATAGGGGCACTTCCTATTTCTCGCATAGGTCGTTGGATAGAGACCTACCCCATAGCCCCCACACGCCCCGTCCATATAGTATTTTTTATATTTTTTTAAATCCTTGAACTTTTTTTGAACTTGTGAACTTTTTAGAAATCTCACACAAAATTTTAAATTCATGTTATTTAAGTCCAAGAACATTTTTTCAATATTGGAGCATTTATTAAAATCCGGATTTTTTTCTTTGGCACTTATTTTCTTAAAATCTGAGAACATATTTAAAATTCTTGAAACAAGCAATTTTTAGTTTTCAAAAACATTATTTGAATTTGTGACCATTTTATGAATCTGTGAACATTTTCTGAGTTGACAAAGATTTTTGAATTTTGGGAATAATTTTGGAATTCAAGAACACTATTTTGGAATTGGCCAATATATTTTATATTTTGTGAACACTGTTTTAAATTTGCGTTGGTATTATTGTGAACAATTTTTTGTTTTATACTTTGGAATTCACGAACGCTTTTTTGTGGACATTTTTGAACAATATTTGTATGACTCTTATTGGTTCTAATGATTAAAGATGTACTTTGAGCTGTAAAAAAATCCGTATTGGAAAAATATTCATGCATATAATAAGTGTTGTTGTATTGATAAGTATATGTTCATTATTAAAATATTCTTGCACATGGAAATAATATATTTCCTATCTTGCAAAAAATAAAGTGTTCTCATATACCAAGGTAAAATTATTTTTGGTCAGAAAATTGTGCATATATTTTTCCAAATTATTTTTATGTGAACCAGAAATGTGTGTATGTTAAATCGTGTTCACTTCCACGGAAGAGTGCTCCTCCCTCTCGCTACCCCCGCGTCGCCTCCCCCGGCGGCGGCGGGGGTACCCTAGCCACGTCGCCTCGGCCCCCTCCCCACCTCGTCCCACCTCCTCGCCGCCCCCTGAGGCAGCCGCCGGGCAAGCCCGGGGCGCCAATGATGGTGGCGGCGGTGTTGGGGAACATAGCATGCAATTCCAAAAAAAAAATCCCTACGCTCACGCAAGATCTATCTAGGAGATGCATAGCAATAAGAGGGGGGAGTGTGTCTACATACCCTCGTAGACCGTAAGCGGAAGCGTTTGACAACGCGGTTGATGTAGTCAAACTTCATCTAGTTTCGACCGATCAAGTACCGAACGTACGACACCTCCGAGTTCTGCACACATTCAGCTCGATGACGTCCCTCGTCCTCTTTATCCAGCAATATGTCGAGGAAGTAGTTGAGTTATGTGAGCACGACGGCGTGGTGACGGTGATGGTGAAGTGATCCGCGCAGGGCTTCGCCTAAGCACCGCGAGACTATGACCAGGGCTGTAAACTGTGGAGGGGAGCACCGCACACGGCTAACAACTGATGTTGTGTATGCTAGGTGCCCCCTCCTCATATATATAGGTGGGAGGGAGAGGGGAGAGACCAAGGGGCGCCCCAAGTGGGCCCGAATCCCACTTGGGCTCCTGCCCTCGTCCCCCCTTCCTTGTATAGGTGCCAGGGGAAGGAAGGGGGAGGTGGCGCCAACTTTCCCTCCCCCGTTTCCTTTCCCGAGGGCTGGTCGGCCTGGAGGAGGGGCACACCAACCCCTTGTGGGCTCGTTTGTCCCTCTATTGGCCCATTAAGCCCATATCTTTGTCGGGGGTGCCCAGAACCCCTTCCGATGACCCTATATGTACCCGGTACCCTCCGGAACACTTGCGGTGTCCGAATTGTTGGGTAACGTAGTAATTTCAAAAAATTTCCTACGCACACACAAGATCATGGTGATGCATAGCAACGAGAGGGGAGAGTGTTGTCTACGTACCCTACCGTAAGCGGAAGCGTTAGTACACGCGGTTGATGTAGTCGTACATCTTCACGATCCAACCGATCAAGTACCGAACGTACAACACCTCCGAGTTCAGCACATGTTCAGCCCGATGACGTCCCCCGAACTCCGATCCAGCCGAGTGTTGATGGAGAGTTTCGTCAGCATGACGGCGTGGTGACGATGATGATGTTCTATCGACACAGGGCTTCGCCTAAGCACCGCTACAGTATTATTGAGGAGGACTATGGTGGAGGGGGGCACCGCACACGGCTAAGAGATCAATGATCAATTGTTGTGTCCTTGGGGTGCCCCTTATTGGGCTCTACGGTAGGGTGCGTCGACTGCAAATTAAAATTCCTACGCGCAGAATAACCAAGAACATGCTACCGGAGATGGATCACAAATCGTTACCACTAGACGCGCAGTGCCGTGCAGCGGAAGTAGAGTTGGGGCAGCGCGTCCGCGTGGATCGTCTCCTCCTCGTCCAATCTCCCTCGAACAGCCGGTCGTCCGATCCCATGTACAAGTTCGCCGGAGCGGCGCAAGTGCACCGTCTCTAACGGTATCCGCACGTGCAGGAGGAATACCGTGCGGCGGACTGTTAGGTCCGATCACACAGTCAGCGGCGAGTGGAGGTGGCTATTCGCAACACATGCAAACCCTAGTCGCAATGCCGAAGCAATCCATCGAATAAGTGCGCTGCACCTCCACATTATATAGGTGTCCATCGCGGGCTCAACACTTGGGCCTCGCACGAACCCTAAAGCCCAAAGTCTACTCGGTCACGTTCCTAGTCCAGTTCGGATCACATCCGACCAGTGTCCTACGAACTGACCTCGTAGGTTCCTTCCCTTAAGCGCGTGACCCCTTAGGTTCAAGTCGGCTTGGTCACAGTTCGGATCACCTCAGACTTGCACGGTTGGTAGCGGCCTCTAGCAAGGCGTGCCGACCATCAAGCAGACTATGAAGCTGGTTAGGCGAACTTGTACAACGTGTCACACTTCTGTTCCCTTTGCCGCACGATATATGTTGTCGGGCTCAAGGCGAGACTGTCATCCTTGTGCTAGCCCGACCTCTTTCTCGTTCCAATGATACCGACCAAAAACCGGATTATCTCATAATCCTTGTCGCATGGCCATGCTTATCCTTGTCGGATCACACGAGGGGCCCGGAGTATATCTCTCCTTATCGGAGGGGCAAATCCCATCTTGCTCGACCATGTCTCTGTAACGCCCCAAGACCGATGTGCCAGGTGTCGTTCAGTTATTCGTTGTTGTTGCTTTGTCATTGCTTGCGTGTCATGCATTGCATATCATGTCATCATGTGCATTTCATTTGCATACGTGTTCGTCTCATGCATCCGAGCATTTTCCCCGTTGTCCATTTTGCATTCCGGCGCTTTCGTTCTCCTCCGGTGATCATTTCTACCTTTCTTTCTTGTGTGGGGATTAAACATTTCCGGATTGGACCGAGACTTGTCATGCGGCCTTGGTTTACTACCGGTAGACCGCCTGTCAAGTTTCGTACCATTTGGACTTCGTTTGATACTCCAACGGTTAACCGAAGGACCGAGAAGGCCTCGTGTGTGTTGCAGCCCAACACCCCTCCAATTTGGCCCAAAAACCCACCTAACTCTGCTCCATCGTCTCGGTCGTTCGATCACGATCGCGTGGCTGAAAACCGCACCTCATTTGGAGCTTCCTAGCTCCCTCTACCTATAAAAGAGCACCCCTCCCCGAAATTTCGGATCATTTCGCAGTCTAAACCCTAGATCCACTCCTCCCCGCGCCACCGAACGCGTCCGCGCTGCACCAGACATGTCCGCCCCCGCGCGCCACCTCACTCCAGCCAATCGGAGCGCGCCACCTCAGCCCCTCCGCCGCTCTCCTCCAACCCGCGGCCGCCACCTGTCCCAACTGGCTTCCGCGTCGCCCCACTTCGCCGCCGGCCCGCGGAGCCCATCCGGGGCCCGCGCGAGCCCGGATCTCCGCCGCCGCCCGCAGGCACCCCGCGTCTCCTCGCTCCCGTAGCCGGTCGAGGAGAGGAGCCCCTCGATCCGCGCCTCCGCCGCCTAGCGTCTCTCCGCCGGCGACCTCGCCTGCAACCTTCGCCGGAGCGCGTCGCCCTGCGACTTGGAGCCCCGTCCAGCGCCGCTGTCGCCAGATCCGGTCATCACGCGCCGGGATCCGCCCCTTCCTGCTCACGGCCGGCCTCCCCTCGCCGGAGCACACCTCCGCCGGAACCGCGCCGCCGACCACGGCTTCACCGGAGTCATCGCTCCCTGTGCCAGATCGGGAGGAGCCCGATCCATCTGCGTTGACCGCGCCGCGCCTCCACGTGGGCCACGCCCGAGTCTGGCCCAGCTCGCCGGCCTCCTTCCTCTTCATTTCGGGCCGCGCTCCCGGGCCCATCTCCAGCGCCGGCCTCGCTCGGCCTCCTCCCCAGCTCCCTTCGCCAGCCGCGTGGGCCACAGCGCCAGGCCCAGCCGGGCCACCTTCTCCGCACTGCGCCAGCCCAGCAGGCCTGCCTCTCCCTCCGACCGGGCCAGGCCCAAGGGTGAGCCGACCCCAGCGCCCCTCCTCTTTTCTCTTCCTCGCTGTTGGGCTTCATCAGATTCGGCCCGATGCATGTTTTTTTCAGCGTCTGGACGATTTGTCTATTATTCCTGAGACTGCCAGTTTTACAGTTTAGTCCCCCTAGTTCATGCATTTAATAACTCACTAACCGTGCATCGGATTAAAATGTTTTATATATGAAACTTGCTCAGAATTTTGTGTAGTTTAATAATATCCAACTTTCATCTATGTTTGAAATGTTAAAAATGTTGTTTGCATTAATTTACTCCTATGCCATGCTAAAATGATTTAATTCATAACTAAATAACCGTAGCTCCGATTTTAATAAATTATATATGTAAATAGGGTAGAAAAATGTCTAGTTTAACGTGGTGCACTCATCTGTCATGTTTAACAACTCTAAAATATTGTTTAGGGCAGAACAGTACCAAATCTAAAATATGCTATGGGGATTTACCGGAATTGTTGTTCGTTACTTCCGGCCTCATTTAAACTTGCCTAGATAGGTAGTTTCGTTGTGCTTCACCCTCTTGCCATGTTAACCAACATTTAATATTGTTGAGTACATAAAAGAGATCAAACTAAATAACGTGTCGTGGTGTTTCATCAATATGCAACTCGTTGCGTATGGAGCTCCACTTAATTTGTAGTGTTGTTTGTTGCACTTTGCCATGCCTTGTTTCATTAAACCGGACATGCATCATACTCGATTGTGCATCGTGCCATGTCGATGTGTTGGTTGTTTACTATGTTGTGTGCTTCTTTCCGGTGTTTGCTTCTTCGGGTTGGTTCCGATAACGTCGAGGTTGTGAGTATCCATTCGTCTACGTCCGTTTGTCTTCTTCATGGACTCGTTCTTCTTCCTTGCGGGATTTCAGGCAAGATGACCATACCCTCGAAATCACTACTATCTTTGCTATGCTAGTTTGCTCGCTCTTTTGCTATGCCAATGCTACGATGCCTACCATTTGCTTGTCAGCCTCCCAAATTGCCATGCTAAACCTCTAATCCACCATGTCCTAGCAAACCGTTGTTTGGCTATGTTACCGCTTTGCTCAGCCCCTCTTATAGCGTTGCTAGTTGCAGGTGAAGATTGGATGCCGTTCCTTGTTGGGATATTTTTTTTACTTGTTGGGATATCACTATATATCTGATTTAATTAATGCATCTATATACTTGGTAAAGGGTGGAAGGCTCGGCCCTATGCCTGGTGTTTTGTTCCACTCTTGCCGCCCTAGTTTCCGTCATATCGGTGTTATGTTCCCGGATTTTGCGTCCCTTACGCGGTTGGGCTATAATGGGAACCCCTTGACAGTTCGCCTTAAGTAAAGCTTTTCCAGCAATGCCCAACATTGGTTTTACCATTTGCCACCTAGCCTTTTCTTTTCCCTTGGGGGTCGCGCGCCCAAGGGTCATCATTATTTTTAACCCCCCCGGGCCAGTGCTCCTCTGAGTGTTGGTCCGAACTGAGCTGCCTGCGGGGCCACCTCGGGGAAACTTGAGGGTTGGTTTTACTCGTAGCTAGTCTCATCTGAGTGTGCCCTGAGAAAGAGATATGTGCAGCTCCTATCGGGATTTGTCGGCACATTCGGGCGGTGTTGCTGGTTTAGTTTTACCCTGTCGAAATGTCTTGTTGTACCGGGATACCGAGTCTGATCGGAATGTCTCGGGTGGAGGTCTATTCCTTCGTTGACCGTGAGAGCTTGTGATGGGCTAAGTTGGGACACCCCTGCAGGGATTTGAACTTTCGAAAGTCGTGCCCGCGGTTATGGGCAGATGGGAATTTGTTAACGTCCGGTTGTAGAAAACCCGAAGTTGACCTTATTTAAAATACATCAACCGCGTGCGTAACCGTGATGGTCTCTTCTCGGTGGAGTCCGGGAAGTGAACACGGTGTTGGAGTTATGTTTGACGTAAGTAGTTTCAAGATCACTTCTTGATCGCTACTAGCTTCACGACCGTGCCTTGCTTCTCTTCTCGCTCTCTTTTGCGAATGTAGCCACCATATATGCTAGTCGCTTGCTGCAGCTCCACCTCATTACCCCCAGCCTTCCTATAAGCTTAAATAGTCTTGATCTCGCGGGTGCGAGATTGCTGAGTCCCTGTGGCTCACAGATACTTCCAAAACCAGCTTGCAGGTGCCGTTGAGTCCGTGCAGATGACTCAACCAAACTAAAGGAGGAGCTCGATGAAGATCTTGTCCTTTGTGGTGTTTCGTTCTAGTTGATCAGTAGTGGAGCCCAGTTGGGGTCGATCGGGGACCTTTGTCGCATTTGGGGTTCTTCTTTTATTTTGGTTCCGTAGTCGGACCTTGATTGTATCAGGATGATGTAATGCTTTGTTCATGTAATTGTGTGAAGTGGCGATTGTAAGCCAACTATGTATCTCTTTCCCTTATGTATTACATGGGTTGTGTGAAGATTACCTCACTTGCGACATTGCTTTCAATGCGGTTATGCCTCTAAGTCGTGCTTCGACACGTGGGAGATATAGCCGCATCGAGGGCGTTACAAGTTGGTAATCAGAGCCTTCCCCGACCTTAGGAGCCCCCACTGATTGGTCGTTTTTAGCGGCCGAGTTGTGTCTAGAAAAATGTTTTGAGTCCTTTAGGAATTATATATCGGAGAGTTTAGGAATTCTTTTTACTCCCCAGTCCCTTTGTCGCTCTGGTGAGGCATCCTGACGTAGAGTTTTGACTCTTCTCTTCTCAAATTTCACTAAAATTTTTTTTAGGATCACGCGGGTATCTTGGAATCGTTCCGATGGTTTTATGATGAGAACATTGTCTTGGTGCCTCCTGTCAGGGGTTTAGTGGAAGTGTCCCGGGGAGTTGAGCTCTGAGGTGTTGTCATCATAATTTTATCGTTGCAGTTCTGGAATACCTGAGTTTAGTACGCCGACATCGAAAATCTCTTTTATGCCGTTCGTTGGTGAGATAACCTCGACGCCACCCAGTACTGGGGCGGGAGTTCGGGAGTATCGCCATAACTTGTATAACGGATGATTTTCGAAGGTTGAGGTAGATGATTTCCGAAGGTTTCTTGGTTATGTGTTGAAGGATGGATACAACTGGATGTAGGATTTGCTAGTTTGGGTGAGATATTATGCTTCCCCTGTATCCCCAACACCTGATTGCATAACCGGAAAATTTCGGGAGTTTCATAGGTGGGAATTCAAGTAGCTCTTAGGATATCTTTCCGACAGATGTATGATATGAAATTGGGGTTCGACGTCTAGTGGTCCGCCTATTCACGGTCGATTTTACAGTGGTCTCATTGTGTCTTAAAGAGTCCTTGGCTATGCCGACTCGGGGACGCTTTGTATGTCGTGTGCACTGCCTTGTACATGATGGTGCTGTACGATCGAGCCCGTGTAGGCCCCACCACGAAAACTTTGGACGAAATCTCTATCATATGTTTGTTCTGGCTTATTCCGCAAGCCAATCCTTTTGTTTTTGTTTTGAGTTGTGGTATTCGAGTTGGTTCAATGTCAAGTGTTGATTCCATGCCCTTTCCTAAGTGGTGTTCTCATACTTCGGTGTGAATACTAATCCTTCTTGATCATCGAGATTGTGCTGTCAATCCTTTTTAACCGGTGTGCTCCTCCTCAAGTGGATCCAATCATTTCAACATCAGTAAGATCAATTATCTCTTCTTCTCAACGGTGTTATTTCTTCCGTCTCCAAGTTGCCTTTGTTTTTTTCCCACCCTTCCTCCCTTTGTTTTTCTCCAAGGATTCAGATTTCTTATCCAAGTATCCTTTATTGATGGAAAGCATCTCCATTCCTTTTCGTCAATTTTCTTATCCGGTGATGCTCATGAAGATGCTAACGAAGTTTCTAGTTCATCATTCTTCATTCTTTTTTCTTCTCCGGTGGAACCAATTCAAGCTTTCGGTGTTGATCATATTCCTTTCCGTATTTCAATGTATTTCTCATACCGTTGCACCTCATAATCATCCACCTCTTGCTATTCAATTGTTCCGGAGTGCTCAAGAAATCCCGAAGATTCGTGCTTACACTCTGCTTTCGTTCAAGCTCTTTCAAGGACGTTATCTCATTCAAGCCATTTAAATTCAACCGGTGCAATCTCTCTTTGAAATCGTTCTACGGTGTATCTTTTCAGTGGGCCCTAACCCACAGGTCTTTTCCCAGGATCTTACCTGACTCTTCTAATTCTCCCGGAGATGTCCTTAAAATTCTTTTCGAAGTTTGACGTAAGAATGAGTTATCATCAGTCAAATGCCATCTCCTAGATCTTTCACAATTATTTTCATCGTTGGCTCAACCTCTTCGTTTTGATTCTTCCGGAGTGTCTAAATAATTCATGGTGGTGTTCTCGTCGTCATTCTCGGATTTTGAAGACCGAAAAAGAGTTTCTCTTTAATCTTGCTCTTTTCTCTTCAAGATTCGTGATTCTAGCTTGTTGCCATCCTCTCATAACTGTGTTTGATTGTGAGATATTATTTTCACCCATCTGGAGTAATTCAAGAGTCTTCTCAGTTTGATTATCCAGAGCCCATCATCGAAGATTTATTCATTCTCAGTTTGCAGTTATCATTCTCCGATCTTACCGGTGCCTTGTTCAAGTGATCTTTAATCGGCTCGTGCTCTCTTCGTTCTCATGTATCTAGATTGTCTCAGGTATCTTCGTTCATTTCACTATTCTTCTCGGTGTTTCTTTGTCTTCCCTTAATTCATTTTCAATTTGTACGATGGTTCGTTCAAGATTTTTTCTTCTTTCTTATCATATCAATTCATTTGTTGTTCCAATCCTACCGGTGGTTCGTTGAAGACCTTCTCAAGTTTATGTTATATCTCTCTTAATCTTTTCTATGAGAATAAGTAATATGTCAAATCCGTTGATTGTCATCAATTTAATTGGTGAAGGATAGACATAACATAATTCTTATTCTTGTTTAATCAAGTTTATTCAATTCCGGAGTGGCTCATCGTATCACATTCTCAGTTCGAGTTGCTCATCTTTTCTTTCCCGGAGTTCCAAGCTCTAATTATCATTCCAAAGATCTATCTAACCATTGCAAGGGTTCAACTTGTGTTTTCAACTTCTCTTTCTTCTCGTTATCCTTTCATTACCGGAGTTCTTCTTGGAGATTCTACATGTTGGTTCATCAAGGATTTATATTCCTTCTCGAAATGTTCATCGAGATTCTTTTCTAAGGAGTTCAAGCATTCTTCATCTTGCTATCCGGAGTGCATTTCTGTCTGCCTTATCATTCGAGGTGGTATTATGTCATTCTTGATAATTAAGTTCGGGTTTTCATGATTCACATGTTGTCATGCATGAGATATTTTAAATCCATCAATCTCTTCATTGGAATTATCTTGAGTTATATTTCACCTATAGCCTTCCCTAAGGATTGTTGCTAATTTTGGTGCTTGTAAATGATCCAAGTACTTCATTTATCCTCCCGGTGATATAAGTTTCTCGTCTCCTCGTTCATATCAATCCAATTCTTCTTCCCGTGAGTGGCAGGTTGTCATCTCATAATTTGAGATGTATTTCATAAGACCATATCAAGATTATTCTTTTCGTTGTTGGTTTTCAACAACTCCATTCTAGCATTTGTTGTATCCGTGATCTCTCAAGATCTTGTTTCCCTTCGTTCCGGAGTCATTGTGATGTTGCTCTTTTCAACCCATCATCTCGTTTGTCAAAGATCATGTTCTTTTCGTGCTTATCCATTTAACCAAAGTGTCGTGTCCTCTGCTCAAGTTCTTTTCATCTTATCTAGTCTTGTATCACTTTTCAACCGGAGTGCTGTTCGAATTTGGTCTTCCTTGATCCCCTTCCTTAACCGGCGTGTTTTCAATATATATCTTCCCTTCAACCTCAAGGTTTTTCGCAAATGCTCTTTGTCCCTCGTTTCTAATGTAGTGTTTTCGACCTAGTTCACCTTCGTGGTATTCTTTTCTCGAATTTGTTCAACCTCGCAAGGTTCTTTGGTTTCACTCATTTGTAAAAGAAGCAACTTAGTTTTACCTCTTCTCTTTCTTTTCCGTTGCCCCTCCGGTGCCATTCTAGATCTCGGGACGAGATCCTCTCGTAGTGGTGGAGAGTTGTAACGCCCCGAGACCGATGTGCCAGGTGTCATTCAGTTATTCGTTGTTGTTGCTTTGTCATTGCTTGCGTGTCATGCATTGCATATCATGTCATCATGTGCATTTCATTTGCATACGTGTTCGTCTCATGCATCCGAGCATTTTCCCCGTTGTCCATTTTGCATTCCGGCGCTTTCGTTCTCCTCCGGTGATCATTTCTACCTTTCTTTCTTGTGTGGGGATTAAACATTTCCGGATTGGACCGAGACTTGTCATGCGGCCTTGGTTTACTACCGGTAGACCGCCTGTCAAGTTTCGTACCATTTGGACTTCGTTTGATACTCCAACGGTTAACCGAGGGACCGAGAAGGCCTCGTGTGTGTTGCAGCCCAACACCCCTCCAATTTGGCCCAAAAACCCACCTAACTCTGCTCCATCGTCTCGGTCGTTCGATCACGATCGCATGGCCGAAAACCGCACCTCATTTGGAGCTTCCTAGCTCCCTCTACCTATAAAAGAGCACCCCTCCCCGAAATTTCGGATCATTTCGCAGTCTAAACCCTAGATCCACTCCTCCCCGCGCCACCGGACGCGTCCGCGCTGCACCAGACATGTCCGCCCCCGCGCGCCACCTCACTCCAGCCAATCGGAGCGCGCCACCTCAGCCCCGCCGCCGCTCTCCTCCAACCCGTGGCCGCCACCTGTCCCAACCGGCTTCCGCGTCGCCCCACTTCGCCGCCGGCCCGCGGAGCCCATCCGGGGCCCGCGCGAGCCCGGATCTCCGCCGCCGCCCGCAGGCACCCCGCGTCTCCTCGCTCCCGTAGCCGGTCGAGGAGAGGAGCCCCTCAATCCGCGCCTCCGCCGCCTAGCGTCTCTCCGCCGGCGACCTCGCCTGCAGCCTTCGCCGGAGCGCGCCGTCTTGCGACTTGGAGCCCCTTCCAGCGCCGCTGTCGCCAGATCCGGTCATCACGCGCCGGGATCCGCCCCTTCCTGCTCACGGCCGGCCTCCCCTCGCCGGAGCACACCTCCGCCGGAACCGCGCCGCCGACCACGGCTTCACCGGAGTCATCGCTCCCTGTGCCAGATCGGGAGGAGCCCGATCCATCTGCGTTGACCGCGCCGCGCCTCCACGTGGGCCACGCCCGAGTCTGGCCCAGCTCGCCGGCCTCCTTCCTCTTCATTTCGGGCCGCGCTCCCGGGCCCATCTCCAGCGCCGGCCTCGCTCGGCCTCCTCCCCAGCTCCCTTCGCCAGCCGCGTGGGCCACAGCGCCAGGCCCAGCCGGGCCACCTTCTCCGCACCGCGCCAGCCCAGCTGGCCTGCCTCTCCCTCCGACCGGGCCAGGCCCAAGGGTGAGCCGACCCCAGCGCCCCTCCTCTTTTCTCTTCCTCGCTGTTGGGCTTCCTCAGATTCGGCCCGATGCATGTTTTTTTCAGCGTCTGGACGATTTGTCTATTATTCCTGAGACTGCCAGTTTTACAGTTTAGTCCCCCTAGTTCATGCATTTAATAACTCACTAACCGTGCATCGGATTAAAATGTTTTATATATGAAACTTGCTCAGAATTTTGTGTAGTTTAATAATATCCAACTTTCATCTATGTTTGAAATGTTAAAAATGTTGTTTGCATTAATTTACTCCTATGCCATGCTAAAATGATTTAATTCATAACTAAATAACCGTAGCTCCGATTTTAATAAATTATATATGTAAATGGGGTAGAAAAATGTCTAGTTTAATGTGGTGCACTCATCTTGCATGTTTAACAACTCTAAAATATTGTTTAGGGCAGAACAGTACCAAATCTAAAATATGCTATGGGGATTTACCGGAATTGTTGTTCGTTACTTCCGGCCTCATTTAAACTTGCCTAGATAGGTAGTTTCGTTGTGCTTCACCCTCTTGCCATGTTAACCAACATTTAATATTGTTGAGTACATAAAAGAGATCAAACTAAATAACGTGTCGTGGTGTTTCATCAATATGCAACTCGTTGCGTATGGAGCTCCACTTAATTTGTAGTGTTGTTTGTTGCACTTTGCCATGCCTTGTTTCATTAAACCGGACATGCATCATACTCGATTGTGCATCGTGCCATGTCGATGTGTTGGTTGTTTACTATGTTGTGTGCTTCTTTTCCGGTGTTTGCTTCTTCGGGTTGGTTCCGATAACGTCGAGGTTGTGAGGATCCATTCGTCTACGTCCGTTTGTCTTCTTCATGGACTCGTTCTTCTTCCTTGCGGGATTTCAGGCAAGATGACCATACCCTCGAACTCACTACTATCTTTGCTATGCTAGTTTGCTCGCTCTTTTTCTATGCCAATGCTACGATGCCTACCATTTGCTTGTCAGCCTCCCAAATTGCCATGCTAAACCTCTAATCCACCATGTCCTAGCAAACCGTTGTTTGGCTATGTTACCGCTTTGCTCAGCCCCTCTTATAGCGTTGCTAGTTGCAGATGAAGATTGGATGCCGTTCCTTGTTGGGATATTTTTTTACTTGTTGGGATATCACTATATATCTGATTTAATTAATGCATCTATATACTTGGTAAAGGGTGGAAGGCTCGGCCCTATGCCTGGTGTTTTGTTCCACTCTTGCCGCCCTAGTTTCCGTCATATCGGTGTTATGTTCCCAGATTTTGCGTCCCTTACACGGTTGGGCTATAATGGGAACCCCTTGACAGTTCGCCTTAAGTAAAGCTTTTCCAGCAATGCCCAACATTGGTTTTACAATTTGCCACCTAGCCTTTTCTTTTCCCTTGGGGGTCGCGCGCCCAAGGGTCATCATTATTTTTAACCCCCCGGGCCAGTGCTCCTCTGAGTGTTGGTCCGAACTGAGCTGCCTGCGGGGCCACCTCAGGGAAACTTGAGGGTTGGTTTTACTCGTAGCTAGTCTCATCTGAGTGTGCCCTGAGAAAGAGATATGTGCAACTCCTATCGGGATTTGTCGGCACATTCAGGCGGTGTTGCTGGTTTAGTTTTACCCTGTCGAAATGTCTTGTTGTACCGGGATACCGAGTCTGATCGGAATGTCTCGGGTGGAGGTCTATTCCTTCGTTGACCGTGAGAGCTTGTGATGGGCTAAGTTGGGACACCCCTGCAGGGATTTGAACTTTCGAAAGCCGTGCCCGCGGTTATGGGCAGATGGGAATTTGTTAACGTCCGGTTGTAGAAAACCCGAAGTTGACCTTATTTAAAATACATCAACCGTGTGCGTAACCGTGATGGTCTCTTCTCGGTGGAGTCCGGGAAGTGAACACGGTGTTGGAGTATGTTTGACGTAAGTAGTTTCAGGATCACTTCTTGATCGCTACTAGCTTCACGACCGTGCCTTGCTTATCTTCTCGCTCTCTTTTGCGAATGTAGCCACCATATATGCTAGTCGCTTGCTGCAGCTCCACCTCATTACCCCCAGCCTTCCTATAAGCTTAAATAGTCTTGATCTCGCGGGTGCGAGATTGCTGAGTCCCTGTGGCTCACAGATACTTCCAAAACCAGCTTGCAGGTGCCGTTGAGTCCGTGCAGATGACTCAACCAAACTCAAGGAGGAGCTCGATGAAGATCTTGTCCTTTGTGGTGTTTCGTTCTAGTTGATCAGTAGTGGAGCCCAGTTGGGGTCGATCGGGGACCTTTGTCGCATTTGGGGTTCTTCTTTTATTTTGGTTCCGTAGTCGGACCTTGATTGTATCAGGATGATGTAATGCTTTGTTCATGTAATTGTGTGAAGTGGCGATTGTAAGCCAACTATGTATCTCTTTCCCTTATGTATTACATGGGTTGTGTGAAGATTACCTCACTTGCGACATTGCTTTCAATGCGGTTATGCCTCTAAGTCGTGCTTCGACACGTGGGAGATATAGCCGCATCGAGGGCGTTACAGTCTCGCAGCATGGGACTAGACAAACCCGAAACCTACCTTTGTAACTACCCAGTCACGGAGTAGCGTTTGGTCGGCCCAAAGCAAGTCTGTCACAATCCCGAGAACATGCGTCAACTCAGGTCTTAGGACATAGAACGTATGTTGTACTAGAGACTCACAAATGACATATCGCTGAGTCTCATAGTTGGGTCTGTCCGACTTGGACCTTATCTCGACTCGGATCCGACTACGTTGAATCCGACCAGACCCTTCCAAGTCCATATTATCCGGTTAGCATCCAATGCTCCATGGCTTGTGAGACCAAGCCATCGACCGTGTCATATGCTAGTCTAGTCGGCTGCGTGTCCACACAGCCCTTTCGACTAGGGACCTTCTAGGACAGTCATCATGCAATGCATAGTCCCACAAACAAGTCACGTACTTGCTGATACACATCATTGATAATGTCCAAGGACTAGCTTTATTCATAAACACATAGGAAATATCATCATACATGATGCCTCTAGGGCATATCTCCAACAGTCTCCCACTTGCACTAGAGTCAATCAAATAGGCATCGAATGCCCATAGCTCTAACGTGCCCCTCATGCTTGGGTTGTGGAAGCGGCTTAGTCAACGGATCTGCAACATTTGCATCCGTGTGAATCTTGCATAACTCTACATCACCATTCTTTACGATCTTTCGTATCAGGTGATATTTCTGATCTATATGTCTGACCTTGTGGTGATTCCTCGGCTCCTTGGATTGTGTGATGGCACCAGAATTATCACAATAAAGGTCCAACGGTTTCACCGAGGCTGGGAAAATACCAAGATCATCCAGAAAATGCCGGATCCAAACACCTTCCTTTGCAGCTTCACAAGCCGCAATGTATTCGGCTTCTGTGGTAGAATCAGCCACCGTATCCTGCTTGGAACTCATCCAGTGCACTGCTCCTCCGTTCAGGACGTACACGAATCCGGACTGTGATCGACAATCATCTCTATCGGTTTGGAAACTAGCATCGGCATAACCCCTTACAACGAGCTCTTCCTCACCTCCATAAACTAGGAACATCTCTTTAGTCCTTTTCAGGTACTTCAAAATAGTCTTTACCGCTGCCCAGTGACTCTCACCTGGGTTTTCCTGGTATCTACTTGTTAGGCTTATTGAAAAAGCAACATCAGGCCTTGTACATATCATGGCATACATGATGGATCCAATTGCCGAGGCATACGGAATCCTACTCATCCTACTTCGCTCATCAGATGTCAAAGGACTCTGAGTCTCGCTTAGCCTTATACCATGTGAGAGTGGCAAGAACCCTTTCTTCGCCTCACTCATGTTGAACCACTTCAACACTTTATCTATGCACGTGCTCTGACTTAAGCCGAGCAACCTCCTCGATCTATCTCTATATATCTTAATGCCTAAAATGTAGACTGCCTCACCAAGGTCCTTCATCGAAAACTTGCCATTCAATGATTCCTTGACCGAGTTTAGCATCGAAACATTGTTCCCGATCAACAATATGTCATCCACATACAAGATCAAAAACACTATCGAGCTCCCACTTAACTTCTTGTATAAACAAGAGTCCTCTTCGCTTTTGATGAAACCGAGACTAGTGACGACCTCATCAAAACGAATGTTCCGACTCCGAGATGCTTGCTTCAACCCATAAATGGATCTCTTGAGCTTGCATACCTTACTAGTGCTAGTCGGATCGACAAAACCCTCGGGCTGTATCATATACACGCCCTTGGTTAAATTTCCGTGAAGGAAAGACGTTTTGACATCCATCTGCCATATCTCGTAATCGAAATATGCAGCTATAGCTAGTATGATCCTTACTGATTTCAGCATCGCTATCGGCGAGTAAGTCTCGTCATAGTCAATTCCTTGAACTTGTCCATAACCTTTAGCGACAAGCCGAGCTTTGTGGATCTGAACATTTCCATCCACATCGGTTTTCTTCTTAAAGACCCATTTGCAACCAATGGCTGTTACGCCAGGCGGCGGATCAACCAAGTCGCAGACTTGATTCTCATCCATGGACTTTAACTCGGATCTCATGGCCTCCAGCCATGCCTTGGAATCTGGGCTCACCATCGCTTCTGCATATGTGGCCGGCTCGTCGCTTTCTAGCAACAATAGATCACGCACCCTGCGCAATCTTTCCGACCTCCGTGGTTCCGGTGCCGCTTCCACTACAGGTTCCCTGACCGACTCCGGTATGATCTCATCACCAGCCGAGCTGTCCCCGAGTGGTCCTCGAATTTCTTCGAGTCGAACCGTCCTCCCACTGGCCTCCCGACTGAGAAACTCTTTCTCAAGGAAAACCCCGTTCCGAGCAACAAAAACTTTGTTCTCTTCCCGGTTGTAGAAGCTATATCCTAAGGTTTCCCTCGGATATCCCACGAATATGCATTTACCCGGTTTAGGTGTAAGCTTGTCTGACATAAGTCGCTTGACAAATGCTTCACAACCCCAAATCTTTAGAAAAGACAAACTGGGACTCTTCCCGGTCCACCTCTCATGTGGTGTCTTGTCTACGGATTTTGATGGTACCCTGTTAAGTGTGAAAGCTGCTGTTTCTAGAGCGTATTCCCAGAATGACATGGGTAAATCCGATTTGCTCATCATAGACTGGACCATGTCCAACAAGGTCCTATTCCTTCGTTCTGACACGCCGTTTCTCTGTGGTGTACCCGGAGGTGTGAGCTGAGGTACTATACCTTGACTTTTCAGATGATCATCAAACTCCTGGATCATGTACTCACCTCCACGATCAGATCGCAGAAGCTTTATAGTCTTGCCGAGCTGATTCTCAACCTCGTTCTGAAACTCTTTGAACTTTCCAAAAGTTTCCGACTTGTGCCTCATCAAATAGATATATCCATATCTACTCAAGTCGTCGGTAAAAGTCACGAAGTACTGATAGCCACCTCTGGCAGTTGTGCTCATTGGACCACACACATCACTGTGTATAAGCTCCAACAGCTCGGACGCCCTCTCGCAGCTCTTTGCGAAAGGAGACTTAGTCATCTTGCCGAGCAAGCATGATTCACATGTCTCGAACGACCCGAAGTCGGACGAAGTTAGGAGCCCATCATCATGGAGCTTCTTCATGCGTTTCTGACTAATGTGTCCAAGCCGGCAATGCCAGAAGTATGTCGGATTTATCTCATTAGGCTTATGCCTCTTGACATTCACATTATAGACCGGTTCCTGTTCTAGATTCAATATAAATAGCCCATCAATAATGGGTGCATAGCCATGGAACATACCATTCAAAAATATCGAACAACCATTGTCCTTTAAATTGAATTCATAACCTTGACTCATCAAACATGAGGCAGAAATAATGTTCCGACTAAGTGCAGGAATGTAATAACAATTATTCAATTCCATAATGAATCCGGAAGGAAGTTGGAGCTGCATCGTGCCGACCTCCAACGCAACAACTCTTGCTTTGTTGTCGACCCTGATGTCAATATCCCCTTGTGCCACACGCCTAGTTCTTACCAGCCCCTGCATCGAGTTGCAAATATGAACAACCGATCTGATATCAAATACCCAAGAGCTACTAGGTATGTCAGCAAGGTAAATGTCTATAACATATGCAACAAGTGTACCTTTGCCTGAAGCAGCATTCCCGGCCTTCTTGCCATGCTCTGCAAGCCACTTGCTACAGTTCCTCTTCCAGTGACCGGTCTCCTTGCAATGAAAGCAAACGGTCTTCGAGTCCGGTCCAGACTTTGGCGCAACGGCGGAGGTTACCGTCTCCGTGCCCTTTTCCTTAGCCTTTTTCTTGGACCAACTCTTCTTGAACTTAGCCGATTTCTGCACCATCAACACTTGATGCGTGCCTTTCTTAATATCCTGCTCTGCCACTTTGAGCATCCCATGCAATTCAGTGAGCTTTTTATCCATGCCATGCATATGATAGTTCGAGATGAACGTCCCATAGCTGGGCGGAAGAGAACCCAGAACAACATCAGTAGCCAGCTCAACCAAGAGCAGGAAGCCCAAACGATCCAAAGCTTGCACATATCCGATCATCTTGATCACATGTGGGCTCAGTGGATCACTTTCCTTCAGCTTGCAATCAGTCAAGGATCGCCAGACGTTGAACCTTCTGGTCCTAGCCTGTGTCTGAAACATGCTCTTGAGACTCTCGATCATATCGTAAGCCTCAACATTTTCGAAATGCTGTTGCAAATCGGGCTCCATACAAGCCAGCATCAGACAACTGATCTCCGTTGATTCATCAATGAGTTTCTGGTAGGCATTCTTAGTTGTGGCATTAGCATTATCAGCAGGTTCCTCTGGAAGTGGATACTCTAGAACATGTTCCTTTTTATCATGCTTGAGAACAATTCTCAGATTTCTATACCAGGTGGTAAAGTTTGTTCCATTCAGTTTATCCTTTTCCAGAATTGATTTCAATGCAAAGTTGGGTTGAGCAGGTGGTGCCATTGATCTACAACAGAAAATATGCAATCACTAAGCAATGTGTTTATGTAGAGTAATTCGCCTAAACAGAAATACTCCCACTGAAGTCAGCATCCCTCCGCAAACTCTCAGTGATTCAGGATCCCACTAGCGCATGCGACTAGTGAGCTTTAGCATCACTGCTAGCCAACATACCTATCCGGTAATCAACTCCTTGCTAATCATATCTCTATACAACTCCTGTCATTGGGAAGGTATCTCATACCCCGGCTCCCAACCTTCTTTGCCACAAGGCCCAAAACCGTTTTGATAGCCTTGTTAAGTTAACCTGATGCAGTGCATGTCCATGTCCGACACGAACCCTTCAGTTCAAGGACACCTAGCAGCACCTCAATTTTATGAGCCCACTACTAGACGTACTTGACATGCGAAGGTGCAACATCGGGGATGGCAATTCGCTTGATATTCATGAGGGATCATTCTACCATTGTAACATGCATAGAAACAAAGAAGCATAACAATCACAAATATAACACATATTGTGAAATAGTATGGCTCCTTCATGGACGTTCTTCCAGGTCGGCTCCGACTCTGATGATCATCTATGAACTCCATCTTGTTTGTCACGCCGGAGCGCCAAGCCACCAACCTGATCTCTATTATCCAACTATTACAACTAGTAATGAATTTTACATAGAGTCACAAGTCGACACGCAGATCATTATACAATATAATGACAACACTTTGGCTCCTGCCGGCTGACAAACATGACACGCAGGCCACGTATAAATTACACACATGCATCACATACACATGAGCCATACTATTCACATCAAACCTGCAAAACAAAGTTATGCATAGAATCGCATTCTACCGGTTTGTGTGTCGAGTACGAAATACACGGCCCTACGCACACGGCGGTCCCGAATCCGACTCGGGTTTATGTTTCACTGTTAACCCCGATGGCGGATGACCCACCGGTAGGGGTAGGTTGTGTCACGACCTCATCGACTCCGATCATCTGAAAACATAGCCTATTCAATCCCCATGTGCAGTTGATCACATCAACCGTGCACATAGCCGATCTTATCAACGACAACATATCTCATCTGCCGCCTCCACATATCTAATATGCATACGATCTGAATCCAAATCCTATAGCAGAGGCTATGATACCACGGTTGGGCTCTATGGTAGGGTGCGTCGACTGCAAATTAAAATTCCTACGCGCAGAACAACCAAGAACATGCAATGGGAGATGGATCACAAATCATTACCAATAGACGCGCAGTGCCGTGCAGCGGAAGTAGAGTTGGGGCAGCGCATCCGCGTGGATCGTCTCCTCCTCGTCCGATCTCCCTCGAACATCCGGTCGTCCGATCCCACGTACAAGTTCACCGGAGCGGCGCAAGTGCACCGCCTCTAACGGTATCCGCGCGTGCAGGAGGAACACCATGCGGCGGACTGCTAGGTCCGATCACACAGTCGACGGTGAGTGGAGGTGGCTATTTGCAACACATGCAAACCCTAGTCGCAATGCCGAAGCAATCCACCGAATAAGTGCGCTGCACCTCCACCTTATATAGGCATCCGTCGCGGGCTCAACACTTGGGCCTCGCACGGACCCTAAAGCCCAAAGTCTACTCGGTCACGTTCCTAGTCCAGTTCGGAGCACATCCGACCAGTGTCCTACGAACTAACCTCGTAGGTTCCTTCCCTTAAGCGCGTGACCCATTAGGTTCAAGTCGGCTTGGTCACAGTTCGGATCACCTCCGACTTGCATGGTTGGTAGCGGCCTCTAGCAAGGCGTGCCGACCATCAAGCAGACTATCAAGCTGGTTAGGCGAACCTGTACAACGTGTCACACTTCTGTTCCCTTTGCCGCACGATATATGTTGTCGGGCTCAAGGCGAGACTGTCATCTTTGTGCTAGCCCGACCTCTTTCTCGTTCCAGTGATACCGACCACAAACCGGATTATCTCATAATCCTTGTCGCATGGCCATGCTTATCCTTGTCGGATCACACGAGGGGCGCAGAGTATATCTCTCCTTATCGGAGGGGCAAATCCCATCTTGCTCGACCATGTCTCGCAGCATGGGACTAGACAAACCCGAAACCTACCTTTGTAACTACCCAGTCACGGAGTAGCGTTTGGTCGGCCCAAAGCAAGTCTGTCACCATCCTGAGAACATGCATCAGCTCAGGTCTTAGGACATAGAACGTATGTTGTACTAGAGACTCACAGATGACATATCGCTGCGTCTCATAGTTGGGTCTGTCCGACTCGGACCTTATCTCGACTCGGATCCGACTACGTCGAATCCGACCAGACCCTTCCAAGTCCATATTATCCGGTTAGCATCCAATGCTCCATGGCTAGTGAGACCAAGCCATCGACCATGTCATATGCTAGTCTAGTCGGCTGCGCGTCCACATAGCCCTTTCAACTAGGGACCTTCTAGGACAGTCATCATACAATGCATAGTCCCACAAACAAGTCACGTACTTGTTGATACACATCATTGATAATGTCCAAGGACTATCTTTATTCATAAACACATAGGAAATATCATCATACATGATTGCCTCTAGGGCATATCTCCAACACCCCCTGCCCCCGTATATAAAGGAGCAAGGGGGGTGCGGCCGGCCAAGGGGAGAGGCGCGCCGGGAGGAGTCTTACTCCCACCGGGAGTAGGACTTCCCCCATTTCCTAGTTGGATTAGGACTTGGGAGGGGGAAAGAGGAGGGAGAGAGGAAGGAAGGGGGGGGGCGCCGCCCCCCTCTCCTTGTCCTATTCGGACTAGGGGGGAGGGGCGCGCGGCCCAGCCCTGGCCGCCTCTCCTCTTCTCCGCAAAGGCCCACTAAGGCCCATTAACCTCCCGGGGGGTTCCGGTAACCTCCCGGTACTCCGGTAAAAATCCCGATTTCACCCGGAACACTTCCGATATCCAAACATAGGCTTCCAATATATCAATCTTCATGTCTCGACCATTTCGATACTCCTCGTCATGTCCGTGATCACATCCGGGACTCCGAACAACCTTCGGTACATCAAACCATATAAACTCATAATATAACTATCATCGTAACATTAAGCGTGCGGACCCTACGGGTTCGAGAACTATGTAGACATGACCGAGACACGTCTCCGGTCAATAACCAATAGCGGAACCTGGATGCTCATATTGGCTCCCACATATTCTACGAAGATCTTTATCGGTTAGACCGCATAATGACATACATTGTTCCCTTTGTCATCGGTATGTTACTTGCCCGAGATTCGATCGTTGGTATCTCAATACCTAGTTCAATCTCGTTACCGGAAAGTCTCTTTACTCGTCCCGTAATACATCATCTCGCAACTAACTCATTAGTTGTAATGCTTGCAAGGCTTTAAGTGATGTGCATTACCGAGAGGGCCCAGAGATACCTCTCCGACAATCGGAGTGACAAATCCTAATCTCGAAATACGCCAACCCAACAAGTACCTTTGGAGACACCTGTAGAGTACCTTTATAATCACCCAGTTACGTTGTGACGTTTGGTAGCACACAAAGTGTTCCTCCGATAAACGGGGGTTGCATAATCTCATAGTCATAGGAACATGTATAAGTCATGAAGAAAGCAATAGCAATATACTAAACGATCGGGTGCTATGCTAACGGAATGGGTCAAGTCAATCACATCATTCTCCTAATGATGTGATCCCGTTTAATCAAATGACAACTCATGTCTATGGTTAGGAAACATAACCATGTTCGATTAATGAGCTAGTCAAGTAGAGGCATACTAGTGACACTCTGTTTGCCTATGTATTCACACATGTATTATGTTTCCGGTTAATACAATTCTAGCATGAATAATAAACATTTATCATGATATAAGGAAATAAATAATATCTTTATTATTGCCTCTAGGGCATATTTCCTTCAGTCTCCCACTTGCACTAGAGTCAATAATCTAGATTACACAGTAATGATTCTAACACCCATGGAGCCTTGGTGCTGATCATGTTTTTCTCGTGGAAGAGGCTTAGTCAACGGGTCTGCAACATTCAGATTCATATGTATCTTGCAAATTTCTATGTCTCCCACCTGGACTAGATCCTGAATGGAATTGAAGCATCTCTTGATGTGCTTGGTTCTCTTGTGAAATCTGGATTCCTTCGCTAAGGCAATTGCTCTAGTATTGTCATAAAAGATTTTCATTGGACCTGATGCGTTAGGTATGACACCTAGATCGGATATGAACTCCTTCATCCAGACTCCTTCATTTGCTGCTTCCGAAGCAGCTATGTACTCTGCTTCACATGTAGATCCCGCCACGACGCTTTGTTTAGAACTGCACCAACTGATAGCTCCACCGTTCAATGTAAACACATATCCGGTTTGCGATTTAGAATCGTCTGGATCAGTGTCAAAGCTTGCATCAACGTAACCATTTACGATGAGTTCTTTGTCACCTCCATAAACGAGAAACATATCCTTAGTCCTTTTCAGGTACTTCAGGATGTTCTTGACCGTTGTCTAGTGATCCACTCCTGGATTACTTTGGTACCTCCCCGCTAGACTTATGGCAAGGCACACATCAGGTCTGGTACACAACATTGCATACATGATAGAGCCTATGGCTGAAGCATAGGGAACATCTTTCATTTTCTCTCTCTCTTCTGCAGTGGTCGGGCAATGAGTCTTACTCAACTTCACACCTTGCAACACAGACAAGAACCCTTTCTTTGCTTGATCCATTTTGAACTTCTTCAAAGCTTTGTCAAGGTATGTGCTTTGTGAAAGTCCAATTAAGCATCTCGATCTATCTCTATAGATCTTAATGCCCAATATGTAAGCAGCTTCACCGAGGTCTTTCATTGAAAAACTCTTATTCAAGTATCTCTTTATGCTATCCAGAAATTCTATATCATTCCCAATCAGTAATATGTCATCCACATATAATATCAGAAATGCTACAGAGCTCCCACTCACTTTCTTGTAAATACAGGCTTCTCCAAAAGTCTGTATAAAACCAAATGCTTTGATCACACTATTAAAGCGTTTATTCCAACTCCGAGAGGCTTGCACCAGTCCATAAATGGATCGCTGGAGCTTGCACACTTTGTTAGCACCTTTTGGATCGACAAACCTTCCGGTTGCATCATATACAACTCTTCCTCCAGAAATCCATTCAGGAATGCAGTTTTGACATCCATTTGCCAAATTTCATAATCATAAAATGCGGAAATTGCTAACATGATTCGGACAGACTTAAGCATCGCTACGGGTGAGAAGGTCTCATCGTAGTCAATCCCTTGAACTTGTCGAAAACCTTTCACAACAAGTCGAGCTTTGTAGACAGTAACATTACCGTCAGCGTCAGTCTTCTTCTTGAAGATCCATTTATTCTCAATTGCTCGCCGATCATCGGGCAAGTCAACCAAAGTCCATACTTTGTTCTCATACATGGATCCCATCTCAAATTTCATGGCCTCAAGCCATTTTGCGGAATCTGGGCTCACCATCGCTTCTTCATAGTTCATAGGTTCATCATGATCCAGTAGCATGACCTCCAGAACAGGATTACCGTACCACTCTGGTGTGGATCTTATTCTGTTTGACCTACGAGGTTCAGTAACAACTTGATCTGAAGTTCCATGATCATCATCATTAACTTCCTCACTAATTGGTGTAGATGTCACAGGAACCGGTTGCTGTGTCGAACTACTTTCCAATAAGGGAGCAGGTACAATTACCTCATCAAGTTCTACTTTCCTCCCACTCACTTCTTTCAAGAGAAACTCCTTCTCTAGAAAGGATCCATTTTTAGCAACGAATGTCTTGCCTTCTGATCTGTGATAGAAGGTGTACCCAACAGTCTCCTTTGGGTATCCTATGAAGACACATTTCTTCGATTTGGGTTCGAGCTTATCAGGTTGAAGCCTTTTCACATAAGCATCGCAGCCCCAAACTTTAAGAAACGACAACTTTGGTTTCTTGCCAAACCATAGTTCATAAGGCGTTGTCTCAACAGATTTCGATGGTGCCCTATTTAATGTGAATGCGGCCGTCTCTAAAGCATAACCCCAAAACAATAGCGGTAAATCAGTAAGAGACATCATAGATCGCACCATATCTAGTAAAGTACGATTACGACGTACGGACACACCATTACGCTGTGGTGTTCTGGGTGGCGTGAGTTGAGAAACTATTCCGCATTGTTTCAAATGTAGACCAAACTCGTAACTCAAATATTCTCCTCCATGATCAGATCGTAGAAACTTTATTTTCTTGTTACAATGATTTTCAACTTCACTCTGAAATTCTTTGAACTTTTCAAATGTTTCAGACTTATGTTTCATTAAGTAGATATACCCATATCTGCTTAAATCATCTGTGAAGGTGAGAAAATAATGATATCCGCCACGAGCCTCAACATTCATCAGACCACATACATCTGTATGTGTCGTGGAATTGTCACGTCAGATGTCCTCGTGAAAGGACTTAGTTGTGGAGCCATCGCAACTAGGAAGCTTGAAGGGGTTAATCGGGACAAAGGACACGAGAGGTTTATACTAGTTCAGCCCCTTACGATGAAGGTAAGGCCTACGTCTAGTTGGGTTGGTATTGATGTTTCGATGACCAGGGAGCGAGATACGCTATGCTCGGCTCTCGATGAGTTGTTTCTTGCCCTAAGCCGCCAGCAGGTCGTCCCCTTATATACACGGGTTGACGCCCTGTGTCTTACAGAGTCCCGGCCGGCTTATAAATAGTGTCCTGCTCAGTGACTAGTTAAATCTACCTTATGATACAAGTCATGCCATCATGGCAGTTTGCTACAACGGGCCTTAAATCGCCTGTGGGCCTTAAGCCCTTTATTGAACCGCCATCTTCATCCTTGACCTTGGGCTTCTTTCTGGTGAGTCTTCTTTGCGTAACCCGGCCCCTCCTGGGCGGCTTACACAAATAGTTATATCCCCAACATTAGGCCTCAGATTGATTTGGACCTGTTCATGTCAATCTTAAAATACCTTAAGAAGTAAATCTTTAGTCTTCTGACTGCGCAAAGGTTTTCTTTAACCCGCCATGACGTCATCTTTTGGATCCGTGTTACCCCGCCGTGACGTCATCCTTACTTAAATTCATTCTTTATTTCATCATATCATCCAACGGATCTTGGCCTTTACTGACTGTTTCGAAAACCGAGGCGTCGGGGCCGCTGGATAATAACTTTTATCTCCTCGTTTCTCGCGCCGTCTCAGTTATCCTTTCCTTATAAATAGGCGCGACCTAGGTCTTCCCATTCTCCTCCTTCCAGTCATCCTCTTCCTCTCGCTGCTTCTCTGTCGCTCGAGCTCCACCGCCGACACCGTTGCAGATCTCTTCGTCTTCACCAACTCCGGCCGCTGCATCAACCTGGTTGGACCAGAAAAAATGCGACGACCCTTCGCCGCAATCCTGCATCTGTAAGTCTCCTCTTTTCTGCTTCTTAGATCTACATTAGGACCTTTGAGTTCTTCGTGTTCTTCGCTGTTCATTAAGATCCTTTCATAGATTTCATGACCCTCACTCTTCTTGATCTCGAAGATGGTAAAAACTGATGCGGTAGATATTCCGCACCTATTTTGAATGCAAATAAATCCCTTTCTGTCACACAGAGGCCCCATTCGAGCCCTTGAGCTTCATCTGCACCGGTTCTAGGTCTAGAAAATTTTCTTTTTAGAACAACTGTTTGATCCAAAATAATAACAACAACTTGTGAAACTTGTTTGTTTCACCCGGAAGTGAAAAACTGCCTCTGTCGAATATGTTTAACTGCTCATTGACACCTGTAGCGGCTTAATATTTATCGCATAGTTATCCATATATCATTAGGCCCCTTCTTAAGCCGCCACCTTCACTAGTTTTAAATATTTTCCTCCGGGTTAAATTTGAACCAGAACCTCTTATTTTGTCATAGGCCTCAATTTTCGTCATGGCACCTAAGGCGGCCAAGGCTCCTGTGACCTGTAATTGGGTTCCATCCACAGTCACAAGAAGTAAACTGTCTGAATTTGTGAAGTCTGGCCATCTGCCTAAGAAAGAGGTCATGTCTTATCGTGCCCCTGACCCGTCTGAAGAGAAGACTCACCCCGAAGAAGGGGAGGTGATTGTTTTTATGGATCACATGAACCGGGGATTTGCCCCTCCCAGTTCAAAATTCTTCAGGGAGGTTTTGAATTTCTTTGATCTTAGACCTCAAGACATCGGACCCAACTCCGTGTCAAATATTTGCAATTTCCAAGTCTTCTGCGAGGTGTACCTGGGAGAGGAGCCAAGTCTGCATTTGTTCAGAGAGCTTTTCTACTTGAACCGGCAAAATGAACGTGCCAACGGACCCAGTCTTGAACTTGGCGGCATCTCAATCCAACGGCGGAGAGATTCCCTCTTCCCTTATGCAGAACTGCCGAGTCATCCGAAAGATTGGAATCAGACGTGGTTCTATTGCCAGGACACCTCTCCGGCTGACGAGAGCCCTCTGCCCGGCTTTCGCGCTCCGCGCCTTGAGTCCAACCATCCGCTGGCGGATAAGCTAACTGCTATTGAGCGTCTGCCTCTCAATCCTACCATCAAAAAGATCAAAGCCCTTTTGGGAAATGGCCTAAACGGCATTGATCTGGTCCGAGTCTAGGTCGCTTGGCGAGTGCTCCCGTTAAGCCGCCGTCCCGGCTTAATGTATACTTACTCAGGTGAAAAGGATGATCCACTGCGTCATAGCCCTGACGATTTACCAGATGATGTGGTGGAAGCTACGACCCAGTCGCTGCTAAAGGAGGGCACAGTAACTAGTAATACCTTCGGCTTACTTCCCTTCTGCAAGAAGAACCCGACCCCTGCAGTGAGTCATCAACCTCAATAAATATTCCTAGCCTTGTCACACCTTACTTGTACTCATAATTTCTTATCTTTATTCACAGGCCGACGACAACTTTTGGAAGGTCCAGTATGACCACGAAGCTGCTAAACAAGCCAGGACCACCAAGAAAACCGAAAGGAAAGCCGCCAAAACGGGAACTTTAAAGAAGAAGAAACCCAACGCTTCTGATTTACTCAAATTGGATGACACTTCTTCGGATGACGAAGAGGTAACCTTTTAATTCTCTTAACTCCTTTGTCATTACTTGATTGACATTCTATCTTTTCAGGAGGATATGGGGAACAGCCAAGCTGCTGACGAAGAGGTAACTATAATCTCCTCCGACTCAGAGCCTTTGCCGAAGCAAAAAATCCGAAGGGTGACCCAGAAAGTAAGATTTTCACATCCTCTAGCTTATCAAGATCCTCAATTTCTTTTGAAGCAACAACAACTTGAAAACCGGAGGCAGACCCGGACCAGCAAGGATGCAGAACTCTCCTCCGGCTTACCTGATGTAACTAGGAAGTGTCGGAATGAGGTTATCTCTGATTTACATTCTGTTTTACCTTTGGTGGGTTTAATTCGCCAACCTCTCAATTCATCTGACTCCAATTACCAGGATTCTTCTCCTTCTTCTGGCGAGTCTATGCAATCAAACATGCCGACTTTCAAACCCGCCCCCGGGTAATGCAACTTTTGCTTACCTTAAGCTTTACCTTACTCATGTTTTTGTACTCATCTTTCTACCCTTATTAACAGCATGCAAGTGAAACCCAGTAAGAGGGCAAAGAAGAATAAGCCGTCCCAAACCCCGGTCGTGATTGAAACGGTGCTTGACATGTCTGCTCTTGACAGTTACTCTCATCAGCCGCCACCTGAACCGACCTCTGATATTCCAGTGCCAACCTCTGATCCGTCTGCCGAAGAGACTCTCAATTGCTTTGATAACCTGGAGGCTCCTAGCCCGGTCAAGACAAATGATCCAAAAGTTGAGATTCTGAAAAGTCAGTTTGTTGAGCCAGGGCGGCCGACTGTCCTTGCCAAATGCACTGCCAAGGAAGAACTCATTGGACGCCGAAAGGCCAAGCTGGACATCACTGATTATACTCACTTAAGTATTGGTGATATAGTCTCAGGCTATCTGAATCAAGTGCATAACAGTCGTGAGCTAGAAATTTACATGGTGAAACAAATACAACACAAGTCTGAGGTATAATTTATGCTATTTTCCTGGATCTTACTTACTGTACCAGCCCCCAAGTCTATTGCTTATGAATAAATATGCTGTAGACTTAAGAATCTGCTTACTGTTGGTTTGCCCGGTTTAAAGAGAAAATATTTACCCCGGTTATAGCATGATAGTTTGAACTTGCGATACACATTAGCCCCCAAGTGCCAAGTATCTTTACTTGTAAAATGCTTGGGACTTACTATGCATGATCCGGATTTGTAGATTAAAATTTGTTTTAACATACATTAGCCCCCAAGTGTTAAGAACCTTTGCTTGCAAAGTACTTGGGACTTTAACGTTATCTTACCATGATCCTTACCATAACCCGGTATCGATGCAGGCCACCATAAGTCAATTTGAGTCGGAGCTTGCTGTCTTGAAGAGCCGGCTGGAAACTCAAGAACTTGAAACTCAAAAGGCCAACTCCAAATTTGAACTCAGTGTCTCTGAACAAGAGAAGTTGAAGAAGAATTTTGAGTCAGAGAAGAAAATCTGGGCCGATGAGAAGGCTTCACTGGTGACCCGGGCTGAGACGGCAGAAGCATCTCTCGCAGAAGCAACAACCGAGCTGTCTGACTTAAAACGGCAGATATCTCAAATGGTCTCAGCCATCTTTGGTAAGTTATTTTACATAACCTCAAACATTGTCATCTTTTCTTTGATGATTATTGTAATTGCTATTTCCGGCTCACTTTATGTTTGTGAACACAGGCCCCAGGAGCACCAACCTCAAGCAGAACATGCTGATTAAACTTAAGGCGGTTTACACTCTAGTGGAGCAGCTGTACACCGGGTCACAACGTGCCTCGGCCGTTGTAGCTTTATCAAATACCACTCCCCACCTTCTGCAAGATGTGTTGAAGTGCCTCGTGGTGCTACCTCAGCGGATCCAAGATTTAAGGTGGGCATACTCAAGAGCCGGGGCCGTAGCCGCATTGAGCCGGGCGAAAGCATGGCTTCCAGAACTAGACCCGGACGACCTTGCCCTTGGATACCCAAGTCTGAAGGAGGACGGTACTGTATTTGATGATCATGATTTCACCGCCTGTGTCAAAGTCATACGTCCCGTGGAGACCCTCATTGGGAACGACACTGACCTTACCAAGTATTCGCCGGGTTATGACAGTGAGAACCGGAGAATTCCGAACACTCCATATGATCAAGTCAGCCGGATCCCTCCAATTCGTAAGCATACTTTTGCCCCTGAAGTGGACCTAGCCGGTTTAATAGATGATGAAGCTGAGTTTGAAGCTTTGAGCGGCATTGACTGGGCCTCGTCAACTTTACAGGACAAAACAGCCAACGGAGAAGGATAGCCCGGAGTCTTCAAGCCCACCAAAGGAGTGAACCACCAGGCATTTACAACCTTGCAAAACAATGCTGCATTGTTTAGACTCGGGGAGTCTTGTAATAGGGTAGAAAAAACCTCTTAATTCTATCATGCCTTTGCGCATGTTCCTAGCGCTTAACCCTTTCGTAAGCCGCTATTGCTATATATTTCTGGCTTATGATGATCGTTTATTTTCTTAACGTTTAAATTTGCTTGCCTTATCCTGCACATAAAACAAGCAAAATTCCCTTGGCGGTTTATCGCGTCGGTGGTCACATAAAGTATTGATAACCTGGAACACGAACCAAAGACATCATATACATGCCGGTTTATGACTATATTTGTTAAACATAATCATAATAGCACACCTGCGATCCCTTTGATAATCTTTCGTGCTTATATGATGTTCACCTGGTACTTAACAACCTGGGGGGACTAATATTAAACCGGAAGAGACAAAAACCATCTCATAATGCTTTCCAGAAGGTCTCAAGATAGTTAAATGACTTTGCTTATAAAATATGATGGGTAATAAATAAAGGCTTCTGATTCGAATACGATCAGTAAACTGCTCCAAAGGGGTTAAGCTAAGATTCGGATACGATCATATAGCCCCCAGTGGGTTTGGCGATGCCGATCAAGCGGGTATCGACAGCTATGTTCTCTTTGGTTCGAATACGACCTATGTTTGAACAGGAAGCCCCAAAGTGACCATAAGAGTTGTTTATTAACGCTGATTCGAATACGATCCACATCAGACCCAAAGGGGTTAAGCTATGATTCAAATATGATCAAGAAACCCCCAAGTGGGTTTGGCAGTATGCTGATCAAGTGGGTATCGACAGCTATGTTCTCTTTGGTTCGAATACGACCTATGTTTGAACAGGAAGCCCCCAAGTGATCATGGCTAAATTCAGATATGATCATAAGCCGGACCAAAGGGAAAGCCGGATTCAGATATGATCCACTCCCTGTTGGTAGTTTCCACCACCTGATAAGGAAGACATATAAACATTTTTTGAGGAAACAAGGACAGAGGTCCTGCTTTATTACTTTATATAATATGTACATCGTCAAAATATATACATCTTGAGAGCCGGTGGCTCAAGTTTAGTAAGGCGGAAGATGGGCGATATTCCATGGCCGGCGGGTCTCCTCCTCCGACTTACGTGAGTCTTTGCACTCTCGAACATCAATGCGGTAGTATGACCTGTTGTTTAGATTCTTGCTGACCACAAAGGGTCCTTCCCAAGGCGGAGATAGCTTGTGCATATCAGATTGATCTTGGATGAGCTGGAGTACCAAGTCGCCTTCCTGAAAGGTTCTGCTCCTAACCCGGCGGCTGTGATAGCGGCGCAGATCTTGCTGGTAAACCGCCGAGTAGGCTATTGCCAAGTCTCGCTCCTCATCCAACAAGTCAAGTGCATCCTGACGAGCTTTTTCGTTATCCACCTCAACGTAAGCCGCCACGCGGGGTGAATCGTGTCGGATGTCACTTGGTAGAACTGCCTCTGCACCGTACACCATAAAGAAAGGTGTGTAGCCTGTAGATCTGTTAGGCGTAGTGTTGATGCTCCACAACATAGAAGGTAACTCCTCCACCCAACAACCCGGAGTCCGCTGTAAGGGGACAAAGAGCCGGGGCTTGATACCCTTCAGGATCTCTTGATTAGCTCTTTCTGCTTGACCATTGGATTGAGGATGAGCAACAGCCGACATATCAAGCCAGATATGTTCTCGTTGACAGAACTCTTCCATGGCACCCTTTGAAAGATTAGTGCCATTATCAGTTATAATGCTGTGTGGGAAACCAAAACGAAAGATCACCTTTTTCATGAACTGAACCGTCATGGCTGCATCACACTTACTGACTGGCTCTGCCTCAACCCACTTTGTAAACTTATCCACTGCCACCAGTAGATGCGTCTTTTTATCTTTAGACCTCTTGAAAGGCCCAACCATGTCAAGCCCCCAGACCGCGAACGGCCAAGTGATTGGGATCATCCTCAATTCTTGAGCCGGCACATGAGCTCGTCGTGAAAACTTTTGACAACCGTCACATTTACTGACCAGAT
This sequence comes from Triticum dicoccoides, assembly GCF_002162155.2. Classification (NCBI taxonomy): domain Eukaryota; kingdom Viridiplantae; phylum Streptophyta; class Magnoliopsida; order Poales; family Poaceae; genus Triticum; species Triticum dicoccoides. Next base: position 377,104,329 of record NC_041389.1, on the reverse strand, counting down.
CCTCCGCATCAGCATGAGCCGTCAGCCAGTAGAAACCATGACGGAAGGCCTTGGCCACAAGATATTTTGAGCCGGCATGATGACCACAATCTCCTTCATGAATCTCACGAAGTATCTCTTGTCCCTCTGCAGGCGACACACAACGTTGAAACGCCCCTGTTACACTGCAATGATGCAACTCACCATTAACAATCGTCATGGATTTGGACCGCCTCACAATTTGTCTCGCCAAAGTCTCATCCTCCGGCAACGCCCCCCGGGTCATATAGGCCAAATATGGCACTGTCCAATCCGGGATTATGTGAAGAGCAGCCACCAGTTGAGCCTCCGGGTCGGGCACCGCTAGTTCTTCCTCGGTAGGCACCTTGACAGAAGGGTTATGCAAAATATCGAGAAAGATGTTAGGTGGCACCGGCTTACGTTGAGATCCCAGCCGGCTTAAAGTATCAGCCGCCTCATTCTTCCTTCGATCAATGTGCTCCACTTGATAACCCTTGAAATGCCCAGCCACAGCATCTACTTCATGACGATAAGCCGCCATGAGAGGATCCTTGGAGTCCCACTTGCCTGATACCTGTTGGCCCATGAGATCTGAGTCGCCTAAGCACCTTACTCGGCTTAAATTCATCTCTTTGGCAATCCGGAGACCATGGAGTAAGGCCTCGCACTCAGCTGCATTGTTAGTACAAGGAAACATAAGCCGGAGCACGTAAAAAAATTTGTCACCTCGAGGGGAGGTTAAAACAACTCCAGCCCCGAGCCTTCTAACTGCCTGGACCCATCAAAGTGAATAGTCCAATATGTGTTATCCGGCTTCTCCTCAGGTGCCTGCAACTCTGTCCAATCATTGATAAAGTCCACTAAGGCTTGAGATTTAATAGCAGTACGCGACATATATTTCAAACCATGAGGTCCAAGCTCGATAGCCCACTTGGTGACTCGTCCTGTGGCCTCCCTATTCTGGATGATGTCTCCCAAGGGGGCAGAACTTACCACAGTTATGGGATGACTTTGAAAGTACTGCTTCAACTTCCGGTTGGCCATAAACACTCCATAAACAAGTTTCTGCCAATGTGGATACCTTTGCTTAGACTCAATGAGCACCTCACTGATGTAGTAAACCGGCCGTTGAACCGGATGCTCCCTGCCAGCTTCCTTATGCTCCACCATGATGGCAACACTGACGGCTCGTAAATTAGCAGCCACGTATAACAGCAACGACTCCTTATCAATGGGGGCTACAAGAACCGGAGGCTCAGATAACTGTCTCTTCAAATCTTCAAAGGCAGCATCAACAGCATCACTCCAGACAAAAGTGTCTGTTTTCTTCATCATCTGATATAACGGTAAGGCCTTCTCACCTAACCGGCTTATGAACCGGCTTAAAGCGGCAACACGACCCGCTAGTCGCTGAACATCATTGATGCACGCCAGTTTAGCCAGAGAGGTAATTGCCTTAATCTTCTCCGGATTAGCTTCAATGCCTCTGTTTGATACCAGAAAACCCAAAAGCTTGCCTGCAGGTACACCGAACACACACTTGGCCGGGTTAAGCATCATCTTATAAACCCGGAGATTATCAAAGGTTTCCTTCAAGTCAAATATCAAGGTTTCCTTCTCTCCGGACTTCACCATGATGTCATCTACATAAGCACGAACGTTACGCCCGATTTGATCGTGTAGACAGTTCTGCACACATCGCTGATAAGTCGCTTGGGCACTCTTGAGTCCAAACGGCATAGATACATAACAGAAGGCTCCAAACAGAGTGATGAAAGCTGTCTTCTCCTGGTCCTTAACTGCCATTTTGATCTGATGATAACCAGAGTAAGCATCCAAGAAGCTCAAACGTTCACAACCCGCCGCAGCATCAATGATTTGATCAATACGGGGGAGAGCAAAGGGATCAGCCGAACAAGCCTTGTTTAAGTCCGTGTAATCCACACACATCCGCCAAGTGCCATTCTTCTTGAGTACAAGCGCCGGGTTAGCCAACCACTCCAGGTGAAAAACTTCAACAATAAACCCGGCCGCTAAGAGCCGGGCGACCTCTTCCCCAATGGCTTTCCGTCTCTCTTTGTTGAACCATCGGAGAAACTGCCTGACCGGTTTATACTTCGGATCAATATTGAGAGTGTGCTCAGCGAGTTCCCTCGGTACACCCGGCATGTCAGAAGGTTTCCATGCAAAGATGTCCCGGTTCTCACGGATGAACTCGATGAGCGCGCTTTCCTATTTAGGATCCAAATTGGTACTGATACTGAACTGCTTAGAAGAATCGCCTGGGGTAAAGTCAACAAGCTTCGTCTCAGCGGACGATTTAAACTTGTCAGGACCCCGACTCAATGCCACATCGATCTAGCATGTAACACCTCATATCACTTTGCGGCCTCACGCACGGTATCCCCACGGGTGTCGCCTTACCTTTGCCCGGGACCGTTCGCGCATTTTGGCACACGTATATGATGGTGTCGCTAGCATCCATATGATAAAGAGCCCGGGCTGACATGGCTAGTCGTAAACCCAAAGTGGCACTAACTTACAGGGACAGGCATCCATGACCTAGCATCGAACGTGTCGGTCATCAACGAGTGAATCCAGGCTGTAGCACTGGGCTAACAGGACTCCGGTGAACCGGGCTGTAGCGGGCTAGCAGGACTCCGGTATTCATCGCGTGACATTTCCCCGAAGGGACAGACACAGGATCGAAGAAGGACACATGCCGTCCTGCCTAAGTGTTCCGGAGCAGTAGTAAGCTACCAGGGCTCAGTGGAAGCATTAGGAGACATTTCCCGGTAAAAGAGGCTACTAAGAATAAACAACTAGATAGTCAGATCCCACACATAGCAATACACATTACACGTACGCATAACATGCAAGTATGTGCTGTACAACATGGCATCACAGCATAACTCAACAATCATATAGATAAAGGCTCAGAAGAGCCATCATAGCATTTATTGCAAACAGGGGTCACAAGACCCATCATACAGAGCATACAAGCAACAAGCGGAAGCATTACATGTCTGGGTACAGACATCTACAAATGAAAAAGGCTGAAGAGCCTGACTATCTACAACATCCGATCAAGATCGTAGCTGAGGTACTAGCTACTAGTCGAGTCCACGAGAACACTAGTAAGACCGAAGTCTCCGCTGCAAAAACATAAATGAAGCAACATGAGTACAAAGGTACTCAGCAAGACTTACATCAGATCCTAGCATACATGCATTTGTGTCAAGGGGGTAATGTGGAGTTTAGTTGCAGCAAGCCAGCTTTGACTCTGTGGCTATTCTGTTCTACGACTACCAGAAACTCTGGAGGTGAGACAACGTACACGAGTCCACTAATCACCATTCAATACACTACTATGGATTCATCCCTGTCTCCCTACGAGAAGGCCATCCATAGCACTCACACTTGTCTTGAGCTTTTTAGGGTAACCACTTCAAGTTGTCTATGTACCATGTAAGCATCCAAGAAGTCCATAACCGCGGACCCGGCTATTCGAATAGATCATGTTAACCCTGCAGGGGTGTACTTCTTCACACACGCTCTCGCCACTTACCGCCATGTACACGTCATGTATCTCGGCAACCTTCAAGCGGAAGCCTGGCGAGGGTGTCGGCCACGACCTGACTAACCACACAAGACTCTAATCCAGGTTTATCGCCTATTCGGGTTCCATCCGCAAGGAGATCCGGCCGGGGTGTCGCTCACGGCCCCAAACAATGTGAGCAGGGTTCCCAAGCCCACCATCTGGGTGCCACTTGGTACACCGTGCCACGTGTGCCTAGTCTGTCCCAAGCCCACCCTACCGGGTGCCACTTGGTAGAAAAATAGCACTACCTACAAACACCAGAAACTAGTTGCGACTCCTGGACAGAGACCAAGCCGGTTAATAAGTCGAGAGGGGAACTTAAGCATTCCAATGTGTGGTAGTATCGAGTCATTGGACAACATACATAGAACTCAGTGCTTAAGGACGGTTCCAGTGAGACAACCCACCATGTACTCCTACATGGCCTCTCACCGCTACCTTTACCAAATCGTGTTCACACACTTCACTCTCAGCATCAGAACATATCGTGACACTCCAATTCATTCCCAATGAATCAGACCTGACACAACTCTAAGCAATAGCAGGCATAGCATGGTAGGAACACATCAGTGGCTTCAATCAACTCCTACACATGCTAGTGGGTTTCAACTATTTACTGTGGCAATGACAGGTCATGCAGAGGAATGGGTTCAACTACCGCAGCACAAAGTAGCAGATGAATCGTTGTTGTCCTAATGCAATAACTGAGAGCAGGAGCGAGAGAGTAGGGTTTTATCGAAATGGACAAGGGGGTTTGCTTGCCTGGTAAATCAACAAGGGAGGCACTGCTTCATAGACAGGCACTCTAGAACAGACTCCGGAGCAGGACCTATCGAGAAGGAACAGTGTCGGCAATCAAAACACAATCATATGCAACAATATGATGCATGAACATGGCCTGTAGATGTGATGCTGTTTGAGCTAATGCAACTAGTAAGCATTTGGTTTGAAGTCCATTTGAACCAAAGGTTCAAATGCATCTCCAAATTAAGCTCCTATATATATGCCATAATGTGTTTTCTCATATTCAGCATGTATAAGTTGGTTTGTCATGCATGAAACTAGTACAGATGGAAAGATTGCATTTTTCTGATAATTTTTCATATATAAATTATTTTAATCTGAGCTACGGTTGAATTGTTATGAATTTTTGAAGTTTAAAACAATTTCTGGAATTTTCTGATTAAATTTAAATCCAGAAATCATATATTGCGCCAGCATGACGTCAACACGACGTCAGCGGTCAACTGCGGCTGGCTGGGGTCAAACCTGACATGTGGGGTCCACACGTCGGTGACAGGGGGGTTTAACCGAGGTTAGTTTAGTTCTAATTAAAAGTTAGTGGCGCTGGGGCCCACTGTCAGTGTCAGGGGGGGTTAGTTAACGGTGATTAGCACTAAGCTAATCACCTGCCGACGGGGCCCACTCGTCAGACCGGCGAGGTCGTCGGCGGCGACCTCTGGACGCGGCAGCGTCCGCGAAAAAGGCCACGGGGGCGGCGTCGGAGAGCACCGGGGCGTAGCCCGGGCTCTCGCGCATCTGGTGGGGCAGGTGGAAGGAGCGGGGGAGGCCGGAGCTCGCCGGAGCAAAGCTCGCGGCGGCGGCCGGAGCTCGGCTTCGAGCGGGAACGGGCTGCGGGGCACGGGGAGGCCACCTGAGGGGCTCGGCGGCACCCTCGTGGCACCGGGAGCGCGATGGGATGCTCGGTTTGGGCGGAGGCGGGCCGAGACGACGACGACGACATGGACGGCAGCGAGAAGCTTCGGCCGTGGTGGGGAATGGAGTTACGGCGCGGGAACGAGGGGGAGAAGAGAGGGGAACGGCGGCGGAGCTCACCGCGGTTGCAGCGGCAGTCGAAGTGGGCTCGGGGACGCACTGGTGCGGCCAGAGCGTCGATGGGGATCCACGGCGGCCGGCGATGAAAAAGACGACGGCGACGGCTCCACGGGGCGTCCGGAGGGGCATGGCTTGACGGAGAGGTGGTGGACGACGTGGCGGGGCTACCGGACTCGAAGCGAGGGAGAGGGGGAGGTGGTGGCCGCGGCAACGGCGAGCGGTGGCGTCGGTGGCGTTCGGCCGTGAGAGAGAGAGAAGGGGAAAAGCACGGAAGAGAGGGGGGTGAGGCCAGGGGATCGGGGCGGCACCGAGAAGAAACGTCGCGGCATCGCGCTGGCGGGGTAGGCAGGCAGGCGAGCTGGTGGCGTGGCGCTCCGCCCGTGCGCGCGCGTCAGCCACACGCCTGGCCGACTGGCGCCAGGAGGACGACGGCGGTGGTGGGCTGGGCTGGCTTGCTGGGCCAGAGGCGCCAGGTAAGAAGCCCAGGTAAGGTTTCCCTCTTTTATTTCTGTTTTCTAATTTTTCTGACATTTGTTTTGATTTAATAAAATACTAAATCAACTTATTACCTTATGCCAATTTTTGCAGGAGCTAACTATATTATCCCAGAGCTCCTTTATAAATGGCATAATTTTTGGACATATATTAATATATATAACTAATATATTTCCAATGCAAATACTTATGCATTAATTCCAAATGCCCAAAATAAATACCTATGAGCTCTTAAAAATATTGGTTTGATTTTTATCTCTGTCCAATATTTTCAGAGAGCAACATGAGCATTTTCTTGGACCCTTTTGGAGAAATTTTTATTTGGGTCATTTTCAAAAATGATTTTGAGGGTTCCACCAATCCTCATTTCAAATTTAAATGAAATTTAAATATGATGCACAAATGGCTAGCTAGTCTAAGTCATACCAGACTAGGGATGTGACAACTCGCCCCCACTTGAAAAAATCTCGTCCCGAGATTCAGGGGTCGACGGAAAGAAAGCGGGGTACTCCAGTCGAAGACGATCTTCTCGCTCCCAAGTAGCCTCTCTCTCGGAATGATGAGACCACTGAACTTTGAGAAACTTGATGTTCTGACATCGAGTGACACGCTCTGCTTGATCAAGAATGCGAACCGGGTACTCTCGATATGTGAGGTTATCTTGGAGATCAAGCGTTTCGTGGTCCACTCCGCGGATGGGATCCGAGAAGCAACGCCTGAGTTGAGAGACGTGGAAGACATCAAGAACTCGAGAAAGATATGGGGTAGTTCCAACTGGTAGGCAACCTCTCCTCGTTTAGCGAGAATGCGAAAAGGACCAATGTAACGAGGAGCCAACTTGCCCTTGATACCGAAACGATGGGTACCCTTCAAAGGAGTAACCCGAAGGTAAACTTGGTCGCCAATTTCATAAGTCATATCCTTATGATGACGATCGTACTGGCTCTTCTAACAAGACTGGGCTGTTTTCAAATTCTCACGAATGATGCGAACTTGCTCTTCTGCCTCCTGGATCATGTCCGGTCCAAAGAATTGTCTTTCACCGGTTTCTGACCAGTTCAAAGGTGTTCGACATCTTCGTCCATAGAGAACCTCAAAAGGAGCTTTCTTGAGGCTGGATTGGTAGCTATTGTTATAAGCAAACTCGGCGAAAGGAAGACATTTCTCCCAATCCAAACCGAATGAGATAACGCAAGCTCTGAGCATGTCTTCGAGAATTTGGTTGACCCGTTCCACCTGACCACTTGATTGAGGGTGGAAAGCGGTACTGAAAGAAAGATGTGTTCCCATGGCAGTTTGGAAGCTCTCCCAAAAATGAGAAGTGAAAAGACTGCCACGGTCTGAATTGATCTCTAGTGGAACACCATGAAGTGACACTATTCGAGAAATATATAAGTCAGCGAGCTGACTAGCGGTGATACTCTCTCGAACAGGTAGGAAGTGCGCCACTTTGGAGAGACGATCAACGACTACGAAGATAGCATTATTCCCTCTCTTGGTCCTGGGAAAGCCGGTGATGAAATCTATACCAACTTTATCCCATTTCCATTCAGGAATAGCTAAAGGCTGAAGGGTGCCAGCAGGCCTTTGATGCTCTGCCTTAACGCGATGACAAACGTCACATTTAGCAATGAACTCAGCGATCTCTCTCTTCATCCTAGTCCACCAGAACCTCTGGCGTAGATCCTGATACATCTTAGTACTACCGGGATGAATCGTGAGAGGAGATTCATGCGCCTCCTTAAGAATCAATTGTCGAAGATGTTGATTCTTGGGAACCACCAAGCGATTCTCAAAGAAAACAACACCACGATCATCCATAGAGAAACATCCACCAACTCCCTTCTTAATGTTTCTCTTAATGCGGGTAACACCCCTATCAAACTTCTGGTCAGAGATGATCTGATCCTCAAGGGTAGGTTTCGTCACCAAGGTAGAAAGGAATCCATGAGGAGCAATGTGAAGATTAAGCTTACAGAATTCCTCATGGAGAAGTGGTTGGCCTTGCTGCAACATGAGATTGTTGCAATAGGATTTACGGCTTAGAGCATCAGCCATGACATTGGCTTTGCCTGGGGTGTAGGTAATCCCTAGATCATAATCTGTGATAAACTCCAACCAACGTCTTTGCCTAAGGTTCAGATCTGGTTGGGTGAAGATATACTTGAGACTCTGGTGATCGGTGTAGATCTCGCAACGTTTACCAAGGAGGTAATGTCGCCAGGTCTTGAGTGCATAGACTACGGCTGCAAGCTCTAGATCATGTGTAGGATAATTCTCCTCATGTGGATGCAACTGTCGAGATGCATAGGCAATCACATGACGATCCTGCATAAGAATGCAACCTAGTCCCTGTCGTGAGGCGTCGCAGTAGATAATAAAGTCTTTAGTGAAATCCGGTGGCACAAGTATGGGAGCAGAAGTCAGGCGTCTTTTCAGTTCCTGAAAACTGTACTCACACTGTGGGGACCACTTGAACTTTTTATCTTTCTTGAGAAGTTCCGTGAGGGGTTTGGCTACTTTGGAGAAATTTTCAACAAAGCGGCGACAATAGCTGGCTAGGCCAAGGAAACTCCTAACTTGTTTGACGGTCTCAGGTGGAGTCCAATCGAGAACAGCCTGAACTCTCTCGGGATTGACAGCAATGCCCTTACCAGAGATTACGTGGCCTAGGTAGGTCACTTCTGGCAACCAAAATTCACACTTGGAGAACTTGGCATAAAGGCGGTGCTCTCTGAGTTTTTCTAACACAAGTCTAAGGTGTTCGGCATGCTCTTCCTTGCTCTTCGAGTAAATAAGAATGTCATCGAGGTAAACCACGACGAACTTATCTAAGTACTCCATGAAGATCGAGTTCATCAAGCGGGAGAATGTGGCTGGGGCATTGGTTAGACCAAAGGACATGACGGTGTACTCGTACTGGCCATAACGAGTGATAAAAGCTGTCTTGGGAATGTCCCCATTTCTGATCTTAATTTGGTGGTATCCTAACCTCAAATCCATCTTGGAGAAGACTGAGGATCCAGCGAGCTGATCATACAGGTCGTTGATCCTGGGGAGCGGATACTTGTTCTTTATCGTGACCAAATTAACGGGACGATAATCTACGACCATCCGGTCCGTACCGTCTTTCTTCTTAACAAAGAGGACGGGGCAAGCCCAAGGAGAAGAACTAGGACGGATGAAACCCTTTTGCAAGGACTCATCAAGTTGTTTCTTAAGCTCGGCTAGTTCTAAGGGTGCCATCTTGTAAGGTCTCCGGGAGATTGGAGCTGTTCCTGGGATAAGATCTATGACGAACTCTACATCTCTGTCAGGTGGAACACCTGGCAGTTCCTCTGGAAAGACATCCGGAAAGTCACGGACTACCGGGATATCTCCAAGGTCTGGAAGAGGGCTGGCATTGAGAGAATAGAGCTGACGCTTTGCAACTCTAGTGGAGACAGTGACTATCTTGCCAGATGGGTGTGTAAGCTGAACAGATCTGGTGTAACAATCAATCTTGGCATGATGAGCTGTCATCCAGTCCATACCCAAGATGATGTTAATATCTGAGGACTTGAGGGTTACAAGTGATGCAAGGAATACAAGTCTGTCAACAAGGATTTCGTTACCATGGCTTACACTAGAGGTTTGCCATTTGGATCCAGGAGTTTGGATGACTAGCGGAGTTGGCATATCACAAAATGACAGATTGTGCAAGTTAGCATAGCTTTCAGAAATGAAGGAGTGAGATGCTCCAGTATCGAACAGAACTGATGCTGGGTGACAATTGACAAGGAGTGTACCAAGAACGACATCCGGATCATCATGAGCGTCTTTGGCTGAGATGTGATGCACACGTCCACAATCAGTGGGGGCTAACTTGACACTGATCATCTTGCGTGATGGCTTAATACAGCCAACAGTCTTCTCGGGCTGGGGTGGAGCATAACTAGTCTGAGAGCAGTCACGTGCATAGTGTCCTGGCTTCCCGCATGTGAAGCAAGTCCCTAAGGTTGGAGTGGACCCGCACTGACAAGCGGTCTACCAGTAGGCCTGGGTGGAACATACGACTGAGCTGGGGAAGGCACCACATAGGATGGCCTTGGTGTACATCCGGAAGGAAGAGCGGAGTTTGGAACCCAAATCCGGCGCTTCTGGGAACTGGAGCCAGAGGAAGATCCCAAATTACGGGTGTGCTTACGAGACTCCTCGTAAGTGAGCTGAGCTGTCTCTGCATTAATGGCCTTGTTCACAAGGGCTTGGAATGTATCGCAATGATGCAGGTGGAGATCACGACGCAACTTGGGGTTGAGACCCTTCCGGAACCTAGCTTGCTTCTTGGCGTCCGTGGACACTTCTTCTGTGGCATAACGGCAGTAAAATGCTCAGAATGAGACATCCTACTAAAAATGGGGTGGTAACATACTTATCATCATCACTCAAGGTTCTGAGATAGTACTAAACAGACTACACCATAAGTACTCGAAAACTGGGGTATGACTCTGATCAACCAATCCTAAGGGACTACGGAGTAGTAACACGTGATCCTGATAGACGGAAGAGAAGCCTAGTTCCTTAATCCCGTCGGAAAGATAGGACGACTCAGATCAGAAGGTCATGAGGTATAAGGAGTAAAAAGAAGCCTTACGTTCCAACCCACAATCAATTCCCTTACATAACTAAAGATTTTCTAGACTCAACTTCGACCAGTTTGGCTTGGTAATCCTACAGGCAGTCAGGCTCTGATACCAGCGCTGTCAGGACCCCGACTCAATGCCACATCGATCTAGCATGTAACACCTCATATCACTTTGCGGCCTCACGCACGGTATCCCCATGGGTGTCGCCTTACCTTTGCCCGCGACCGTTCGCGCATTTTGGCACACGTATATGATGGTGTCGCTAGCATCCATATGATAAAGAGCCCGGGCTGACATGGCTAGTCGTAAACCCAAAGTGGCACTAACTTACAGGGACAGGCATCCATGACCCAGCATCCAACGTGTCGGTCATCAACGAGTGAATCTAGGCTGTAGCACTGGGCTAACAGGACTCCGGTGAACCGGGCTGTAGCGGGCTAGCAGGACTCCGGTATTCATCACGTGACATTTCCCCGAAGGGACAGACACAGGATCGAAGAAGGACACATGCCGGCCTGCCTAAGTCTTCCGGAGCAGTAGTAAGCTACCAGGGCTCAGTGGAAGCATTAGGAGACATTTCCCGGTAAAAGAGGCTACTAAGAATAAACAACTAGATAGTCAGATCCCACACATAGCAATACACATTACACGTACGCATAACATGCAAGTATGTGCTGTACAACATGGCATCACAACATAACTCAACAATCATATAGATAAAGGCTCAGAAGAGCCATCATAGCATTTATTGCAAACAGGGGTCACAAGACCCATCATACAGAGCATACAAGCAACAAGCGGAAGCATTACATGTCTGGGTACAGACATCTACAAATGAAAAAGGCTGAAGAGCCTGACTATCTACAACATCCGATCAAGATCGTAGCTGAGGTACTAGCTACTAGTCGAGTCCACGAGAACACTAGTAAGACCGAAGTCTCCACTGCAAAAACATAAATGAAGGAACATGAGTACAAAGGTACTCAGCAAGACTTACATCAGATCCTAGCATACATGCATTTGTGTCAAGGGGGTAATGTGGAGTTTAGTTGCAGCAAGCCAGCTTTGACTCTGTGGCTATTCTGTTCTACGACTACCAGAAACTCTGGAGGTGAGACAACGTACACGAGTCCACTAATCACCATTCAATACACTACTATGGATTCATCCCCGTCTCCCTACGAGAAGGCCATCCATAGCACTCACACTTGTCTTGAGCTTTTTAGGGTAACCACTTCAAGTTGTCTATGTACCATGTAAGCATCCAAGAAGTCCATAACCGCGGACCCGGCTATTCGAATAGATCATGTTAACCCTGCAGGGGTGTACTTCTTCACACACGCTCTCGCCACTTACCGCCATGTACACGTCATGTATCTCGGCAACCTTCAAGCGGAAGCCTGGCGAGGGTGTCAGCCACGACCTGACTAACCACACAAGACTCTAATCCAGGTTTATCGCCTATTCGGGTTCCATCCGCAAGGAGATCCGGCCGGGGTGTCGCTCACGGCCCCAAACGATGTGAGCAGGGTTCCCAAGCCCACCATCCGGGTGCCACTTGGTACACCGTGCCACATGTGCCTAGTCTGTCCCAAGCCCACCCTGCCGGGTGCCACTTGGTAGAAAAATAGCACTACCTACAAACACCAGAAACTAGTTGCGACTCCTGGACAGAGACCAAGTCGGTTAATAAGTCGAGAGGGGCACTTAAGCATTCCAATGTGTGGTAGTATCGAGTCATTGGACAACATACATAGAACTCAGTGCTTAAGGACGGTTCCAGTGAGACAACCCACCATGTACTCCTACATGGCCTCTCACCGCTACCTTTACCAAATCGTGTTCACACACTTCACTCTCAGCATCAGAACATATCGTGACACTCCAATTCATTCCCAATGAATCAGACCTGACACAACTCTAAGCAATAGCAGGCATAGCATGGTAGGAACACATCAGTGGCTTCAATCAACTCCTACACATGCTAGTGGGTTTCAACTATTTACTGTGGCAATGACAGGTCATGCAGAGGAATGGGTTCAACTACCGCAGCACAAAGTAGCAGATGAATCGTTGTTGTCCTAATGCAATAACTGAGAGCAGGAGCGAGAGAGTAGGGTTTTATCGAAATGGACAAGGGGGTTTGCTTTCCTGGTAAATCAACAAGGGAGGCACTGCTTCATAGACAGGCACTCTGGAACAGACTCCGGAGCAGGACCTATCGAGAAGGAACAGTGTCGGCAATCAAAACACAATCATATGCAACAATATGATGCATGAACATGGCCTGTAGATGTGATGCTGTTTGAGCTAATGCAACTAGTAAGCATTTGGTTTGAAGTCCATTTGAACCAAAGGTTCAAATGCATCTCCAAATTAAGCTCCTATATATGCCATAATGTGTTTTCTCATATTCAGCATGTATAAGTTGGTTTGTCATGCATGAAACTAGTACAGATGGAAAGATTGCATTTTTCTGATAATTTTTCATCTATAAATTATTTTAATCTGAGCTACGGTTGAATTGTTATGAATTTTTGAAGTTTAAAACAATTTCTGGAATTTTCTGATTAAATTTAAATCCAGAAATCATATATTGCGCCAGCATGACGTCAACACGACGTCAGCGGTCAACTGCGGCTGGCTGGGGTCAAACCTGACGTGTGGGGTCCACACGTCAGTGACAGGGGGGTTTAACCGAGGTTAGTTTAGTTCTAATTAAAAGTTAGTGGCGCTGGGGCCCACTGTCAGTGTCAGGGGGGGTTAGTTAACGGTGATTAGCACTAAGCTAATCACCTGCTGACGGGGCCCACTCGTCAGACCGGCGAGGTCATCGGCGGCGACCTCTGGACGCGGCGGCGTCCGCGAAAAAGGCCACGGGGGCGGCGTCGGAGAGCACCGGGGCGTAGCCCGGGCTCTCGCGCATCTGGTGGGGCAGGTGGAAGGAGCGGGGGAGGCCGGAGCTCGCCGGAGCAAAGCTCGCGGCGGCGGCCGGAGCTCGGCTTCGAGCGGGAACGGGCTGCGGGGCACGGGGAGGCCACCTGAGGGGCTCGGCGGCACCCTCGTGGCACCGGGAGCGCGATGGGATGCTCGGTTTGGGCGGAGGCGGGCCGAGACGACGACGACGACATGGACGGCAGCGAGAAGCTTCGGCCGTGGTGGGGAATGGAGTTACGGCGCGGGAACGAGGGGGAGAAGAGAGGGGAACGGCGGCGGAGCTCACCGCGGTTGCAGCGGCAGTCGAAGTGGGCTCGGGGACGCACTGGTGCGGCCAGAGCGTCGATGGGGATCCACGGCGGCCGGCGATGAAAAAGACGACGGCGACGGCTCCACGGGGCGTCCGGAGGGGCATGGCTTGACGGAGAGGTGGTGGACGACGTGGCGGGGCTACCGGACTCGAAGCGAGGGAGAGGGGGAGGTGGTGGCCGCGGCAACGACGAGCGGTGGCGTCGGTGGCGTTAGGCCGTGAGAGAGAGAGAAGGGGAAAAGCACGGAAGAGAGGGGGGTGAGGCCAGGGGATCGGGGCGGCACCGAGAAGAAACGTCGCGGCGTCGCGCTGGCGGGGTAGGCAGGCAGGCGAGCTGGTGGCGTGGCGCTCCGCCCGTGCGCGCGCGTCGGCCACACGCCTGGCCGACTGGCGCCAGGAGGACGACGGCGGTGGTGGGCTGGGCTGGCTTGCTGGGCCAGAGGCGCCAGGTAAGAAGCCCAGGTAAGGTTTCCCTCTTTTATTTCTGTTTTCTAATTTTTCTGACATTTGTTTTGATTTAATAAAATACTAAATCAACTTATTACCTTATGCCAATTTTTGCAGGAGCTAACTATATTATCCCAGAGCTCCTTTATAAATGGCATAATTTTTGGACATATATTAATATATATAACTAATATATTTCCAATGCAAATACTTATGCATTAATTCCAAATGCCCAAAATAAATACCTATGAGCTCTTAAAAATATTGGTTTGATTTTTATCTCTGTCCAATATTTTCAGAGAGCAACATGAGCATTTTCTTGGACCCTTTTGGAGAAATTTTTATTTGGGTCATTTTCAAAAATGATTCTGAGGGTTCCACCAATCCTCATTTCAAATTTAAATGAAATTTAAATATGATGCACAAATGGCTAGCTAGTCTAAGTCATACCAGACTAGGGATGTGACAAAACTTCAACGCTGGGTCATGCTCAGTAGTTGGCTTCTTTAGGGAGGTCATATCTGCCGGATCAACATTGTCTTGATAAAATTTGAGCTCTTCCGCGGCACAGGCAAACTCAGCATACGCCGCGTCACCTTCTTCACACTCCAAGGCCACCTTTCGACTCCCATGCACAGTGATAGTGCCCTTGTGACCCGGCATCTTGAGCTGTAAATAAACATAACATGGCCGTGCCATGAACTTAGCATAAGCCGATCACCCAAACAGAGCGTGATATGGACTCCTGATTTTAACCACTTCAAACGTCAATTTCTCAGCCCTGGAGTCATACTCATCTCCAAAGGCCACCTCCAATTCAATCTTGCCATCCGGGTAAGCCGACTTGCCAGGAACCACTCCATGGAAAACAGTGTTGGATGTTCTCAAATTCTTATCAGTCAACCCCATGCGTTGAAAGGTCTCGTAGTAGAGGATATTGATGCTGCTACCTCCGTCCATGAGTATCTTAGTGAACTTATATCCACCAACCTGAGGTGCTACCACCAAGGCTAACTGACCCGGATTATCGACCCATGGAGGGTGATCTTCTCTGCTCCATATAATGGGCTGTTCTGACCACCTCAAATAACAAGGAATTGCCGGCTCAACAGAACTCACGGCCCTCTTATGAACCTTCTGGTAACGTTTGCATAAGCTAGTGGTAAACACGTGATACTGCCCACCACTCAACTGCTTCGGATGGCTTTGATAACCCGACTGCTGCTACTGTTGCCCTCCTTGACCAGACTGCTGCTGATTATTACTGCCTAGATGTCCCTGAAAGCCGGAGTTTGAACCACCGCCCGGGCCATGAAAACCGCCAGCTCCTGAGCCTCCGCCAGACCCGGAGTTGTCACCAAACACATTGGAATTCTTAAAAGCCTTCATGATCGCGCAATCTTTCCATAAATGGGTGGCGGGTCGTTCCCGGGTACCGTGTCTCGGGCAAGGCTCATTAAGTAACTGCTCAAGAGATGGGCCTGACCCGCCAGATGGAGGGGGCGGCCCGCCCTTACGTCTCTGATTGTTGCCCTGTGCATTAGCGTTGGCTACAAACTCCGGGTTGCCGTCCGCCTTACGCTTATTGCCACCTTGATTCATCGGGTTATGCTGCTGACCCTTTCAATTGCCGTTCCTCTTTCCCTTCCCTGTCTTCTCATCATCAGACGTGGGATCCTTGGTACTATCAGAATTGGCATATTTGACTAAAGCCGCCATCAGCGTACCCATATCGTTGCAGTCACGTTTAAGGTGCCCCAGTTTCTGCCTCAGCGGCTCAAAGCGGCAATTCTTCTCATGATGATAAGATTGAAAAACATCGTCGCTTTGAGAAGTATGTGATAAGCAAGAGCTCCCCCTAAATTTGTGCATAGTTTAAGATTTGCTTTGGACTGCAAATGCACAAGGAATTAGGCTCATGGGTTACTCTTCCATGTCACATACATCTTGGTGGAGCGCTCAAAATAATAAAGATTGAATACATGCACTCATCACCAAGCAAAGTGAATGATCATATAAGGATAGGTAAGATAATATCATCAAATAGGCATAAGTGTAGCTTATGATCAAACACATGATCATCAATGTCTCACAGATAATAGCATAGTATCTCAAGCAATCAAAAGCAAACAAAGTTTAACCACCAAAGCAAGAGAGAACAAAAGCAGCACTCTCTCTCTCTCGAAGCCTATGATCTATACATTTTCTCCCCCTTTGGCAACAAGTTACCAAAAAGTTCATAGAAAATGCATAGTGCTAGATCGACTCTCAGGCTTGATCTTCAGGTGGTGGTGTCCGTAGAACTCCAAGAACTAAGGCTTTAGTCGATGTAGATGGAGCTGGAGGAGTTGGTGCTGGAGCTGGTTGCCCTGGAGCTATAGGAGCTGTTGCTGGTGCAGATGATGTGGCTCTAGTGTCTGTCACAGGCACTGCAGCTGACCTCTGAGCTCTAGGCACTCTGGCAAATGCATCAGTGGTTGTCTTGCCCTTCCTTTCCTGCATGTCTTCCTGAAGCTGCTCCACAGCTGACTGAATCTCAGTTACTTTGACATCTAGATCATAGAATTTTTCTTCCATGATTCTTTCCAGGCTCTCCTGGTTTTGAGTTAGGGTGGCCAACCCCTTCTCAATCCTCAGAGTTGATGCTATCAAGTAACCAAGCTGCTCCTGCTTGTTCTTCAAAAAGTACTCAGATGCCTCCTCTTGAGTTGGCATCTTGGCAGCCTTCTCTTTCCTCGCCTTCTCCTTCTTCTCTTGAGCTTGCACTAATGATGGTTCATTCTCATTCATTACAACCTGATTGTCCTCAAAGTCTGGATAGAGAGCAAAATGTTCCTTATCCAACAGATATTTTCCTGTGCCCATCTTTGAGTTAATCAACTCCTGAATTTGTGGGGCATATCCACAACTTCTCTTCTGGTCTGCTGCTGTCCTCTTAATGGTCTCAACCATAGGGCTCATGACCTTGAATTTCTGTGGCACATCAAATATATGCAACAAGTTTATTGCATGCCCTCTGATCATTCTCTGGTCACCTGACTTGGGCAAAAGAGTGTGCCTTAGGATCGAGTTGATCGTAGGCAGCCCTGACAGAAGAACGTGGACTGACCCAAACGAGAAAGTCTCAAGAGCTTTGTCTAGGATATCCTTATACATATGTGACATAGTATTGTGTCCCATTTTCTTCTTGGCATAGACATCCAAGTCATCTTCACTCTCCTTGGGGGCATTGATCAGACTAGCCCATTCCTCTATGGTTGACTGGTACCTCGTACCTTCTGACATCCAAACTATCCTCCCATCTGGATAGAAGTGTGCTGTGGAGTAGAATTGCATAATGAGTTCATCATTCCAGTTGGTGAGCTTCTACCCAACAAAATCTGCAACTCCACAAGCAACAAAACTGTCATACACTCCAGGATAGTGTTCTTCATTCTCCTTCATATAGGTCGAGTCGACCCACCTCATATCACACACTATGGGCTTCTTATCCAACAAGATTGTCTCATAGAAGTCCCGCTGTTCCTTTGTATGAAACTTGTAATCAACAGTAGTCCTTCTCCTGGTGGCTTATGGATATGTCATTCTCCATAGCCTCAACCCTGAGTCTCTCCTGATATTCATGCCCTCAGCCACAGGATGAGCATCATTGTGGTCTGGAATCTTGGGCTTTGCTTCCTCAAGACTTGTCCTTCATCCTCTTCCTCATCAGCAACTTCAGACACCGGGGCCTTGTTCTTGTCAGCAGCTGGAATACTCCTGGTATTCCTCTTTGGTGCAATCTTGGGCTTGGGGGCAGCTTTGGGTGCTTCTTTGGGATTTGATGTTGCAGCCCCTGATTTTATAGCATCACCCATCAGCTTTTGTGCCTTGGGTGCTGGTGCAGCAACCTCTTCTTCCTCTTCCATCATGGAAGGTTGCCCAACAACTCTGGCCATGGTCTTTTTGACCCTTTCTTTCCTTTTCTTTCCTTCTGCAGCAGGCTCTTTGGGATCAGGCTTTTCAGGTATTTGTGTTGATCCTCTGACCTTCAACATAGGTGTCCTCTTGGGAGGGACCTTCCTATCAAGTCCAGGCTTTGTGGTCTTTGCTGAGCCATACTCCTTTTTGAGCACTACCTTCTTGGAAGCAGCCTCATCTTCTTCTGCTATATAATTCTCATCCTCAGATTCTGAGGTTCTCTTCTTCCTTGTCCTAGTGGAAGCTTTAGGCATATTGCTTGGGGTGCTCCTGCTGCCATCATCTGAAGAACTTGAGGAACTAGTGCCCTCACTCATGTGAATCTGCTCTTCTGACTTGTTCTAACTATCACTTTGGTCTAACATGCTGCAAATCACCGACTGCCGACCCTGTGAATAGTTATAGATGAGATAGAATGGATGAGCATCACAAAATGCAGAGATTTTTGCAGAAGAATGATTCAAAAACTCAGTTTTAGTTTTCCACAGAAAGCATTTCGGATCAACCGATTTTCAAACTCGGTGATACCAAAGCAGTTTTGGAACCTAAACTGGTAAACTCGGTGGGACCGAGTCACAGTTCGGTGGCACCGAGACTGCTAGGGTTTCACAAAGTTCTAAAATCGGTCACACCGATTTGTAATTCTCGGTCAGACCGAGAGTTACTAGTGCAATGGCGTTAGCCAAATTGGTGGGACCGAGTTTTTCAACTCGGTGGGTCCGAGATGGTTTCGGCGGAAACCTAACCCTAAATTCTCAAATCGCACCTATTCTAAGGATTGTATTGACTGGATAGGAGTGTTTCAATCGTGGCAAGATACATAATGAACACAATGTGCTAGGAATCAGACAAGGATAGCGCTGTGATCGAGTCCAGACCCTAGCTTGGCGATGAACTCGCTACGGCGGCAACGGCAGGGGTGAATTCCGTTGATGGCGGTGGAGACCAGCGACTGGAGGCGGCTGGCGACGAGGAGACGATCCGGAGACCCTGGAGGCAGAGCGAGCAATGCGCGGGCGAAGGGGTTTGGAGAAATTTCCAAATTTTTGCCCGTGAGTATATATAGCCCGACCCTGTCGGTGTGACCGAGTGGAACAACTCGGTGGCACCGAGATGCATAACTGTATACAGTTACAACAACTCGGTGGGACCGAAAAGTTCAAATCGGTTGCACCGAGATTGAAAACCTAGATCGACTTAGTGATCTCAGTGGGACCGAAATGGAGGAATCGGTCAGACCGAGAATCACAAAGAAGTTTTGGAAGTTTAAGTCTCTGACGAATCGGGGACTCCGAGTGCTCCTCACACAGAGTGGTTCGAATTTGACTTGATCAAATTTTGTGATGTAACATGAATAGAGTTTGAGACGAGAAAAGCATAGATAGCTAGAGAGGGCTCTTAAGCATCTTGTTCTGCAAGAAGTCCACTTGGCAAAAAGAAAATAACCCAAACAATCAAAGCAACAAGTGGATGTCCTCGAATGAGTAAAGTATGCAACCAACATGCTCACACAATAGAATGGCAAATGAAATATGTGGCAAAGCATGCACAACCAATTCTAGCATCTATCAAACAATTGGCGATGACTAGGTCATCTATATATGAGTATATTGACTTAGGAGTCAAATGAGAACATTTGATCATAGGTCATACTCATCGTTTAAGCTCAAGTGGGGTTACCACTTTTACATAATGCATTGATGTGTTCACACCATTAGAGTTGCTTGGACTCAATTCTTAGAGTTAAGCTCCCCCTAGATGTGAGATTCCCTTTTAGAGGGATGAACTAACCTTGGGTTTTGTCGATGATGACTTCATGTAGGTGTTGAAGATGTGGATGCTCAATGTTGATGTAGATCATTTGGAGCAATCCTTTGGAGTGAGTTGCACTTTCAACATACCTACATGGGTTAGTCCCACAAGGAACAAACAAGAATATCCATAGACATAGAGTGATGCACACACAAGATGATGTCCATGAAATTATTAGGTTACCTTGTCCCTTGCCTTACCAACATGAGGGTTTGTGACTCCTTGAACTAGTGCAAGATGTGGAAGTTGATTGCACTTGTCCTTGCCATAATGATATGAGTGAAGAATGTTGGAGGAGTCACCCTCAAGAACTCTCTAGTTCTTCTTCTTCGGGATCCACATCATCTTGATGGGAATCCTTGGAGTTGTAGTTGTACTTGATGAAGTAGAACTTGACGTAGTCTTGGGAACCCACTTGACCAAGGCCTTAGGTGCTTTCTCAAATGCATCAATCTCCTCTTGAAGCTTGTATTTGCCTTTGTTCTTGTGGTCTTGTGGTGGAAGATCATCTTGTACTTGTGTTCCCTTGAAGGAAGTAGGATCATACTTCTCTTGTTGAGGAACAAACTTCATCTTGGGGTATTGATCTTCTTCCCACTCAACTCCATTGGCATTGAACTTTCGTTCAAAACCAACACCTTGATTCTTCCGGTGCCTTCCTTGCTTGCGCACAATTTCCTCGAATTGCTTACTCCCGGCAAGTCTCTTGTATACACCTTTCTCTTTAGTCCCTTCAATAAGCTATTTTCTTGCTCAAGAGTAACTTGGCTAAGAGAATCATTAGTGGAATCAAGAGAACTACTAGAAGCAACAATATTGGATTTGGCATTATCATTATTGTTACTACTAGAGGAAGGATCTTTCTTGTACTTGTTACTAGATTTGACTTGAGGCATGTAAGTAGATAAGAGTAAACGCTTGGAAATGTAAGAAGAACTTTTCTTACGGAGATCATCATTGATTGCTTTTAAGAACTCATGCTCTTGCTCAAGATTGAGCTTTTCAAAGCGTAACTTCTCATGAGCCCTTAAAAGTTCTCGATGATCTTCGAAGATAGTTTCATGAGCTAACTTAAGAGTGTTTAGTTCTTTAGTTAGAAGCTCAATATTATCCTTACCATTGTCATTCGTTTTATCTTGATTAGCATGATTAATTGACGTTTCATCATAGTATTCATCACTAGAGTTGTCAACAAGTAAATCATCAACACATAGCAAGTCATCTTCATCACTATTGAAATCAACATACTCGGGATGTGTTACCTTTGGACCTTTGGCCATGAAGCATCTTCCAATTCCTTCATTTGGTGAGTCAAATATGTCGTAGGAGTTGGTTGACACAAGTGCTAGACCGGCAACACCTTCATCTTGAGTATATTCGGAGTCGGAGTGATAGCTTCTCTCGGAGTGATTGTCGGAGTCGGAGCCGGATACCCATTCACCAACATGAGCTTGATGTCTTCATTTTGTGTAGCTCCTTGATGACTTGTCCTTCCTTTCCGAATCCTTGCTTCTCCGTGAGGGTCTTCGTTCATAACGATCATCTCTACTCCTCCTCTCTCTTGGTGGTGATTCTTCTCTTTTGCTTCTTCTTTTTGGAGAATCTTCTCTTCTTTTGTAGGGTGCCGTACACTCATTGGAATAGTGTCCAGGTCTCCCACAATTGTAGCAATTGCGCTCTCGACTAGAAGATCTTTTGTCATTGTAGGACCTTGACTTGGAGCTTCTTTCTTTGCTTCTACTCTTATAGAATTTGTTAAAGGTCTTCACCATTAAGCTCAATTCTTCATTGAAGGTTTGTTTCTCACTTGATGATGTGGGGGCTTCACATGAGGCTTTGTAAGCACCACTTGACTTGTTGTGAAGTTCCTCCTTATCCTTGAGTAAAATATCATGAGCAACAATTCTTCCAATGACTTCTGTTGGCTTGAGATCGTTGTAGTTTGGCATCATTTGGATCAATGTGCACACGGTATCGTACTTTCCATCCAATGCTCTTAGGATCTTCTTGATGATGAATCTGTCGGTCATCTCTTCACTCCCTAAGCCGGCAATCTCATTTGTGATAAGAGCAAGCCTAGAGTACATTTCAGCGACACCTTCACCATCCTTCATCTTGAACTTGTCAAGCTGACTTTGGAGCACATCCAGCTTGGATTCCTTGACGGAGTCAGTACCTTCATGTATATCAATCAAAGTATCCCAAATTTCCTTTGCATTCTCAAGATGGATGATTTTGTTGAATTCTTCAGGGCACAATCTGTTGAAGAGGATATCACAAGCTTGAGCGTTGTATTGCAGCATCTTCAATTCATCCGCATTAGCTTCACGGTTCGGCTCTCTCCAATAAAAGAATTCACCTTGCAAGCCAATACAAATAATAGCCCAAACGGCGGGGTTATGTCCGAGAATATGCATTTTCATCTTATGTTTCCAACTAGCAAAATTAGTACCATCAAAGTAAGGACCTCTACGGTGATAATTTCCCTCGCTAGACGCCATACTCTCCTAGGTTGTGAAACCAAGGCTATGACCACCAAAAGCTATGGAAATCAAAGCAAATGGAGACCAAAGCTCTGATACCACTTGTAGGACCTTGAAGTATGTCTAGAGGGGGGGGGTGATTAGACTACTTGACCAAATAAAAACTTAACCTTTTCCCAATTTTAGAGTTTGGCAGATTTTAGCAATCTTTGGACAAGTCAAGCAATCATCACACAAATCAAGCAAGCATGCAAAAAGTATATAGGCAGCGGAAATTAAAGCATGCAACTTGCAAGAAAGTAAAGGGAAGGGTTTGGAGGATTCAAACACAATTGGAGACACGGATGTTTTTGTCGTGGTTCCGATAGGTGGTGCTATCGTACATCCATGTTGATGGAGACTTCAACCCACGAAGGGTAACGGTTGCGCGAGTCCACGGAGGGCTCCACCCATGAAGGGTCCACGAAGAAGCAACCTTGTCTATCCCACCATGGCTGTCGCCCACGAAGGACTTGCCTCACTAGCGGTAGATCTTCACGAAGTAGGCGATCTCCTTGCCCTTACAAACTCCTTGGTTCAACTCCACAATCTTGTCGAAGGCTCCCAAGTGACACCTAGCCAATCTAGGAGACACCACTCTCCAAGAAGTAACAAATGGTGCGTTGATGATGAACTCCTTGCTCTTGTGCTTCAAATGATAGTCTCCTCAACACTCAACTCTCTCCCATAGGATTTGGATCTGGTGGAAAGAAGATTTGAGTGGAAAGCAACTTGGGGAAGGCTAGAGATCAAGATTCATATGGTAGGAATGGAATATCTTGGCCTCAACACATGAGTAGGTGGTTCTCTCTCAGAAATGGTAAGTTGGAAGTGTAGGTTTGTTCTGATGGCTCTCTCCATGAATGAAGAGGAGATGGAGGGGTATATATAGCCTCCACACAAAATCTAACCGTTACACACAATTTACCAAACTTGGTGGGACCGAATCAACAAACTCGGTCGGACCGATTCAGTAAACCTAGTGACCGTTAGGATTTTTGATGGGACCGACATGCAACTCGGTAGGACCGATATGGTTAGGGTTTGGGCATAACGTAATCTCGGTGAGACCGATTACACAAACTCGGTGAGACCGATTTTGGTAATTAGCTAACCAGAGAGTTGGTCAGGTAAACTCGGTGGGACCGATTCGCTCTTTTCGGTGAGACCGCAATGTTACGAAGGGGAACAGAGAGTTTACATTGCAATCTCGGTGGGACCGATCGCTCACTTCGGTTAGACCGAAACGTTACGAAGGGAAACATAGAGATTAAAATCCCCCTCGGTGAGACCGAGATCCCTATCGGTAAGACCAATTTGCCTAGGGTTTGTGGCAGTGGCTATGACATTTGAACTCGGTGGTGCCGGATAGAAAGAATCGATGTGACCGATTTTGACTTTTGGTTTAGGTCATATGAGGATGTGAGAAACTAGTTGAGGGTATTTGGAGCATATCACTAAGCACTTGAAGCAAGAGGCTCATTAAGCAACACCTCATCCCTCCTTGATAGTATTGGCTTTTCCTATAGACTCAATGTGATCTTGGATCACTAAAATGTAAAATGAAGAGTCTTGAGCTTTTGAGCTTGAGCCAATCCTATGTCCTTGATATTTTGAGGGATCCACTTTCATCATCCATGCCATGCCATTCATTGAGCTTTTCTAAAATAATAGTCTTGGAATAGCATTAGCTCAATGAGCTATATGTTGTTATGAATTACCAAACCACCTAGGGATAGTTGCACTTTCACTCTTGCTGTCGTCTGGAGAAGCTCTCTGACCCTCCGGGTCTCCACTGCTGTCGGGTCATCACCGTCCATGGGAAGAGCCGCCAAGCGTGCCGAAGCCGCGATTAAGTTCTCCATGGGGTTGGAAAAGTGACCTGGAGGTATCGGCACATAACGCGGTGGTGCCATGCTCACATGAGGAGGTGGCATCTCTCGAGGCTGAGCCGGTCCTCCTGCTCCGCCTGTCATAAACTGATTGGTCTCGGGCGGGTTACTTGGGCCGGCTCCGGGTGTAGCAAACAGAACCCGCGGGTCGTAGTTCGGAGGTAAACGGGACTGGGTTTTCTGATGTCTCCTCCTCATCACCTCATTGGACGCGTTTAAGCTCATCGTGAGCTGGTAAGCTTCTGACTGTAGCCACTGCGCCCGGGCATCTAGAGCTTCCCGCTCCGTGGCTAATCTAGTGTCCTCAGCTGCTAAGGTCTCCTTGGACTGAGCTATTTCCTCACGCACCCGTTCCACCTCCGCGTCATGCTCATCCTTGTTTGCAGGGATAACCGTGGCGGTTAACAGGGCCGTAAGCTTGTCCATGAGATCTATCAGCACCTGAGCCGGCGGGCACACAGGGCCTCCTGCCCCGGACGTTATTGCTGCAGTAGCCGTAGAATTTGAACCGGGCTGAGTCCCAGCCATGAAGACTCCTGCCCATCTTGGCGGCTCACAGGGGTCCGGAATACTGGTGCCATCGAAACAGCCCCCGAGCACGCCGTCTTGCACGTGGTACAACGAATCTGTTGAACCGGCGGATGAATCACCGTCTGAGAGGACGGCCGTCTCACCACCATCTTCAGATCCTTCAGAAAGTTCCTCTCCGTGGATGCAGCCCACGAAAGCATGCTTCATGATGGGTTGAACTCGGGTCTTCCTTGCACGCTGAGCCGTCTTGACGAGGTCGATGCAGTTGTCCGGCTCAGGGCCCGGCTCACCGATCCAGCCGATGAAGACGTGGATTCCGCCGAAGGGGACCCAGTACCCGTACTCAATTGAGCCAGCGTCGGGGCCCCAACCTTCGTCGTCAATGTAGATCTTGCCGCGACGACTTTTGGTCATCCGGCCCACTACGTATCCCTTGAGCCCTTCGAAGTTGCCCTTCAAGAACTCAAATCCACCGTGCGCTGTCCCCATGGTGGGCGCCAATTGTCGTGGAATTGTCACGTCAGATGTCCTCGTGAAAGGACTTAGTTGTGGAGCCATCGCAACTAGGAAGCTTGAAGGGGTTAATCGGGACAAAGGACACGAGAGGTTTATACTAGTTCAGCCCCTTACGATGAAGATAAGGCCTACGTCTAGTTGGGTTGGTATTGATGTTCCGATGACCAGGGAGCGAGATATGCTAGGCCCGGCTCTTGATGAGTTGTTTCTTGCCCTAAGCCGCCAACAAGTCGTCCCCTTATATACACGGGTTGACGCCCTGTGGCTTATAGAGTCCCAGCCGGCTTATAAACAGTGTCCGGCTCGGTGACTAGTTAAATCTACCTTATGATACAAGTCATGCCATCGTGGCGGTTTGCTACAATGGGCCTTAAATCGCCTGTGGCCCTTAAGCCCTTTATTGAACCGCCATCTTCATCCTTGACCTTGGGCTTCTTTCTGGTGAGTCTTCTTTGCATAACCCGGCCCCTCCTGGGCGGCTTACACAAATAGTTATATCCCCAACAGTATGTATGATTTCCAACAAATCTGTTGCTCTCTCGATAGTTCCGGAGAATGGTGTTTTAGTCATCTTGCCCAAGAGGCACGGTTCGCAAGTACCAAGTGATTCATAATCAAGTGGTTCCAAAAGTCCATCAGTATGGAGTTTCTTCATGCGCTTTATACCGATATGACCTAAACGGCAGTGCCACAAATAAGTTGCACTATCATTATCAATTCTGCATCTTCTGGCTTCTACATTATGAATATGTGTATCACTACTATCGAGATTCATCAAAAATAGACCACTCTTCAAGGGTGCATGACCATAAAAGATATTACTCATATAAATAGAACAACCATTATTCTCTGATTTAAATGAATAACCATCTCGCATTAAACAAGATCCAGATATAATGTTCATGCTCAACGCTGGCACCAAATAACAATTATTTAGGTCTAATACTAATCCCGAAGGTAGATGTAGAGGTAGTGTGCTGACCGCGATCACATCGACTTTGGAACCATTTCCCACGCGCATCATCACCTCGTCCTTTGCCAGTGTTCGCTTAATCCATAGTCCCTGTTTCGAGTTGCAAATATTAGCAACAGAACCAGTATCAAATACCCAGGTGCTACTACGAGCTCTAGTAAGGTACACATCAATAACATGTATATCACATATACCTTTGTTCACCTTGCCATCCTTCTTATCCGCCAAATACTTGGGGCAGTTCCGCTTCCAGTGACCAGTCTGCTTGCAATAGAAGCACTCAGTTTCAGGCTTAGGTCCAGACTTGGGTTTCTTCTCCTAAGCAGCAACTTCCTTGCTGTTCTTCTTGAATTTCCCCTTCTTCTTCCCTTTGCCCTTTTTCTTGAAACTAATGGTCTTGTTGACCATCAACACTTGATGCTCCTTCTTGATTTATACCTCCGCAGCCTTTAGCATTGCGAAGAGCTCGGGAATCGTCTTATCCATCCCTTGCATGTTATAGTTCATCACGAAGCTCTTGTAGCTTGGTGGTAGTGATTGAAGAATTCTGTCAATGATGCTATCATCTGGAAGATTAACTCCCAGTTGAATCAGGTGATTATTATACCCAGACATTTTGAGTATATGCTCACTGACAGAACTATTCTCCTCCATCTTGCAGCTGTAGAACTTATTGGAGACTTCATATCTCTCAATCCGGGCATTTGCTTGAAATATTAACTTCAACTCCTGGAACATCTCATATGCTCCATGACATTCAAAACATCGTTGAAGTCCCGGTTCTAAGCCGTAAAGCATGGCACACTGAACTATCGAGTAGTCATCAACTTTGCTCTACCAGATGTTCATAACATCTGGTGTTGCTCCTGCAGCAGGTTTGGCACCTAGCGGTGCTTCCAGGACGTAATTCTTATGTGCAGCAATGAGGATAATCCTCAAGTTACGGACCCAGTCCGTGTAATTGCTACCATCATCTTTCAACTTTGCTTTCTCAAGGAACGCATTAAAATTCAACGGAACAACAACACGGGCCATCTATCTACAATCAACATAGACAAGCAAGATACTATGAGGTACTAAGTTTATGATAAATTTAAGTTCAGTTAATCATATTACTTAAGAACTCCCACTTAGATAGACATCCCTCTAATCCTCTAAGTGATCACGCGATCCAAATCAACTAAACCATAACCGATCATCACGTGAAATGGAGTAGTTTTCAATGGTGAACATCATTATGTTGATCATATCTACTATATGATTCATGCTTGATCTTTCAGTCTTAGTGTTCCGAGGCCATATCTGCATATGCTAGGCTCATCAAGTTTAACCTAAGTATTCTGCGTGTGCAAAAACTGGCTTACACCCGTTGTAGATGGACGTAGAGCTTATCACACCCGATCATCACGTGGTGTCTGGGCATGACGAACTTTGGCAACGGTGCATACTTAGGGAGAACACTATTATCTTGAAATTTAGTGAGAGATCATCTTATAATGCTACCGACAATCAAAGCAAGATAAGATGCAAAAAGATAAACATCACATGCAATCAATATAAGTGATATGATATGGCCATCATCATCTTGTGCTTGTGATCTCCATCTCTGAAGCACCGTCATGATCACCATCGTCACCGGCGCGACACCTTGATCTCCATCGTAGCATCGTTGCCGTCTCGCCAATCTTATGCTTAAACGACTATTGCTAACGCTTAGTGATAAAGTAAAGCATTATAGGGCGATTGCATTGCATACAATAAAGCAACAACCATATGGCTCCTGCTAGTTGCCGATAACTCGGTTACAAAACATGATCATCTCATACAATAAAATTTAGCATCATGTCTTGACCATATCACATCACAACATGCCCTGCAGAAACAAGTTAGACGTCCTCTACTTTGTTGTTGCAAATTTTACGTGGCTGCTACGGGCTGAGCAAGAACCGTTCTTACCTACGCATAAAAACCACAACGATAGTTTGTCAAGTTGGTGCTGTTTTAACCTTCGCAAGGACTGGGCGTAGCCACACTCGGTTCAACTAAAGTGAGAGAGACAGACACCCGCCGGTCATCTTTAAGCAACAAGTGCTCGTGGCGGTGAAACCAGTCTCGCGTAAGCGTACGCGTAATGTCGGTCTGGGCTGCTTCATCTCACAATACCACCGAACCAAAGTATGACATGCTGGTAAGCAGTATGACTTATATCGCCCACAACTCACTTGTGTTCTACTCGTGCATATGACATCTACGCATAAAACCTGGCTCTGATACCACTGTTGGGTAACGTAGTAATTTCAAAAAAAATCCTACGCACATGCAAGATCATGGTGATGCATAGCAATGAGAGGGTAGAGTGTTGTCTACGTACCCTCGTAGACCGTAAGCGGAAGCGTTAGTACAACGCGGTTGATGTAGTCATACGTCTTCACGATCCGACCGATCAAGTACCGAATGTACGGCACCTCCAAGTTCAGCACACGTTCAACCCGATGACATCCCTCGAACTCTGATCCAGCCGAGTGTTGAGGGAGAGTTTCATCAACACGACGGTGTGTGACGATGATGAAGTCCTACCGATGCAGGGCTTCGCCTAAGGACCGCTACAGTATTATCGAGGTGGACTATGGTGTAGGGGGGCACCGCACATGGGTAAGAGATCAATGATCAATTGTTGTGTCCTTGGGGTTCCCCCTGCTCCCGTATATAAAGGAGCAATGGGGGTGCGGCTGGCCAAGGGGAGAGGTGCGCCGGGAGGAGTCCTACTCCCACTGGGAGTAGGACTCCCCCCTTTCCTAGTTGGATTAGGACTTGGGAGGGGGAAAGAGGAGGGAGAGAGGAAGGAAGGG